>NW_026881593.1:0-351875 GCF_032173495.1 Musca vetustissima | reverse complement strand
TGAATATGAAAGTGTGTGACGATGACGATGATGCTAATCCAATGGGCCCTTTTCGCCTCCACATCTCCTTCTTCTTCCATCCTTCTTTTACATTGTCATTTAATTTTTACATCATTGCACCGTAATTGCAATGATGTCAATGTGGTGGTGGTGGTGCTGATGGTGGTGGTTGAGGTGGTGTTTCTTCTTAAATAAACCAGTAGATAATTTCGTCTTCTGATTCTTCTTTTTCTTTTTTATTGAATCGTCGCCAAAAAATCAATCAGTGCTAAATAAATAATTGAATACAGTTCGTTGTTTTTACCTCAATGAGAATTGAATGGATGTATGTCAGGGAAAAAATGGCTCAGCCAGATGTACATTTGGAAAATACAAAAAAAAATATTGGAAAATAAATAAAAAAAAATTAAATCCACGGTTATGGAAGGCTTTGAAAAATCAATATTTTCTAGAAGAGCTTGAAAAAATATTCTTTAAAAAAATCTATGCCTTTGGTTGAACCTGAAAAAATATAGAATATTAAACAAAACACGCCTTAATAGGACAGTGAACAAATATTCTTAAAAAAAAATCACATCTTCGCAGAATCCTGAAAAATATGCTTCAAAAATCCACGACTTGACCGGATCCCGAAAAAATATTTTTTAAAAAATCCACGCCTTGAACGGATCCCGAAAAAATAATTTTTTGAAAAATCCACACCTTCTAAAGACTTTAACAAGTGAAAAATCGTTATGTTAGGCCGGGCCGAACTTTGGACACCCTCCACCATAGGTATACTGACAGATACTTGAAATGATAATATTGGGAAAATATGAAAAAGTGAACATATACCGATAATTCTACAAACGGATTTATTGTTGATTGCAAAGTTATATAAGCCTATGCCTAAAAGGGGACCAATATTGATTACATAGTGTAGGAATTAGCGAATATTTAGGGTAATCATTTGAGGTAATAATTACCGATATATGTCAATTTCGAACCCAATATTTTAGGTATGCATCTCAATTATTCCCTTCAGGAGGTATCATTATATGGAGGAGATGCCTAAATGCCTGCCGATATACATGAATTACAAATATCAGAAATTTTTATGGATGTTTTTCCAAAATACGCCAACAAATGGAACGATATTGACGACGCATCTTAGGATGGAACATCCCCAAAATGCTGCAATTTAGAGGTTACAGTTATATAAGGCCATCACCACAGGTTTTATTTCGGGAGCATGGGTGGAAGCTGCTGGTTCAATATGAAATGAGTACGTCCCTGGAGACGATACCTCAAGCGGGTCCAATATTGATTACATCGTGTAGGAATTACCGAATATTTGAAGTTATCATTATATGAAGTGCTATGCCTATTTGAGTACTCATATAGCTCAATTTCGAAGCTAAAATTTTTGCATCACATTAACTTCCTTTAGGCTAAATATTAAAAACTCCGAAAATCTGCGGGCCGATATAGTTCATTCTCGATTTTTTCATTCTAATTTTTTTATCTCGATATCCTCCGCAGGTAGAATGATTAGAACAAAGTCTTCGAACCCAATACCAAATATATACCAGTAAGGAAAGTAATAAAGTCGGACGGGCCGACTATATGATACCCTTCACCACTTTGGGTATATTCAACAGATGAATCAAAACAGACGTCGCATTTTTAAAGGACAAGTAAAATGAAATTGACTCCACAAAAACATGTCATTCTGCAACCGAGGCTAATTTTTTCATTTGGTCAGATATAGAAGGTATATATAAATCTGAACCTTAACACACATCATTCTAGACCTAATTCATTACGCTGTGCCAAATTTCGTTCAAATCGAAAGATATGTGGGGACCTTGGTGCATCATTTACCTAATTACCTAATTAAATTACCTAATTTCGTGCAAATCGAGATATATATGGACTTTGATGCACCTTTTACATTAAATCGGACGAAAATATATTTGGGAGCTATATCTAAATCTGAACCGATTTTCTGGAAACTGAACACACATCATTCTAGACCTAATTCATTACGCTGTGCCAAATTTCTTGTAAATCGAAAGATATATACAGGGACTTTGGTGCACCATTTACCTAAAATCGGACGAAATTTATATACGGGAGATATATCTAAATATGGACCGATTTTCACGAAACTTAGCACACATCATTCCAGACCTAATTCATTACGCTGTGTCAAATTTCGTGCAAATCGAAAGATATTAAGGGACTTTGGTACACCATTTACATAAAATCGGACGAAACTACATATGGGAGCTATATCTAAATCTGAACCGATTTTCAGGAAACTTAACACACATCATTCTAGACCTAATTCATTACGCTGTGCCAAATTTCGTGCAAATCGAGACATATATAAGGACTTTGGTGCACAATTTACCTCAAATCGGTCGAAAATATATATGGGAGCTATATCTAAATCTGAACCGATTTTTCCCAAATTCAGTAGGGTTCCTCCATGAGCCAAATAAGTGACATATGCCAAATTTCATCCAAATCGGATCGTATATGCGACCTCTACTTTGGTCACAAAAATACATGGACGGACGGACAGACGGACGGACAGACAGACGAACGAAAGGACAGACGGACATGCATAAATCGACTCAGACAGTGATTCTATGCATATTCTCAAAACGAACCATGGGACTATCACCATTCCTTTTGTCTGTTACAAACATATGCACAAAGACATAATACCCTGTACCACAGTGTGGTGAAGGGTATAAAAAGGGGGTTATATGGGGACTACCGCTAAAAAAGGGCGAATATTAATAATTTTTGGGAGGGATGTTTGTTACCATATACAACTGCAAAAAAAAAACAAATTACAAAGAATTTGGATGAAAAACGCGTTCAAGAACCCCAAATTGCCGAAAATTGGGGGGGTGTACCCTTATGTGGGGGCTACCCGAAAAAATGGACCTGTTTTTAAAATTTTTACAGGAGAGATTTGCTACCCAATAACAACTCGAAGTACTAAAGTACAGCTAAGTCGGCGGAAAATACGATCAAAATTCCTAAAATACTGAAAATTAGGAGGTATATGGGGGGCTATCCAAAAAAATGGACCTATATTTATAATTTTTAGTGGAGTAATTTGGTATACAATAATAACCTAATGTACAATATTTCAGCGAATTCAGTTATAAAACGCGCCCAAGAACCACAAAGTATCGAAAATTGGGAGTACCCTTATATGGGGGCTATCCGAAAAAAAATGGATCGACATTTATAATTTTTAGTAGGGAGATTTGCTACCCAATAAGAACTCAAAGTACCAAATTTCAGCGAATTCAATTGAAAAACGCCCTCAAGAACCTCCAAATACCGAAAATCGGGGGTACCCTTATATGGGGGCTATCCGAAAAAATGGATCTATATTCATATTTTTTTTTAAGAGATTTGGGACGTATTAAGAACTCAAAATACAAAATTTCAGCTAATTCGGCGGAAAAATACCATAAAAATCCTCAAAATACCGAAAATTGGGGGTACCCTTATATGGGAGCTATCCGAAAAAATGGACCTATATTCATAATTTTTAGTAGGGAGATTTGCCACTCAATAAGAACTCAAAGTACCAAATTTCAGCGAATTCAATTGAAAAACGTTCTCAATAACCTCAAAATACAGAAAATTGGGGGGTACCCTTATATGGGGGCTATCCGAAAAAATGGATCTATATTCATATTTTTTTTTTTTTTTTTGAGAGATTTGGGACGTATTAAGAACTCAAAATACAAAATTTCAGCTAATTCGGCGGAAAAATACCATAAAAATCCTCAAAATACCGAAAATTGGGGGTACCCTTATATGGGAGTTATCCGAAAAATTGGATCCACATTTATAATTTTTGGTGGGGAGATTTGCTACCCAATAAGAACTCAAAGTACCAAATTTCAGCGAATTCAATTGAAAAACGCCCACAAGAACCTCAAAATACCGAAAATTGGGGGGTACCCTTATATGGGGGCTATCCGAAAAAATGGACCTATATTCATAATTTTTTGTGGAGAGATTTGGGACGTATTAACAACTCAAAATACTAAATTACAGCTAATTCGGCGGAAAAATACGATCAAAATCCCCAAAATACAGAAAATTAGGAGGTACCGTTATATGAGGGCTACCAGAAAAAGTGGACCTTTATTTATAATTTTTAGTAGGGAGATTTGTTACCCAATAAGAACTCAATGTACCAAATTTCAGCGAATTCGGTCGAAAAATTCGATAAAAACCCCAAAATACAGAAAAAATGGGGGTACCCTTATATGGGGGCTATCCGAAAAAAATGGATCCACATTTATAATTTTTGGTGGGGAGATTTGCCACCCAATAAAATCTTAAAGTACCAAATTTCAGCGAATTCAATTGAAAAACGTTCTCAAGAACCTCAAAATATCGAAAATTGGGGAGTACCCTTATACGGGAGCTATCCGAAAAAATGGACCTATATTCATAATTTTTTGTGGAGAGATTTGGAACGTATTAAGAACTCAAAATACTAAGTTACAGCTAATTCGGTCGAAAAATGAGATAAAAACCCTCTAAATATCGAAAATTTAGGGGTACCCTTATATGGGGGATATCCAAAAAAATGGATCCACATTTTTAGTGGGGAGATTTGCCACCCAATAAGAACCAAATGTAGCAAATTTCAGCGAATTCGGTTGAAAAACGCGCTCCAGAACCCCAAAATACCGAAAACTGTGGGGGTACCCTTTTAATGGGTGTTATGCCTAAACGTGGACCGATGTAGCCCATCTTCGAACTCGACTTGCCTGCATACAAAATACTACTCTGCGCAAAATTTTGGCGATCTATCTCAATGAGTTTGGACACTATAGTGATTACAACAGACAGGCGGACAGACGGACATGCTTAAATCGTCATAGAATTTAACGCTGATCAAGGGTCGGAAATTATTATTTCGATGCGTTACAAACGGAAAAACAAAACTAATATACCCTCCACACTATGGTGGAGCGTATAAAAATATACAAAAATATTTATAAACCAGTGAGCGGAGCAGAATAGTCGGACGGGGGCGACCAAATGGACCCTGACAAAAGTCAGGGTCCATTTGACCCGCTGAATATTGACCAATCTTTATCAAAACAATCATGTTTATTATTTGGTCCGATCCCCTTCTTCATGTAAAATTTTACCATGTTCGGGCCATAATTGCGGCCTCTGGAGTATTTGGTCCATTTCATCCTCTAAATATTAACCGATCTTTACCACCAAACAATATGGGTCTTCATTTGGTAGAACCCATTCTACATGCAAAATTTCGTGAAGATTGTTCCATAACTGTGGCCTGTATCGTGTTTACAAATTATAATGGACAGACGGGCGGACACACATGTCTAGATCGACTCAGGTAGTCGAGCTATGACGATCGGTATACCTAAAGGTGGGTCTAGGACCAATATTTCGCGGTGTTACAAACTTTTGGGGCTGCTATAATACCCTGACAACATAGTTGTGTGGGGTATAAAAATTCAAGCCTAGCAAGAACCCTCCAAACCTGTTTTTAAAAAAATCCACACCTATAGCGATACTTCAAAAGGACCTAAGAAAACATTCTTTAAAAATAAAGAACCTTGAAAATATTCTTTAAAAAAATTTACCTTTTCATTAAAATTCGTAAAAAATAATTTCAATTTCTTTATTCCCCCCTTCCCCTCCAACCAAATCATTTGTCACCAGCATTCCTGGAAAGAAATAATTGTGGCAATAAAATACACCCCCACCGCTCTCCTAACCCCCACCCACACGAAGCAGCCATTAAATGTCTTCCATTCAACTTCTGTTTCAAATGAAATATGAAATTTTAATTTGTTGTTATTGTTTTAGACAACAACATTTGCATTATGACATTAAACTGCCTTCTGTTCGGTCGGGTAAGAGGGGGGAGGTGGGTTTACGCTTTTCTGTAAATTCAGCTATTTTGTAAATAGAATTTATATGCCGACAATAAATTTCTACGCCATTCATTCTTACGTCATATAAATGCGGAGGATATTCTTTTGTGTTTTTTTTTTCTCTTTTGCCATTTTTCTTCTTCTTTATATTCCGCTCACACACTCACTTAGAGTTGACATTTGCGAAAGGGATAGAAAAAACAAACAAATCCCTTTTTCACGGTACAATAACAAACAACATTTGTCATAATTTTTTTGGGGTAAAAGGATATTCGTTTTTTTTTTTTTTTTTTGGGAAAGTGAAAATGACAGGTGTCGAGGTGTTTTATGGGGGAATATCTCGTGGTATTGTGGGAGGGAAAAAATGAAAAAAATATACTTTAAACAATCGAAACTTTGGAAGGACCTTGAAAAAATATTCTTTAAAAAATCTATGGCTTGCCAGGACACTGAAAAAATATTCTTTTAAAAATCCACGCCTTGAAAGGACCTTAAAAAAATTCTTTAAAAAATCCACGTCTTGGAAGGACCTTAAAAAATATTCTTTTAAAAATCCACGCCTTGGAAGGACCTTGAAAAACTACTCTTTAAAAAATCGAAAAATTGGAAGGACCTTAAAAAATATTCTTTTAAAAATCCACGCCTTGGAAGGACCTTGAAAAACTACTCTTTAAAAAATCGAAAAATTGGAAGGACCTTAAAAAATATTCTTTTAAAAATCCACGCCTTGGAAGGACCTTGAAAAACTACTCTTTAAAAAATCGAAAAATTGGAAGGACCTTAAAAAATATTCTTTTAAATAATCCGCGCCTTGTAAGGACCCTAAAAATATTCTTTTAAATAATCCGCGCCTTGTAAGGACCCTAAAAATATTCTTTTAAAAATCCACGCCTTGGAGGGACCTTGAAAAACTACTCTTTAAAAAATCGAAAAATTGGAAGGACCTTAAAAAATATTCTTTTAAAAATCCACGCCTTGGAGGGACCTTGAAAAACTACTCTTTAAAAAATCGAAAAATTGGAAGGACCTTAAAAAATATTCTTTTAAAAATCCACGCCTTGGAGGGACCTTGAAAAACTACTCTTTAAAAAATCGAAAAATTGGAAGGACCTTAAAAAATATTCTTTTAAAAATCCACGCCTTGGAAGGACCCTAAAAAATATTCTTTTAAAAATCCACGCCTTGGAGGGACCTTAAAAAAATATTCTTTTAAAAATCCACGCCTTGGAGGGACCTTGAAAAACTACTCTTTAAAAAATCGAAAAATTGGAAGGACCTTAAAAAATATTCTTTTAAAAATCCACGCCTTGGAAGGACCCTAAAAAATATTCTTTTAAAAATCCACGCCTTGGAGGGACCTTAAAAAAATATTCTTTTAAAAATCCACGCCTTGGAGGGACCTTGAAAAACTACTCTTTAAAAAATCGAAAAATTGGAAGGACCTTAAAAAATATTCTTTTAAAAATCCACGCCTTGGAAGGACCCTAAAAAATATTCTTTTAAAAATCCACGCCTTGGAGGGACCTTAAAAAAATATTCTTTTAAAAATCCACGCCTTGGAGGGACCTTGAAAAACTACTCTTTAAAAAATCGAAAAATTGGAAGGACCTTAAAAAATATTCTTTTAAAAATCCACGCCTTGGAGGGACCTTGAAAAACTACTCTTTAAAAAATCGAAAAATTGGAAGGACCTTAAAAAATATTCTTTTAAAAATCCACGCCTTGGAAGGACCCTAAAAAATATTCTTTTAAAAATCCACGCCTTGGAGGGACCTTAAAAAAATATTCTTTTAAAAATCCACGCCTTGGAGGGACCTTAAAAAAATATTCTTTTAAAAATCCACGCCTTGGAGGGACCTTGAAAAACTACTCTTTAAAAAATCGAAAAATTGGAAGGACCTTAAAAAATATTCTTTTAAAAATCCACGCCTTGGAGGGACCTTGAAAAACTACTCTTTAAAAAATCGAAAAATTGGAAGGACCTTAAAAAATATTCTTTTAAAAATCCACGCCTTGGAAGGACCCTAAAAAATATTCTTTTAAAAATCCACGCCTTGGAGGGACCTTAAAAAAATATTCTTTTAAAAATCCACGCCTTGGAGGGACCTTGAAAAACTACTCTTTAAAAAATCGAAAAATTGGAAGGACCTTAAAAAATATTCTTTTAAAAATCCACGCCTTGGAAGGACCCTAAAAAATATTCTTTTAAAAATCCACGCCTTGGAGGGACCTTAAAAAAATATTCGTTTAAAAATCCACGCCTTGGAGGGACCTTGAAAAACTACTCTTTAAAAAATCGAAAAATTGGAAGGACCTTAAAAAATATTCTTTTAAAAATCCACGCCTTGGAGGGACCTTGAAAAACTACTCTTTAAAAAATCGAAAAATTGGAAGGACCTTAAAAAATATTCTTTTAAAAATCCACGCCTTGGAGGGACCTTGAAAAACTACTCTTTAAAAAATCGAAAAATTGGAAGGACCTTAAAAAATATTCTTTTAAAAATCCACGCCTTGGAGGGACCTTGAAAAACTACTCTTTAAAAAATCGAAAAATTGGAAGGACCTTAAAAAATATTCTTTTAAAAATCCACGCCTTGGAGGGACCTTGAAAAACTACTCTTTAAAAAATCGAAAAATTGGAAGGACCTTAAAAAATATTCTTTTAAAAATCCACGCCTTGGAGGGACCTTGAAAAACTACTCTTTAAAAAATCGAAAAATTGGAAGGACCTTAAAAAATATTCTTTTAAAAATCCACGCCTTGGAAGGACCTTAAAAAATATTCTTTTAAAAATCCACGTCTTGCAAGGACCCTAAAAAATATTCTTTTAAAAATCCACGCCTTGGAAGGACCTTGAAAAACTACTCTTTAAAAAATCCACGCCTTGTTTGGATGCTTGACAAAATATTCGTTAAAAATAAATATATTTGTGAGCTATATCTAAATCTGAACCGATTTTCACGAAACTTACCACACATCATTCTAGACCTTCGCTATGCCGAATTTCGTGCAAATCGAAAAATATATAGGGACTTTGGTATACCATTTACCTATGGGAGATGATCTGAACCGATTTTTACGAAACTTAACACATATCATTCTAGACCTTATTCAGTACGCTATGCCAAATTTCGTGCAAATTGAAAAGTATATAGGGACTTTGGTACATAATTTACCAAAAATCGGACGAAAATATATTTGGGAGCTATATCGAAATTCGAACCGATTTTCACGAAACTTAACACACATCATTCTAGACTCAAATCAGTACCCCATGCAAAATTTCGTGCAAATCGAAAAATATATAGGGACTTTTGTACATAATTTACCTGAAATCGAACGAAAATATATTTGGGAGCTATATCGAAATTCGAACCGATTTTCACGAAACTTAACACACATCATTCTAGACTCAAATCAGTACCCCATGCAAAATTTCGTGCAAATCGAAAAATATATAGGGACTTTGGTACATAATTTACCTTAAATCGGACGAAGATATATATGGGAGCTATATCTAAATCTGAACCGATTTTCACGAAACTTAACACACATCATTCTAGACCTTTTTCAGTACGCTATGCCGAATTTCGTGCAAATCAAACGATTTCCAGGGACTTAAGTGGACTATTTACCTAAGATCGAGCGAAGCTATATATGGGAGTAATATCTAAATCTGAACCGATTTTCACGAAACTTGGCAGACATCATTCCAGACTTTATTCAGTACGCTATGCAAAATTTCGTGCAAATCGAAAGGTATATAGGGACTTCGGTACACAATTTACCTTAAATCGGACGAAGATATATGTGGGAGCTATATATAAATCTGAACCGATTTTCACGAAACTTAACACACATCATTCTAGACCTTATTCTTTACGCTGTGCCAAATTTCGTGCAAATCGAAAAATATATAGGGACTTTAGTGGACTATTTACCTAAAATCGGGCGAAACACTGTATGGGAGCTATATCCAAATCTGAACCGATTTTCACGAAACTTAACACATATTATTCTAGACGTAATTCTGTATCCCAATAGGTTCGTCCCTGTGCCGAATAAGTAACCTGTGCCAAATTTCATCCAATTCGGATCATAATTGCGACATGTACTTTATTTACAATTTAACATGGACAGATAGCCAGACGGACGTATGGACGGACATGCATAAATCGACTCAAAAAGTGATTCTATGCATATTCTCAAAAGGAACCATGTGTCTATCTCGTTTCCTTTTGCCTGTTACAAACATATGCCCAAAGACATAATACCTGTACCACAGTGTGGTGAAGGTTATAAAAATACAAGCCTTGATAGTACGCCGAAAAAAATTCCTATCCACGTCTTGAGTAGGCCTTAAAAAATATTTAAAAAAATATTTAAAAAAAAATCCACCTTAAAATAATATTCTTTATTTGATTTTTAAGGTGCTATTTCTCTCTCTCTCTCTTCCTTAACTTCCTGATCTGAATATTGCATGTTGAAATAAACATCATGTCTCAAAGTCTTGCGGCGGTCACGAAATTTTGGAAATGCTTCTAATTATTTTACTTCGGATTCCGGCAGAGACACGTGCACGGGTTTTTGTGTGGGCCATAAAATATTTTTTCCTGCGTTTATATTCAACTTTACTCCGCTAATTACCCTCCCACAAAAATACACACACACAAAAACTTTTAATTTAATAGTTGTTGAAAAGGACATTCCAACGATCCTAACAAACAAAGAAAGAAATGACAAAGTTTTCCTTTTTGTCAAAATTTCGTTCGACAATGATTAACAACTTTGAAGGTGATGACCTTGGAATTAGGTCATTTTATTATTGAGTTAAACTGCAATTAAAACTACAAATCCAAAAGAAAGTGACATAATTATTACATGGAGGGGCATATAGTTTTATGTGAACCGAAGACATAGGGAAAGGAAAAGGACCTTTCAAGCAAAAAAAAAAATAGCCTCCAAAAATTTGAGGAGTTTTTTTCTAGCGGAATGTGTTTTAGACCTAATTCCATTCTAGTAACCTCTTATATACCTAACATCTAAACACTTCCCTTAAGAATGCCGATAAATGCTTCCCACATCGGGCGTATGATTGATATGATTTATTGTGATTACTCATACGCCCACTATGAGCTATTAAATTCGATTTTGGCAACCAACTGCAAATTGTTTACCACCTAATGACATATCCCCGAACCTTATTCTGCCTCTCAATCCCTTCCTCCCTCCCTCCCTCCCTACCTCCCTCCCTCCCTGCCTCCCTCTCTCCCTCCTTATTCTAACTTCCGCCTCAAAACATTAGGAAAAAAATTATCAAGAAAAACAAACATCAAACAGTTTCTAAAAATAGACTGTTGACATTGAAATGTGAAGGAGGAGCCAAAAAACAACACACAGCCTTTAGTTGGGTTGCTGGTGGTCTCTCCGCAGCGTATTATTAATTAATGAATGCTAATAACAACCATACTCCAACAACAACACCAACAACTAAAACATCAACAATAAAAAACTGAAACACAAGGTGATAAATGATGAGGCATAACAAATGGAGGCGGGAGGACCTCGTGGGAGAATAATTTCCAAGAAATATGACTGCATATTTTGCGGAATAAAAAATTTAAAAATAAGATTATTCTAGGCTTGGATTTCCAAAGGGGGTCTTCCAAGGACGTGGATATTTTAAAAAAATATTTTTTCAAGGATCCAAACAAGGCGTGGCTTTTTTAAAGAATATTTTTAGGGTTTATCCAAACAAGGCGTGGATTTTTTTAAAAAATATTTTTAGGGTCTATCCAAACAAGGCGTGGATTTAGAATATTTTTTCAGGGATCCAAACAAGGCGTGGATTTAGAATATTTTTTCAGGGATCCTTCACCACACTGTGGTACAGGGTATTATGTCTTTGTGCATATGTTTGTAACGGGCAAAAATAATCGATATGGCTCCTTTTGAGAATATGCATAGAATCACTTTCTGAGTCGATTTTATGCATGTCCGTGCGTCCGTCCGTCTGTTCAAGTTAAATTGTAAACAAAGTACATGTCGCAATTATGATCCGAATTGGATGAAATTTAGCGCAGCGCATTTGTTTGGCCCAAGGACAAACCCTATTGAAATTGGGAAAAATCGGTTCAAATTTAGATATAGCTCCTATATATATTTTCGTCCGATTTTCTGTGAATGGTGTACCAAAGTCCCTATATATTTTTTGATTTGCACGAAATTTGGCACAGCGTAATGAATTAGGTCTAGAATGATGTGTGCAAAGTTTCGTGAAAATCGGTTCAGATTTAGATATAGCTCCCATATATTTTTTTCGTCCGACTTAAGGTAAATGAGGCACCAAAGTTCCTATAGATTTTTCGATTTTCACGAAATTTGGCATTGAGTACTGAATTAGGTCCATAACGAAGTGCGTCAAGTTTCGTGAAAATCGGTTCAGATTTAGATAAAGCTCCCACATATATCTTCGTCCGATTTAAGGTAAATTGTGTAGCAAAGTCCCTATATATCTTTCTATTTGCACGAAATTGGGCACAGCGTACTGAATTAGGTCTAAAATCGGTTCTGATTTAGATATAGCTCCCGTATATATCTTTGTCCGATTTAAGGTAAATGGTGTACCAACGCCCTTATATATCTTTCGATGTGCACGAAATTTAGCATAGCGTACTGAATTAAGTCTAGAATAATGTGTGCAAAGTTTCGTGAAAATCGGTTCAGATTTAGATATAGTGTTTCGCCCGATTTTAGGTAAATAGTCCACTAAAGTCCCTATATATCTTTCGATTTGCACGAAATTTGACACAACATAAAGAATAAGGTCTAGAATGATGTGCGTAAAGTTTCATGAAAATCGGTTCAGATTTAGATATAGCTCCCATACATATTTACACCCGATTTAAGGTAAATGGGGTACAAAAGTCCCTATATATCTTTCAATTTGCACGAAATTTGCCATAGCGTAATGAATTAGGTCTATAATGATGTGTGTTAAGTTTCCTGAAAATCGGTACAGATTTAGATATAGCTCCCATATATAGTTTCGCCCGATTTTAGGTAAATAGTCCACTGAAGTCCCTGGAAATCTTTTCAATTGCACGAATTTTGGCATAGCGTACTAAATCAAGTCTAGATTGATATGTGCAAAGTTTTGTGAAGATCGGTTCAGATTTAGATATAGCTCCCATATAGAGTTTCGCCCGATTTTAGGTAAATAGTCCACTAAAGTCCCTATATATCTTTCGATTTGCACGAAATTTGGCACAACGTAAAGAATAAGGTCTAGAATGATGTACGTAAAGTTTCATGAAAATCGGTTCAGATTTAGATATAGCTCCCATACATATTTACACCCGATTTAAGGTAAATGGGGTACACCAAAGTCCCTATATATCTTTCGATTTGTACGAAATTTGCCATAGCGTAATGAATTAGGTCTATAATGTTGTGTGTTAAGTTTCCTGAAAATCGGTACAGATTTAGATATAGCTCCCATATATAGTTTCGCCCGATTTTAGGTAAATAGTCCACTGAAGTCCCTGGAAATCTT
Organism: Musca vetustissima; assembly: GCF_032173495.1. Classification (NCBI taxonomy): domain Eukaryota; kingdom Metazoa; phylum Arthropoda; class Insecta; order Diptera; family Muscidae; genus Musca; species Musca vetustissima. The sequence goes on along the minus strand of NW_026881593.1, from coordinate 338,375 downwards.
TTCAATTGCACGAATTTTGGCATAGCGTACTGAATCAAGTCTAGAATGATATGTGCAAAGTTTTGTGAAGATCGGTTCAGATTTTGATATAGTTCCCATATATATTTTCATCCGATTTTAGGTTATTGGTGCACCAAAGTCTTGAAAATTATTCGATTTGCACGAAATTTCTCATAGCGTACTGAATCAAGTCTAGAATGATATTGCTAAGCTTCGTGAAAAGATCCATAGCTTGGCCGATTGACACAACGTACTGAAGTAATATAAATTAGTCTCTGGCAAAGTTTCCCTGAAATTGGTTCAGATATAGATATATAACAAAAACGAGACGTCTGTTTGGATACATATGTATGTATAATATACCCAAAGTGGTGAAGGGTATCATATAGTCGACCCAGTCCGACTTTACTATTTTCCTTACTGATTTAAAGTACATTTTTTCAAGGATCCCAACAAGTCGTGGATTTTTAAAGGATCCAAACAAGGCGTGCATTTTTAAAGGATTGCATTTTTTTAAATAAAAATTTCATGGCCTTCCTAAGGTTTGGTTTTTTTAAAAATGATTTTCAGGGTCTTCCTATAGGGTTATTTAAACCCTACACAACTATGTTGTCAGAGTATTATAGCTTTGTGCAGCCCCAAGAGTTTGTAACCCCGCGAAATATTGGCCCTAGACCGACTTTTAAGTATACCGATCGTCATATCTCGACTAGCTGAGTCGATCTAGACATGTGTGTCCTTCCGTCTGTCCATTATAATTTGTAAACACGATACAGGCCACAGTTATGGACCAATCTTGCATGTAGGATGGGTTCTGGCCAATTAAGGCCCCTTTTGTTTTTGGTAAATATCGGTAAATATTTAGGGGATGAAATGGACCGAAATACAAAATTTTTGTCGGTTTTTCTGGTCACTCCAGAGTCCGCAATTATGGACCAAACATTGCGAATTTTTACATGGAGAAGGGGATCGGGCCAAAGAATAGGCATGCCTGTTTTCATAAAGATAGGTCAATATTTAGCGGGTCAAATAGACCCTGACTTTTGTGTGAAAAATTACAAAATTTGTATTCTATGGCATATATATTTACTCCTGAAGGACACGAAGCCAAGATGTTGATAGTATATCCAAGAGGAGTGGTTGACCTTTAAATCGATACCAATTATATTGTCGTATGTACTCGGATGTGGGAGTTACACGTAAATATTCACAGGTGCTTACGTATTCAGAAATTATTTAATAAACCATTACCACACTAGAGGTCGGAAATATAGCGCTAATCGCTTTGAAATGTTCCATTAGGTTCCAGTTATGGAAAAGGACAAGGCCTATAATTTTCGGTGAGGAACAGGTAATAATATTGGGAGGAACTGTGCCCGGAACTTAATTTTTTGTATTCTTTTTTTGTTTTTTTTTTTTTTTTTTGTCGAGTCGATCTATAGGCCATAATTGAAAGCCGAACACCGCAACACAACCCACGGTGAAGGGAATCTGGACAAGTAAGAGCTGTTCTGAATATAAGTAATATTTGTTGACCTCTAGTCGGTCAAGAGGTTGCAAATATCGCGAAATATTGCCCAAGCTCAGAACTCCACCGCAGAAAATTAGATTTTTGTGTAAGTTGTGTAGGGTATCATATGTTCGGCTCTGTCCGACTATACTGGTTTTAGAATTATTTTTTCAGAGTCTTTCTAAGGCTTGGATTTTTTAAATATTTTTAAGGACTTTCTAAGGCTTGTTTTTTTTCAATTACATACATTTTTTTCCTTCCGCCACCCTTACGCACACCTCCGCACATATGATATCATATTAAATTCGCAGGTGTGCGTAAATGTTATAACAATGCGGAAAACAAATTAACACAATTATAAGGACAGCAAGAAGGATGATGCAAACGACAATAACAACAGCAACAACAAAAAGTGCGGAACCAAAGAAAAGTGGAAAAGCAAGAAAATCATCATTAACATCGTAATTTGAATGAAAATCATAGAGCCGAGGCATGGCAGGACGGGGCAGCAATGACAGTTTCCCTATTAAAAATTATGGACCTTAAAACAACAAGAATAAAGAAAAAATTTCATCACTTTGTGTGTGTGGAAGAGATTGTCTGTGTGTGTGTGTGTGAAAACAAGTCCACAAAGGATGTGCTTACGCATACGAAATTATTCATGGAGGCATAAAATTTAATTAGAAACACCACACAGAGTCAAAGCCACAAAAGTACGGGGGACAGAAGTGCCTTGCTGGCTTTCTCGAAGGCAGGAGGACAGGCCGTCGGTCGATGGGTCTAGCTTTTTAAATTTGAACTTGGGCTTCTCGGATCACAGACAGATGATATGTGAATATTTGACTAGTGGCGGGATGGGATGGATGTTTGAATGCCAGTCTTTTGTTTTGGGCATAAATTAGCCTTAGATTATCCTTGAGAGATGTGTCTGTGTGTTCTGGTCTTATTACCGAATAAAATAATAGAGGAAAGCAAAAAAATATGCTTATGTGAAGTGGGTTATAACCACACACACACCCAAGATGAGTTGCGTTGAGCCTAATAAATATGTATGTAAATTGCTTGGTGTAGAGTGAGAGAGAAAAAGGTTTATGCACTTACATTTACATATGAATTATTCTTCGACTGTTTCTTCGCCTTCATTCATATTTTAATTAAAGCGATAGCAAAAACGAAGAGGAAGAAGAGACCAAATAAAATATTACACGAGTTTACATTTATTATGATAACAGTAGGTTTATATCCTGCAATGATGTTGCTGTATTTCCCTTTAGTACCAACCTCTTTGCCTCCATTCCCCCCCCCCTACTCCTCCCCTCCCCTCCGTTCCTCCCTCCCTCTTCATTTGATTTTAATCAAGTAAATAGAAGTAAAATGTTATCTGATGAGACAGAGATAACATCCAGCCAGTTAATGATGAGAGAGCTCTTCAGACTCTAAGCCTCAAAAGCAGCCTTCATTGCGGAACACCAGCTCTTCATTTTATTGTTGTTTTGTTGCTATTCTGTTTCCTTCTTTCATTCTTACTGGTTTTTTATATCATTTGTGTGTGTTTTTTTTATTTTGGCAAATTTCTGACATTGTTTTCGTTACGATGTTTTTATGACCCTAATTACATAAAGTTTATAGCAGACCCCCCTAATATATACTGGCTCAGGCACGTGTATATACGGGAGTATATACGTACACTTTTATTACCTTCGCATTGACGCACTGTAGGATATATGTATAATAGTCGTAACATGAAAATGACGAAATGCACAGTGGAACAGAATTTCTATTCTGTGTGAAAATATTATTCGGAATATTTTTCTAAGGCTCCTACATAGGTGTGGAATTTTGAAGGATATTATTTTAGGATCCTTTATGAACATGGATTTTTCAAAGGATATTTTTTTCAAGGACCTCCATAATCGTGGATTTTTTATTATTTCAAATACTTGATTACACGTGGTTTTTTTTAAGAATATTTTTTCAAAGACCTTCATACGCGTAGATTTTTAAGGAATATTTTTTTCAAGAACTAAAATAAGACATGGATTAAAGAATTGTTTTTCTTTAAGGTTTTCCAAAGGTTTGAGTTTTTATACCCTACACAACAATGTTGTCAGGGTATTATAGCTTCGTGCAGCCCCAAGAGTTTGTCTCGAAATATTGGTCCTACACCCAACTTTAAGTATACCGATCGTCATATCTCGACTAGGTGAGTCGATCTAGACCTGTGTATCCGTCCGTCCGTCTGTCCATTATAATTTGTAAACACGATACAGGCCAAAGTTATGGACCAATCTTTACGACATTTTGCATGTAGTATGCGTTCTGGCCAATGAAGACCCCTACGGTTTTTGGTAAAGACCGTATCCAAGAGGAGTGGTTGACCTTTAAATTGATATCAATTATATTGTCGTATTTTCTCGGATGTGGGAGTTACACTCAAATATTTACATGTGCTTACGTATTCAGATATTATTTAGTACCGATTACCACATTAGAGGGCGGAAATATAGCGCTGATCGCATTGAAATTTTCCATGAGGTTCCAGTTATGGTCAAGGACAACGCCTATAATTTTCGGTGATGATCTGATAATGAAGTGGACCGAAAACTTATTTTTTGTGTATTTCGAGTCGATCTATAGGCCACAATTGAAAGCCGAACATCACAACACAAGCCACGGTGAAGGGAATCTGGACAAGTAATTAAAAGAGCTGTACTGAATATTAGTAATATTTGTTGACCTCTAGTCGGTCAGGAGGGTGCAAATATCGGGAAATATTGCACAAGCTCAGAATATAGAACCACAGAATGATAGATTTTCGTGGAAGTTGTGTATGGTATCATATGGTCGGCCCGTCCGATTATATTGCTCCGATCACTGGTTTAAAGAATATTTTTCAAAGATCCAAACAAGGCGTGCAGTTTTTAAAGAATATTTGTTAGGCAAATCCAGGCCGTGTATTTTTTACAGATTTTTTTCACATGGGCGTAAATTGTTTGAAGACTAAAAATGGCGTAGATTTTTTTAAAGAATATTTTTTTCAAACTCCTCCATAGTAATATTTGCAGCGTCCTTTATATATGTGTGTTTTTTATACCCTCAGCCATATGGCTAATGAAATGTGCCTCATCGAAATTTTAGTTTTAGACCCCATATTCTTTGAATAAAATCCGTTTCAGCCTAAATCAAGTTCAATGATGGGATCCATTGGTCCACTCCTTCTGGTACCTCCCTCACAAATGGTAAAAAATTAAATATTTATAAATGCAATATCAGGCGAATGGAATGTCCAATTTAAACCAAACTTCCAAACGTCCGATTTAATGTAAATGGTGCACCAAAGACCCTATATATCTTTCGATTTGCCCGAAATTTGTCATAGCGTACTGAATTAACTCTAGGATTATGTGTGCTAAGTTTCATGAAAATCGGTTCAGATTTAGATATAGCTCCCACGAGCTAGATATAGCTTTGGCAAAGCGTACAGAATTCAGCCTAGACTGATGTGTGCAAAGTTTCGTAAAAATCGGTTCAGATTTAGATATAGCTCCCATATATATTTTCGTCCGATTTAATGTAATTGATGCACCAAAGTCCCTGAAAATCATTCGATTTGCACGAAATTTGTCATAGCTTACTGAATTGAGTCTAGAATGATGTGCGTGAATTTTCGTAAAAATCGGTTCAGATTTGGATATAGCTACCATATATATTTTTGTCCGATTTTAGGTAAATGATGCACCAAAGTCCCTATATATCTTTCGATTTGTATGAAATTCGGCTTAACGTACTAAATTGAGCCTAGAGTGATGCCTGCCAAGTTTCGTGAAAATCGGTTCAGATTTTGATATAGCTTCCATATATATTTTCGTACGATTTAATGTAAACGGTGCACCAAAGTCCCTATAAATCTTCCGATTTGCACGAAATTCGGCACAGCGTACTGAATTGAGTCTAGAATGGTGTGCGTGAAGTTTCGTAAAAATCGGTTCAGATTTAGATATAGGTCCCATATATATTTTCGTCCGATTTAATGTAAACGGTGCACCAAAATCCCTATAAATAATCTGGCTTGCATGATATTTGGCACAGCGTACTGAATTGAGTCTAGAATGATGTGCGCGAAGTTTCGTAAAAATCGGTTCAGGTTTAGATATAGCTCCCATGTATAATTTCGTCCGATTTTAGGTAATTGGTGCTCCAAAGTCCTTATATATCTTTCGATTTGCACGAAATTTGGCACAGCGTACTAAATAAAGCCTAGAATGATGTGTGCTAAGTTTTCTGAAAATCCGTTTATATTTTGATATAGCTCCCATATATATTTTCGTCCGATTTCATGTAAATGGTGCACCAAAGACCCTATATATCTTTCCATTTTCACGAAATTTGTCATAGCGTACTGAATTAACTCTAGAATTATGTGTGCAAAGTTTCTTGAAGATCCGTTCAGATTTAGATATAGCTCCCATATATAGTTTCGCCCGATGTTAGGTAAATGGTGTACCAAAGTCCCTGTATATCTTTCAATTTTCATGAAATTTGTGACAGCGTACTGAATTAAGTCTAGAATAATGTGTGCTAAGTTTCGTGAAGATCCGTTTAGATTTAGGCATAGCTCCCATATATAGTTTCGCCCGATTTTAGGTAAATAATGCAAAAATTTTCATAGCGTACTGAATTGAGTTTAGAATGATGTGTTTGAAGTTTCGTAAACATCGGTTCAGATTTAGATATAGCTCCCAATTAGATTTTCCGATTTTAGGTAAATAATGCTCGAAAGTTCCTGGAAATCTTTTGATTTGCACGAAATTTGTCATAGCGAACTGAATTAAGTCTAGAATGATGTGTGCAAAGTTTCGTGAAAATCGGTTCAGATTTAAATATAGCTCTCATATATATTTTCGTCCGATTTTACATAAATGGTGTACCAAAGTCTCGGAAAATCACTCGATTTGCACGAAATTTGGTATAGCCTACTGGATTAAGTCTACAATAATGTGTGCAAAGTTTCGTGAAGATCGGTTCAGATTTATATAGTTTCGCCCGATTTTAGGTATTTGGTGCACCAAAGTCCCTAGAAATCTTTTGATTTCACGAATTTTGGCATTGCATACTGAATTAAGGCTAGAATCATGTGTGCTAAGCTTCGTGAAAAGATCCATCTACTGTTTTTTGCAGTTTTTTTTTTGTCTGACCTCCAGACCTCTTCAATATATATTTTTAAATATTTTTTTTTTTTTTGAAACTACAAAATCGCCTAACCTAATCTCTGTGTGGCTTATTAATACAACAACATAATTTTGTTGTTGTTGTTTTTATTTTCTTTTTTCATTTTGTGTGTGCTGTAATGCGAATTACTGGCTATCCCTCCCTCTCCAAAGAGCCTGTCATAATTTCCGTTTTTCGCAAATAAAATGTCAAAATGACGTAAAAAATTTGAAGAAAGTTTATAGTTTTTCTTATTTTCCTTTCTTTTCATCTCTTCTTCTTCTTTCTTTTATTATTTTCTCTCTTTCTCAGAAACATATTTGCTACTCTCTCATTAGTTTAGGGCCTTTCAAAAAAAATGACGACGATGATGTTCTCTTGAAAGTTTTTGTTTTCCGTTTTCATTCTTTCTTTGGTTCCTTATTCCTTATTAGTTGGTGTTTTTGCTATTTTTGTTGTTGTTATTTGTCTTTTATTATTTCATTAGTTATTGTTGTTGTTTGTTTGCTACTTTTTTATGATTTTGTTGTTTTTATTGTTGTTCGCCATTCAGTCAAACTAAAATCGAAACGAATTTTCAGTTGCCACTTTCCCTGCTTTTGATGTCATTGATGATGTTGTTGGGTTCGATTTGGTTCGGGTTGGTTGGCTGATTTGTTGGTTTGTATGCGAAATGTTTTTTTTTTTTTTTTTTTTTTTTTGAGGGGGTTCCAAGGGGGTATTGGGGGTTTAATTTTCATTCATCTATGATTTACTTACTTCACACGAAACATTTTTTGAAGGGTTTGAATTTTTTTAAAGTAAAAAATCCGATTTAAACACTCAGAAACTTTGGTAAAAAAATTTTTGAAGGGTTTGATTTTTTTTTTTTTTTTTTTTGGCTCAAGGAAAAAAATACGATTTAAACACTCAGAAACTTTCTAAAAAAAATTTTTGAAATTTTTTGTAAGGGTTTGATTTTTTTCGGCTCAAGGAAAAAAACCGATTTAAACACACAGATTAAACTTGGTTTGCTTATATAGGTATGTATGTGTTTACATATATATGTTTCTATAGTTATGTATATATGTAGGTACTTTTTTGTTGATTATGTAATTATAGTTGTTGTTGTTGGTTTTGGTTTTATTATTGCCTTTTTTCATTTCATTTCATTCTTTTCCTTCTTTTCTTTGTTGTTGTTGTTCAATCACTTCACATTCACTTTTTTGGCACACAAACACACACACAGACACACTGTTACACCTATACCACCAGGTTTGTTTAGTAAAGGAAGCTATTATATATGTATGTGTATTTGTGTAGATAACTATATATATATTGAATATGACCGATACCACGACCGATGATTGAGGTTCTTCGTCATCGTTTTTTTTTTTTGTCCTACACTTCTGAGATTTTCTTTTTTGGTGATTTGGTTGCTTGGCTTATCAATAAAAATAATGGCCCAGGGTTTTGGCCATCCGAAAAAAAATATTTAGTCAATTTTTTTCCAATCACGCTTTTTCAAAATTTGTTTTTTCTGCAGGTTCTTCTTCTTCTGCCAATGTTTTTTTTTTTTTTTTTTTTTTTGAATGGTCCTTACATAAAAGACCCCCCAAAGAAATCCTACAACAAGGCAATATCGAAATTGTTTATCAGCAGGATTTTTTTGGTTAGCCTTCCTCCTGATTCTAAGGGTCAACCAGTTTTTTTTTATTATTTTTTTTTGCGATTAAATTTTTGTCCTTTAAAAAATAAATCCTTTTTGTTGTTATTGTTGTTTTGGTTGTACTATGTGTGTGTTATAAAACACTTTAAAAAAATTTCAAGGTGCCTTTTTGCTTAACCCATATGAGAGGATGAGAAGAAAAAGAAGAGGCACATAAACTACACACACACACGAACACACACTCTCGGTTTGGAGGCACACACTCTCAATGCAAAAAGGACGAGAATTTCACTTTTCATTTAACGATTTTTCGCCCTCAAGTAAGTCTATACATATGTGTGTGAGTGTGTGTGAGTTTTGTGTGAAGGCAAAACTTTTCATTTCATTTTTCGCACACACATATACAGAGAGGAGACGACACACACCTACATAAAGCAATTTTAACAAACTATATTTTTTTTTTAATTTTTTTAAGATTTCCTTTTTTTAATTTAAATTTTTTTTTTTAATTTTTTTTCTTACATTGATTTATTTTTCTTTGTAGTTTTTTCTTTTTTTTTCGTTACATAGCCTTTTCCGTTGCAAACATTTTTCTGAAAATTTTTTCCTTAGGATTTCCTTTGCAAATTTTTATATAACAAAAATTTTTTCCCGAAAAAAAGGTTTTAATTTTTTTTCTTGCTTTAAATTTCCACGTAACGTAACTCTACTCCCCACGTTTTAGTGTTTTAATTTTTTTTTTAATTATTTTTCGTTAATATTTTTTTTTTTATTATTTAATCAAAAATTTTAGTAGGTTCCTCGTTTTGATTTGCCTTTGCCTTTAATTTTTTTCTTTTTGAATTTATCACTTTTTTTCTTTCTATTTTTTTTTTTTCTTGGGGTTCGCTTTGCTTGCTCGCTCGCTAGTTTTTCGACGTTGACGTTACGGATGGCCCACGAGTAATAAAAAGCTGACATTCATGCTCATCGTGTTTCAGTTGTTCATTTCATTGTTATCCTGGCTGGCTGGTGCTTCCTCTTCTTCTACTTGGTTGTCCACTTGGGTTCTCTCTCTCTCTCGCTCTCTTCCTCTCTCCCTCTTTTTTGGTTTTTTTATGTGATGGTATTTCCACGAAAAATAATCAATATTTACAAAAGAGAGAGAGAGAGTCCTTTCGTAAGGAGAGCTTTCCATAAAAAGCTTTTCATTTCGAACACATGGTAATTGTGACAGGTGTATGGCAGTGGACACTCAAGGGAATAAAGAGGGGGAGGGGGCAAAAAAAACACATGGAGAAATTAAAAGGGTAATTTAGATTTAAAGAATATTCAGGATCCTTTGAATTTTTATATTTTTTTTTTTCAGAGTCCAAATAAGGAGTGGATTTTTTTAATATTTTTTCCAAGTTATAACGAGTATTTTTGTCTAAGGCTGAAGTAAGCTCAGTTGCAGCCAGGGTCAACTCAAGGACCCACAAACCTTAAGTTAAATTCTTTATTGTAATACTTCTGTGTTTAGATAGAGAGTAACATGCGGGATATTCAATACGATGGAGTTATTAATTCGTTGGTTGTCGTTTCGGTGTGTTGGGACTCGTTTCTTCGGGCTGGTAGGGTTACTGTAATCGGCCTATAATTATAGCTAGTAGGCTCCGATTGTGTCACTCAGCTGCATTTGTGTAGTCGGCATCGGTTGTGTAGGTTTAAATAGTCGGTTGGATTCGACTCGGATTGTAGTAGTCGGCTTGGGTTGAAGTAGTCGGCTCGGGTTGAAGTAGTCGGCTCGGATTGTAGTAGTCGGCTCGGGTTGTAGTTGTCGGCTCGGGTTGAAGTAGTCGGCTCGGATTGTAGTAGTCGGCTCGGGTTGAAGTAGTCGACTCGGCTTATAGTAGTCGGTTCGGATTATAGTAGTCGGCTCGGGTTGAAGTAGTCGGCTCGGGTTGCAGTAGTCGCTCGGATTGTAGTAGTCGGCTCGGATTATAGTAGTCGGCTCGGGTTGAAGTAGTCGACTCGGATTGTCGTAGTAGTCGGCTCGGGTTGTAGTAGTCGGCTGGGGTTGAAGTATTCGGCTCGGGTTGAAGTAGTCGGCTCAGATTGTGTAGTCGACTCGGCTTGTAGTAATCGGTGGGGCCCTTCGTTCAAACTCTTTCTGAAACGAGAAGAGTTATATAGAAGCGAACGAGGGTTGCAGTAGTCGACTCGGGTTGAAGTAGTCGGCTCGGGTTGAAGTAGTCGGCTCGGATTGTGTAGTCGACTCGGGTTGAAGTAGTCGGCTCGGGTTGAAGTATTCAGCTCGGGTTTAAATAGTCGGCTCGGATTGAGTAGTCGACTCGGGTTGTAGTAATTCGTTGGCCCTTCGTTCAAACTCCTTCTGAAACGAGAGTTATATAGAAGCGAACGAGTCGCAGGAAGCGAACGAGTCACGGAAGCGAACGAGTCACGAAAGCGAACGAATTGCAGGAAGCGAACGGGTCGCGGAAGCAAACGAGTCGCGGAAACGAAGGAATCGCAGGTCGAAGGCTTCGGCTATGTTCAGTACAAGGTACGGCGACTGCGGACACTGCCACAAGTTGGGTTCTCTAGTACTTGGTCTAACTCCAGCTCTCGACAATCTCTGCCAATGAAAACTGGAACACTTATCTGTACGACAATACAAAGTGAATGAGAATTACTTTCCTATATCTCGACATGTAGCGGTCACGTTACAAAGTCTAAACAAAGTGTGGATTTTTTAAAACAAATTTGCAGGATCGTTATCAGGGTTCTTTATAGGCGTGGATTTTTTAAAACAAATCAGGCTCTTTTTCAGGGTCCTTTATAGGCGTGGATTTTTTAAATAATTTTTTCAAGCTCTTATTCAGGGTCCTTTATAGGCGTGAATTTTTTAAATAATTTTTTCAGGCTCTTATTCAGGGTCCTTTATAGGCGTGAATTTTTTAAATAATTGCTTTCCAAGTACAAAAAAGGCGTGGATTTTATAAAAAAAAAAATCAGACTCTTTTTCAGGGTCCTTTATATGCGTGGATTTTTTTAATAATTTTTCCCAAGCTTCTTTATAGGCGTGGATTTTTTAAAGAATTTTTTTTCGGGGACCCTAAACAAGGCGTGGATTTTTTTAGAGAATTTTTTTCAGGGACCCTGAAACAAGGCGTGGATTTTTTAAAGAATTATTTTCAGGGACCCTACCAAGGCGTGGATTTTTTAAAGATTTTTTTTTCAGGGACCGACCCTAAACAAGGCGTGGATTTTTTAAAGATTTTTTTTTTTCAGGGACCGACCCTAATCAAGGCGTGGATTTTTTAAAGATTTTTTTTTTTTCAGGGACCGACCCTAATCAAGGCGTGGATTTTTTAAAGAATTTTTTTCGGGGACCCTAAACAAGGCGTGAATTTTTTAAAGAATTTTTTTCGGGGACCCTAAACAAGGCGTGAATTTTTTAAAGAATTTTTTTAAAGACCCTAAACAAGGCGTGGATTTTTTAAATAATTTTTTTTCAGGGACCCAAAACAAGGCGTGGATTTTTTAAATAATTTTTTTTCAGGGACCCAAAACAAGGCGTGGATTTTTTAAAGAATTTTTTCAGGGACCCAAAACAAGGCGTGGATTTTTTAAAGAATTTTTTCAGGGACCCTAAACAAGGCGTGGATTTTTTAAATAATTTTTTTCAGGGACCCTACCAAGGCGTGGATTTTTTAAATAATTTTTTTCAGGGACCCTAAACAAGGCGTGGATTTTTTAAATAATTTTTTTCAGGGACCCTACCAAGGCTTGGATTTTTTAAATAATTTTTTTCAGGGACCCTAAACAAGGCGTGGATTTTTTAAATAATTATTTTCAGGGACCCTAAATAAGGCGTGGATTTTTTAAAGAATTTTTTTTTCGGGGACCCTAGACAAAACTCATAGTTCCTTTTGAGAATATGCATATAATCACTTTCTGAGTCGATTTAGGCATGTCCGTCTGTCCGTCTGTTGGTGTTAAATTGTAAACAAAGTACAAGTCGCATTTATAATCCGAACTCGATGAAATTTGGCACAGCTCATTTATTTGTCCCAAGGACGAACCCCATTTAAATTGGGAAAAATCGGTTCAGATTTAGATATAGCTCCCATATATATATATATTTAGATATAGCTCCCATATATATGTTCGTCCGATTTAATGTAAATGGTGCACCTATATATCTTTCGATTTGTTCGAAATTTGGCATAACGTACTGAATTGAGCCTAGAGTGATGCCTGCTAAGTTTCGTGAAAATCGGTCCACATTTGGATATAGCTCCCATACATAGTTTCGTCCGATTTATTGTAAATGGTGCACTAAAGTCCCTATATATCTTTCGATTTGCACGAAATTTGGCTTAACGTACTAAATTAAGCCTAGAATGATGTCTGCCAAGTTTCGTGAAAATCGGTCCACATTTGGATATAGCTCCCATATATATATTCGTCGGAATGGTGCACCAAAGTGTCTATATATCTTTCGATTTGCACGAAATTTAGCACAAGGTACTGAATTGAGCCTAGAATGATGTCTGCCAAGTTTCGTGAAAATCGGTCCAGATTTAGATATAGCTCCCATATATAGTTTCGTCCGATTTTATGTAAATGGTGCACCAAAGTCCCTATATATCTTTCGATTTGCACGAAATTTGGCATAGCGTACTAAATTAAGTGCAGAATGATGTCTGCCAAGTTTCGTGAAAATCGGTTCAGATTTAGATATAGCTCCCATTGATCCATTGTGAGAGATTTTTATTAAAAAAACCCGATTTTGCTCTTTCTTCTGTTCCATTTTATTTTCATTTGAGTATTAACAAGGATCATTTAAAAAAATATTTACAAAAAAATAAACATAAATTAACAATTTCATTTAAAGAAGAAGAGGAAGAACCGAAAATATTAAACAAAAGCAAAGGTACTTAGATTAGTGGCAGTGTTGAGTTTTTTTCACCAAAGGATACAAGACCATGTCCTTGTATCCGCAATATCACAATTTCAATTGAGCATAACTCTGAGTAAGAAAAGGCTACCAACCACGACTCCCACACTTGGCTGCCACACAGACATCGAAGCTGCCGAACGAGACTTGGTACGACCACGTGATGGTGCGGAGGCAAAGAAAAAGAAACGACGTTCCTCCTTCAGCGGTGGCAGCTCATCACATTGGGCATGGAACCAATTGCCAGTCTCTCCATTGCTATCCTTGGAGATAATACAAATCTCACGATACAACTCGAAATTGTCGCTGAACATCGACACCGGAATATCGGCCTGGCGAATGTTATAGAGGAAATCTTCACGATATAAAATATTATTGTCACGATCACGTATGAAGACAATGAAATCAGCGACATCTCTGGACGTGACCACAAACCAAATGACACTGATGTTGCCGTTGTGTCTGAAAAGGGGGAAAGGGAGGGAAATTAGAAATGATTCTCTTTACAAAATATGTTGCAAAAACTTACACCACAATATCACGAAAACGTACATCCGACAGCTTATCATATTCCAATCCCTTGTACATTTCCCTTTCATCCGGCTCCGGGCACTGCAAAGTCTCATCCTCCACCTCTCTAAGGAACTTATTTCGATTCAACGCTGGCGTTGCACAGTTAACATTTCTCAAATCCTCCGTCAACTCCGCCAACTGCAGGGTATAATGTTTCAAAGGCCTTGCTGCACAGGTGCAGTGCAATGGATTACCCTCAAACCTAACATCTGTACCATTCCGCAAATTCCACACCAACGAAAGAGGGAATTCTGTCAAACTATTATTTCTTAAATCGATGGTCTTAAATTGTTCCTCCTTCCGCAGGAATTGAGCGAAGGGCAGACGATAGATTTGATTATTTTGTAAATAGATTTCCGTTAAATTTTTCGGTAAATCGAAGAGATGGGCTTCCGATTGCAAATTTGATAGTTCATTATACGACAGATCCAAATATTGTAGGCGGGTAAAATTGCCAAGGACACCACGTCTCAATTCGTTGATGCTGTTGTGCGACAAATTCAATTTCAGTAACTTCTTCGTTCCGAAGGTAATATCGTAGGTTAGAACAGGCATTTGATTGTAGGACAAATCCAAATATTTCAGATTATAGGGGATATAGGGATTTTCGGGGAATGTCTTCTTGGTGACAAAACTTATTTTGTTGTGGCTTAGGTTGAGCTAAAAAAAGAGGAAACATTTATTATTTAAAAACTTTAGGGTCCCTGAAAAAAATTCTTTTAAAAAACCCACGCCTTATTTAGGGTCCCTGAAAAAAAATTCTTTAAAAAAATCCACGCCTTGTTTAGGGTCGGTCCCTGAAAAAAATTCTTTAAAAAATCCACGCCTTGTTTAGGGTCGGTCCCTGAAAAAAATTCTTTAAAAAATCCACGCCTTGTTTAGGGTCGGTCCCTGAAAAAAATTCTTTAAAAAATCCACGCCTTGTTTAGGGTCGGTCCCTGAAAAAAATTCTTTAAAAAATCCACGCCTTGTTTAGGGTCGGTCCCTGAAAAAAATTCTTTAAAAAATCCACGCCTTGTTTAGGGTCGGTCCCTGAAAAAAATTCTTTAAAAAATCCAAGCCTTGTTTAGGGTCGGTCCCTGAAAAAAATTCTTTAAAAAATCCACGCCTTGTTTAGGGTCGGTCCCTGAAAAAAATTCTTTAAAAAATCCACGCCTTGTTTAGGGTCGGTCCGTGAAAAAAAATTCTTTAAAAAATCCACGCCTTGTTTAGGGTCGGTCCGTGAAAAAAATTCTTTAAAAAATCCAAGCCTTGTTTAGGGTCGGTCCGTGAAAAAAAATTCTTTAAAAAATCCACGCCTTGTTTAGGGTCGGTCCGTGAAAAAAATTCTTTAAAAAATCCACGCCTTGTTTAGGGTCGGTCCGTGAAAAAAATTCTTTAAAAAATCCACGCCTTGTTTAGGGTCTTTGAAAAAAATTCTTTAAAAAATCCACGCCTTGTTTAGGGTCTTTGAAAAAAATTCTTTAAAAAATCCACGCCTTGTTTAGGGTCTTTGAAAAAAATTCTTTAAAAAATCCACGCCTTGTTTAGGGTCTTTGAAAAAAATTCTTTAAAAAATCCACGCCTTGTTTAGGGTCTTTGAAAAAAATTCTTTAAAAAATCCACGCCTTGTTTAGGGTCTTTGAAAAAAATTCTTTAAAAAATCCACGCCTTGTTTAGGGTCTTTGAAAAAAATTCTTTAAAAAATCCACGCCTTGTTTAGGGTCTTTGAAAAAAATTCTTTAAAAAATCCACGCCTTGTTTAGGGTCGGTCCCTGAAAAAACTTCTTTTAAAAATCCACGCCTTGTTTAGGGTCGGTCCCTGAAAAAAATTCTTTTTAAAAATCCACGCCTTGTTTAGGGTCGGTCCCTGAAAAAATTTCTTTAAAAATCCACGCCTTGTTTAGGGTCGGTCCCTGAAAAAAATTCTTTAAAAAATCCACGCCTTGTTTAGGGTCGGTCCCTGAAAAAAAATCTTTAAAAAATCCTCGCCTTGGGTCCCTGAAAAAAAATCTTTAAAAATTCCACGCCCTGTTTAGGGTCCCCGAAAAAAAAAAATCTTTAAAAATTCCACGCCTTGTTTAGGGTCCCCGAAAAAAAAATTCTTAAAAAATCCACGCCCTGTTTAGGGTCCCCGAAAACAAAATTATTTAAAAATCCACGCCTTGTTTGAACCCTTGAAAAAATTATTTAAAAAATCCACGCCTTGTTTGAACCCTTGAAAAAATTATTTAAAAAATCCACGCCTTGTTTGAACCCTTGAAAAAATTATTTAAAAAATCCACGCCTTGTTTGAACCCTTGAAAAAATTATTTAAAAAATCCACGCCTTGTTTGAACCCTTGAAAAAATTATTTAAAAAATCCACGCCTTGTTTGAACCCTTGAAAAAATTATTTAAAAAATCCACGCCTTGTTTGAACCCTTGAAAAAATTATTTAAAAAATCCACGCCTTGTTTGAACCCTTGAAAAAATTATTTAAAAAATCCACGCCTTGTTTGAACCCTTGAAAAAATTATTTAAAAAATCCACGCCTTGTTTAGGGTCCCTGAAAAAAATTCTATAAAAATCCACGCCTTGTTTAGGGTCCCTGAAAAAAAATTCTATAAAAAATCCACGCCTTGTTTAGGGTCCCTGAAAAAAATTCTATAAAAAATCCACGTCTTGTTTGAACCCTTAAAAAAATTATTTAAAAAATCCACGCCTATAAAGCACCCTATATATTTTTTTTTTTTTTTGGGCCTTGAAAAATATCCTCACCTCTTCCAAACTCAATAGATCATCCAGGACCCCATGGGTCTTATTATCCAATTTGCTTATCTTATTGTGTGACAAATCCAATTTCCTCAATGATGGCAGACCAAAGAATACCTCATTCGGTATGGTCTTCAAGGCATTTGAGGACATATTCAAGTTGAGCAGCTGTAAAAGACCATCAAAGGAACGTTTCCTAAAAATCAGAACAAAAAAAATATACAAATTCATAAAATTGTTAAGGGTAGGGTCCTGAGAACTTACGTCAATTCGGATAGGCCATTGTTGTGTAAATTCAGCTCGAAGAGGACGGGTAGCTTGCCAAAGGCACTTTTCTCCAAGACCGTGATGTTGTTGTGCTGGAAAAATTGAGAATAATTTTTTTTCCTTCGAAACTATTGAGGTAGCCATGGACTCACCTGCAAATACAAATACTGCAGGGTGGACATGCCGGCCAAACATTCCACAGGAGGCCTTGTTATGCCATTACCCTCCAAATGCAGTCGCTGCAGCACCAACAACCCCCTAAAGCTACTCTCCTCCAGAGAATCTCCAATTTCATTATAACTCAAATCCAAATAGAGCAATGAATTCATGACAGGCCATGTTCCAGCTGGTATTTTACTAATACGATTATGACTCATATGTAGCTCATTGAGGGATATTGAAATTTGAAATAATTTCTCCAGGCGATTATTCGACAAATCCAATCGTCTCAAACTGGCCAGCTTTACCAAGGCCCCTCGGACAATATTCACCAAACGATTATTACTTAAATCCAATTCCAGCAGGGTGGGTAAGGTTCCGAACATTGATGATTTAATTTCCGTTAAACTATTGTGAGAGAGGTTAACAAAACGCAAAGAGAAGAGGGTCTGAAAGACACCATTGAATATCGAACTGATATTATTGTGGGATATATCGATGGTGTGAAGTTCGTATAGCTTGGGGAAGGTATTTTTCGGTACTGTGGTTATATTATTGTGGGAGACATTTAAAACCTTCAATGCGCTCATGAATTCCAAAGGGACCTGAAACAAAAAATATGTTTTATTAACAATTTGTTGTGAAAATCTAAATTTTTTTGAGAGTGGGTACTAAGGAGCAGGTTCGGATTCCCCCACCCGCCGCCTTCTACCCCTTTCAATATCCACTTACATCCGCCAAATTGCTAAAGTAATTGTGGCTCAATTGAAATTCCGTGGCAAAGGTGGTCTCATCGAACACCCCCTTGGAGAAATTCGTCAGGCGATTAAAACTCAAATCCAATACCGTTATATTAACACAATTTTCAAAAGCCTTCGGTTGTATCGTCTCCAAGGCATTATGCGAAATATTAATGACCGATTGATAGATGTCCTTAAAGGAATTCTTTTCGATCAAGGTTATATTATTTTCAGCCAGATTTAAGATCTAAAAAAAATTTATATTTTCATTACAAATTTTCCGAAAAAAATCCGCCAAACCCTACCTCAATATAATTCAACTGAGTAAACATTTGATAATCCACCTTCTTCAGGGCATTGCGGGCCAAATCTATCGTACCAATACGAGCCACAGCACCAAAAGTGCCTCTACCCACATCCGAAATACGATTGTCGCTCATATAGAGACGTCTAGAAAAAAATCAGAATTTTAAAATCAATTCCAAAATTATATCCTGAAGAGACCTTACCTCAAAAACCGCATACCACGAAAACTATTTGCATCCAATTTTTGTATTTTATTATGCGATAAATTCAACACCTTCAGTACAGCATTGCGAGCAAAGGCACCACGGGACAATTCCGTCAGGGCATTATGTGAAGCATTACACCAACCCAATTTCGTCAGATCTTGGATATGTTGACCCTCAAGTTTTTTGATTTTATTAAAGCTGATATCCAACACTTCCAGTTCACGCAGATTTTTAAATTGATTTCGTTTCAGATTTTCCAACTGATTGCCATGTAAATCGAGGGTCTTCAGTTTTCGCAGGGGCTGGAAGAAAGTGAAAAAAAATCGTAAGTAAAAATAAATAATTTTTTTAAAAAAAAAATTTTTAAAAAAATCCACGCCTTGAAAAAATATTTTTTTTAAATCTACCCTTGAAAAAATATATTTTTTTTTTAAATCCACGCCTTGAAAAATATATTTTTTTTAAATCTACCCTTGAAAAAATATTTTTTTTAAATCCACGCCTTGAAAAAATATTTTTTTTTAAATCCACGCCTTGAAAAAATATTTCTTTAAAAAATCCAAAAATCCACGCCTTGAAAAAAATATTTTTTTTAAATCTACCCTTGAAAAAATATTTTTTTTAAATCCACACCTTGAAAAAATATTTTTTTTTTAAATCCACGCCTTGAAAAAATATTTTTTTTAAATCCACACCTTGAAAAAATATTTTTTTTTAAATCCACGCCTTGAAAAAATATTTTTTTTTTAAATCCACGCCTTGAAAAAATATTTTTTTTTTAAATCTACCCTTGAAAAAATATTTCTTTAAAAAATCCACGCCTTGAAAAAAATATTTCTTTAAAAAAATCAACGCCTTGAAAAAATATTTCTTTAAAAAATCCACGCCTTGAAAAAATATTTCTTTAAAAAATCCACGCCTTGAAAAAATATTTTTTTTTAAAAATCCACGCCTTGAAAAAATATTAAAAAAATTTTTTTTTACAAATCCACGCCTTGAAAAAATATTTTTAAAAAAAATTTTTTTACAAATCCACGCCTTGAAAAAATATTTCTTTAAAAAATCCACGCCTTGAAAAAAATATTTCTTTAAAAAATCCACGCCTTGAAAAAAATATTTCTTTAAAAAATCCACGCCTTGAAAAAAATATTTCTTTAAAAAATCCACGCCTTGAAAAAAATATTTCTTTAAAAAATCCACGCCTTGAAAAAAATATTTCTTTAAAAAATCCACGCCTTGAAAAAAATATTTCTTTAAAAAATCCACGCCTTGAAAAAAATATTTCTTTAAAAAATCCACGCCTTGAAAAAAATATTTCTTTAAAAAATCCACGCCTTGAAAAAAATATTTCTTTAAAAAATCCACGCCTTGAAAAAAATATTTCTTTAAAAAATCCACGCCTTGAAAAAAATATTTCTTTAAAAAATCCACGCCTTGAAAAAAATATTTCTTTAAAAAATCCACGCCTTGAAAAAAATATTTCTTTAAAAA
This sequence comes from Musca vetustissima, assembly GCF_032173495.1. NCBI lineage: Eukaryota > Metazoa > Arthropoda > Insecta > Diptera > Muscidae > Musca > Musca vetustissima. The sequence goes on along the minus strand of NW_026881593.1, from coordinate 318,611 downwards.
ATCCACGCCTTGAAAAAAATATTTCTTTAAAAAATCCACGCCTTGAAAAAAATATTTCTTTAAAAAATCCACGCCTTGAAAAAAATATTTCTTTAAAAAATCCACGCCTTGAAAAAAATATTTCTTTAAAAAATCCACGCCTTGAAAAAAATATTTCTTTAAAAAATCCACGCCTTGAAAAAAATATTTCTTTAAAAAATCCACGCCTTGAAAAAAATATTTCTTTAAAAAATCCACGCCTTGAAAAAAATATTTCTTTAAAAAATCCACGCCTTGAAAAAAATATTTCTTTAAAAAATCCACGCCTTGAAAAAAATATTTCTTTAAAAAATCCACGCCTTGAAAAAAATATTTCTTTAAAAAATCCACGCCTTGAAAAAAATATTTCTTTAAAAAATCCACGCCTTGAAAAAAATATTTCTTTAAAAAATCCACGCCTTGAAAAAAATATTTCTTTAAAAAATCCACGCCTTGAAAAAAATATTTCTTTAAAAAATCCACGCCTTGAAAAAAATATTTCTTTAAAAAATCCACGCTTTGAAAAAAATATTTCTTTAAAAAATCCACGCCTTGAAAAAAATATTTCTTTAAAAAATCCACGCCTTGAAAAAAATATTTCTTTAAAAAATCCACGCCTTGAAAAAAAATATTTCTTTAAAAAATCCACGCCTTGAAAAAAATATTTCTTTAAAAAATCCACGCCTTGAAAAAAATATTTCTTTAAAAAATCCACGCCTTGAAAAAAATATTTCTTTAAAAAATCCACGCCTTGAAAAAAAATATTTCTTTAAAAAATCCACGCCTTGAAAAAAATATTTCTTTAAAAAATCCACGCCTTGAAAAAAAATATTTCTTTAAAAAATCCACGCCTTGAAAAAAATATTTCTTTAAAAAATCCACGCCTTGAAAAAAATATTTCTTTAAAAAATCCACGCCTTGAAAAAAATATTTCTTTAAAAAATCCACGCCTTGAAAAAAATATTTCTTTAAAAAATCCACGCCTTGAAAAAAATATTTCTTTAAAAAATCCACGCCTTGAAAAAAATATTTCTTTAAAAAATCCACGCCTTGAAAAAAATATTTCTTTAAAAAATCCACGCCTTGAAAAAAATATTTCTTTAAAAAATCCACGCCTTGAAAAAAATATTTCTTTAAAAAATCCACGCCTTGAAAAAAATATTCTTTAAAAAATCCACGCCTTGAAAAAAATATTTCTTTAAAAAATCCACGCCTTGAAAAAAATATTTCTTTAAAAAATCCACGCCTTGAAAAAAATATTTCTTTAAAAAATCCACGCCTTGAAAAAAATATTCTTTAAAAAATCCACGCCTTGAAAAAAATATTCTTTAAAAAATCCACGCCTTGAAAAAAATATTCTTTAAAAAATCCACGCCTTGAAAAAAATATTCTTTAAAAAATCCACGCCTTGAAAAAAATATTCTTTAAAAAATCCACGCCTTGAAAAAAATATTCTTTAAAAAATCCACGCCTTGAAAAAAATATTCTTTAAAAAATCCACGCCTTGAAAAAAATATTCTTTAAAAAATCCACGCCTTTAAAAAATATTTTTTTTTTTTAAAAATCCACGCCTTGAAAAAATATTTCTTTCAAAAATCCACGCCTTGAAAAAATTATTTTTTTTTTTTTTAAATGCACTTCTTTAAAAATTTTAGAAATATATTTTTATAATTTTTTAATTTTGTTGTCCGTTTTATCCTCACCTGAAATGTTTCAATGGGCAAATCATTCAAGAGGCCATTGGTAAGCCTCACCACAGTCACCGTATTGGCTATATACTGATCGGCAAATAAATTCTTCGGCAGTGTTGTGAAATTATGCTTATCAATTTCTAAAGTGGTAAGTTTGCCCAGGACCTAATTGAAAAAAATCCATTACTTATTTTTTTCAAAATTTGTTTTAAAAACCTCCCCTTCACTTACCCCAAACGACAATGGTGATATATGGCCCAAATGTGTATTTACAAAATACAATTCCTCCAGTGTTTTATTAATGCCATGGAATACATAATCATCCAGGGTATTCACAGGTGTATCCATAATTGTCATCTTACGTGCGGGTACCTTGGAAAATAGCGGGCCAAAGAGACGTTCTGCAAAAATGTAGTGGAAAAATATAAAAAAAAAAATAATATAAAAAAATTAATTTTTTTTTAATATTTACCAAAATGCCCTTTATTGATGGTCAGCTCCTCAACGGGTAATTCCAAGGCTGCCAAATTTTGCATGGCCACCGATAGGGTGGCCAAATTTGTATTATCACATCTTACATAGATGCCAATATCGGTGTTGTTATAACAGACACAGGGGAAGATTAATTTGGGTCTGGAAAAAATAAAATACAATCAAATTAAAATATTTCGATTTGAAAAAGGTTAAGTTCTACAGGTCTTCCATAGAACTTCTAAAGATCTTCTAGACAATTCAATTAAACATTGTCTTCTATAGACTTAATCTGTGAGGTAGGTAGGGTATGTTTAAACTAGTTTCGGCTATTGTTGTTGTATTAAATCATAACATCGTAATTTCGCACAATTTTGTGTCATTTTATTTCTCCATTACCCAGCCCCTACGTATAACTTCATTTAAAGCATTAACCCCTTAACTTACTTTGCCGGACATTTATATTTTGGTTCACCATAAACATAAACAGAATTCACTTCTGGTGTAATGGTCAATAAGACCAACAGCAGCGACGAAGCCAATACCAAGGCCACCGAACTAGCTGATGAGTGCAGCCGCATGATAATGAAGGTGTATGTCAAGTGTTTAACAGAAAAACCCAACTCTTGACGTATGCATGAATCCAAAAACAAACTGCGATTTTATTACAAATAAAACACTTCTTTTACGGCGATTGTTTTTGTTGTTGTTTTACTGACTCATTTTTGTTAAGGAAACCAGCAACAGGTTTGTTGCTTAAATCTTTTGTTTGATATGGTTCAATTTCTTTGTAAATTCTAATAAGAAACCAAAAGGCAAACGAAATGTCTTAGTTATTTTTTTCAATTACAATAACTACAACAACAATTAATTTCACTTTCACAATTACCAAATTACAACATAAACAATCACAATTTGTTGTTGTGGCACTAATTATTTTTTTATAAACTATTCAATTTAATTTAATTTGAACACCAATGTTATTTCCGTTCTTATTTTCTGCAGAGATCAATGCTCTTTCTCTTCTTTCTTGTTAACTCCTTATAAAGTTAATAATTAATAGATTATACCAAAACTAGTCAACAACTAATAACAAGTAACCAAAAACAACAAAAAAAAACAACTTCAACTAATTTATTTTGTGTGGTGGCTGGGTCGCATCTCTTTTTTGACGTGTGGCAAAATGGAGTGGCAACTGTTGTTTTACTATAACGACCAGTGTCAAATTGCATTATTTTGAATTAAATGTTTAAACAATTAACAAAACCGAGTATATGTTTAAATTTAATGACGTTTATTATACTAAACTAGCCAACAACCAATAATATAAACAAATTGAACTAAAAAGTATGTGTGTGTTGTTGTGTCGCATCTCTTTTTTGGCGTATGTCAACAAGGAGTGGCAAACGTTGTTTTACCATAAATAACGTTGTAAAAATTAATTGATTTTTATTAAATATATCAATAAAAACTAAAACGTGTAGAGATTAATATTAATAAAATATAAGCAACAACAAATTAAATAAAATATCAAACTGACAAAACTGTGTGGTGTTATGTCGCATCTCTTTTTTTGGCGTATGGCAACATGGAGTGGCAAATGTTTTTCTACCATAATGATCAGTGTCAAATTGCATTATTTTGAATTAAATGTTTAAACAATTAACAAAGCCGAATGTAAGGTTAATTTTAATTATTAATAATTTATCAATTCAGCCAATAACCAATAAAATAAACAAATCAAACTAATAAAACTTAAACTAATTTATTTTGATTGGTGTCATGTCGCATCTCTTTTTGCGCGTCTGGCAACTTGGAATGGCAAATGTTATTTTTTTTAATTATGATCTGTGTTAAATTGAATTGTTTTTGGAACAAATATAATAACTACAAACAAAAACGATTATCAACAAATTAAAGCGATTAATTTGTGTAGTGTTGTGTCGCTCCTCTTTTTTTGGCGTATGGCAAAATGGAGTGGCAATGCGTTTTCAATTTGGAATTTTATGACAAACTCATGGTATTATAATAGAAGGTAACAGCAAGTGTTGTTGTACAACAAACGATACAACAACCACATGGAAATTTGTTTTTGTAAGTTATACTAGTGTCAACGTCATTTGACAGAAAAATGTAAACAAACAAAAAATATTTTTTTTTTTTTTTTTTGAAAATGAAACGTTCCCAGCAGGATGATTGAGTAAATTGAATACGGCAACATATTTAATAAAGAACAATTTCAAATTGTATGTGTTCCCAATTTTCCCAATTTTAACAAACATAATTTGTCAAATTCATATTGACACTAGTATAACCTTTTATAATTGCACCATGAGACAAACTGTAGACAGGGTTGTATTACGGAATAAATTAAAGTTATACAATAAAGAAAACATCAGTCGCTACTCAACACCTGTTGATGATAGTCGGTTTTTCTTTTATACCAGCGTTTTTGTTTACGGACGATAAACATAACAACAAAACATAAATATCAAAACATTGTGACAGTGCTCTGTGCCTATTTTTTTATTATTCGATTTTCCATTTAAAGTGCATTTTTTTGAAAATTGAAAATATATAAATTTGTCATACACAATGGATGGGGATGAGGATCCTCCTCCATTAACTCCAATCCCTCATCCTGGTGATATTAATAAAAGAAAGGCAGCTGCCATTAATAATGAAAATAAAGCTTTTAAACCAGATAATGGCGATACTCCGAAAACCAAAAGCAACTCACCACTAACATCACAAATACCACCAAATCGTGATTTCTCATCATTTTACAATTACAATGCGTCGAACGACACCACCAACTATTATACTGATCGACATGCAGGGCCATTTCATGTGCTGGTCACATCAGATACCCCACTCAGTTCACGTAGGAAAAACTCCGAACTCCATTTATATGCACTTCTACAGACGTTAGGAATGCCAACCAACTATGTGTGCGCGAATATCGGATACAAGACCTTCAGATTAACATTTAACAATTTTTCTGCTGCAAATGTTTTTGCCCAAAACAAAGCTCTAGCTTCAAAAGGGTTAAAGGCCGAAATCCCTGAACGTTTCGTTCAAAGATTCTACGTCATAAAAAATGTTCCTAAATCCATTTTAGGAGAAACAATAAGACAGTCAATTGAAGACAATAATGACATGGATGTAATTTCTGTCTACAGATTTACGAGAAGAAACGAAAAAGGACAAATAGAGCCAACGGAAACTGTCAAAATCGGAATAATATACGTTGGGATCCCCCAAGAAATATTCATGTGCGGGTGCAAAATCGTTCCCGAACTTTATGTTCTCCCTAATCGCCAATGCAAAAGATGTGGTAGACTTGGACATATTGCTCTACACTGCAAAACTTACAAAAGATGTATAGAGTGCGGAAAAAACTTTGTCTGTCCAAAACAGTGCCAAGATGAAAAATGTTCGGATTGCTTGTTAACTACTACATGTACAGGCGGTTGTGAGTACAAAAAATGCATTCTGTGCAATAGCACAGATCACATTGCTACAGATAGCAAAAGATGCCCAAAGTGGAAAGAAGAGAGAAACATAAAAACAATAATGGCCTTGACCAACCTTTCTAGGAAAGAGGTCATTCAGAAATATCCAGTGTCGCAAAATTATTACAATATCTTATCAGAATATGGTTATGATAATGAATACCCCCAAATAACTTTAAAATCAAAACCTAAAAGAAGTGTACATGAAGAAATAAATAGAAGATTAACAAAAGTGAAATACAGCAAAGTAGCTGCTCCAAACCCCAAACCTAATTTCATCACAGCAAGTCCAATGCAGATCGTACCGTCCAAGCCAGTGTATCAACATCCAAATTTTTCAAAAGTCTCTGAAATGGAAAAAGCCTTTTCAGTTTTTGCAGTGCAAATGTCGCAAATACTTACGACTATAAACTGTCCAGAAGGTCTGGACGTTTTAAAAAATTTCCAGAAAACCTTTTCGGCAACACCAGTTTCAAACTCAAATAGAACAGCAATCGAGTCCCCTAAACCCGGGATATCCTCTAAAAAGCCATAATAGTTATAAAACGATAGCCAATAAACAAAATTAATACAATCACAATGAACATTCTACAATACAACATACAAAGTCTGAACAAAAACAAGAGCTCATTAGAATTCTACTTAAATAAACTAAAAATTGACATATGTATACTAAGTGAAATATTTAACATTGATGAAAGTAAAAATTCCACTTCGGTATTTAATTATAACATCCTCTCAAAAAAACGCGGAGATAATTATGGCGGTGTTGCTTTTTTAATACACAAAAACCTGAAAGTGAAAAAAATAACTTATCCAACTCCCTTTGATATTTTAATATGTGAAACCACCAGCCTCGTAAATAACATAACGCTGGTGTCGATATATTTTCCCCACTCGTTAAAGTGCAATGATATTAAAAGTGAACTAGATAAACTTTTCTCCTTTCTTGAGTCAAAAAACAATGTTTTTATATGCGGTGATTTCAATGCGAGGCATACAGCATACGGTGACTCTTTCGACTCCCAGCGTGGAAAATTGGTGAAAAACTTGTTTGATTTATCTAGCTTCCGCACTCTAAATAATGGAAAAATTACTTTCAAAAAACGGTTGACTGAGCCTACGGGTTCGGTGTTAGACCTCTCATTTACAAACAGTGTTTTAGATATAGCATGGGATGTTTACTCTTCTACAATTGGTGGAAGCCATCACTACCCTGTGATCATAAAATTAATAAATACAACCAACAAAGTTCAAACATTTCTAGCAAAAAACAAATTAATTAAAAACCTGGAAAATGTTACACTAAATCCATCATTTGATGATATACACAAAACATTCAAGGATAATATAATTAAAGCGACTTATACTATTAATAACAAAAATACTCCCAAGGTGTGGTGGGATCCAGTTGTGGAAAGGAATCACAGGCTCTTAATTGCAGCCCAAAAAAAATTAAATCGACATAACAATAATGTGAATGCTCAAAAAGTTATTAGTGCTAAAAAGAACTTCCAAAATTCTATTAAGTACGCAAAAAAATACTCGTTCAAAAAAAATGTTGAGCACTTAAGCAATGCTCCAAGTTCCAAAGGTTTGTTCAGACTTGTTCGTGGGTGCAGAAACTCGCTTTCTACAACAACAGAACAATCAAAGTGGTCACCTGAAAAAGATATGGAGTTTCTAGTCCATTTAAAAAATCAAGTTCCTGACAACTCTCCTGTCAACTTTACTGTGGAAAAACATCACACAACTAGCAATCTGACCATTGAAGAACTGTCTAATGTTTTAAAAACCAAAAATAAACCATCTGCCGCAGGGCTCGATGGAGTAACGTATGAAATGGTAAGTCATCTTTCTGACTTGTCGAAATCAAACTTATTAGCAGCTATGAACACCGCTTGGAAGAACTGCGAAATGAAAGATGAATGGAGAAAAATAAAAATTGTCCCAATTCCCAAACGAGGTAAAGACCTCGAAGTGATATCCAATTTTAGACCAATTGCACTGATATCTGTTTTTGCAAAAATAATTAATTTAATTATCAAAGATCGTCTTCAAAACTTCCTGGATCTTAATAAAATTTTGCCTACCAATACTTATGCGTATAGAAAGCACCTTTCTGCGTCAATGTGTATTAATGACATATTACACACAATCAGTCGTCACAAAGAAAAGGGAGAAAAAGTAATAATGCTGTCTATGGATGTAGAAAAAGCATATGATTGTGTCAAAATTGACCTCCTCTCGTCAATCCTAAAAGAACTGCACTGTCCTGCGGACCTTGTACAGTGGATAATTAATTTTCTGCGATACCGTGTTTTAGTCTTGGGAAAAAGTGAACTAAAAATATATAATGGGCTCCCCCAAGGGAGTTGTTTAAGCCCCACCTTATTCAACATCTACACATTAGGCCTGCATGGCATTGCTGATGAGAATACTTTCACATTTCAATTTGCAGATGACTTCATTATTTTATCCACGAATAAAGACTTTGATGTCGCCAATTTAAATCTACAACAAAAACTAAATTCGTTTCTGAGAATTTTATCTAAATTAAATCTCGCACATAACTACGAAAAAACAGCTGTAATGTATGTGGCCAAAGGAGCCAGGAAAAAACCTAACATACGGATTGAAAACAGATTAGTGAAGGACGTAAATATGATCAAGTTTTTAGGGAGGTACATTAAAAACAGTCTGACCCTAAAAGAACACTATGATAATGTCATTGCCTCATGTAAAAACTCGTCAAACGCATTAAAAATGATAACTACTGTAAAAAACGGAATAAATCCTAAAACTGCAATGACTTTATCGAAGTCACTAATATGCTCAAAAACCGAATACTCTATTTCTTCAATGGCGCACATGCCTACATACATAAATCGCAAAGTAACCAGTTTTCAAAACCAAACTTGTAGAAGGAGTCTGGGACTCACACCGACCACTCCAGTACATATCATATATGCCTTAGCTCTATGTTTACCACCAGAACAACGATCGCAATACCTAGCAGCGAAGGAACTAATAAAATTCAAAATATTTCATAAATCCATCTATGAAAGGCTCACTGAAACTCCCTCAGCTAAAACCAGCTTAGGTAGAGTCTACACTAAATTCAAACCAATTTTCGATAATATCAAGATCAGTGACTTTATCAAACCCTCAGAAAAAACAAGTTTTTTACTGGACATCTTCGGATCTGCCAAAGATTGCCTACCCAAGGAATACTTCAAAGCCAGGCTTCAAGAAAAATTAGATGAAATTAAATTTTTTGGCGCATCAATCTGGGCGACAGATGCCTCAGTCGGCACTAACTCTACTGGCTGTGCAGTATGCAACATCTCGTGCGATCATAACTTCGTTTTTAAAATTGATGAAAACTGTCTTCCCTTATGGGAGAACTCCACTCCATAAATAAAGCAATAGACATCATCATGGAAGATGGTATTGAAAAAGCTATCATTCTCACAGACAGTAAAAACGCATTACTCCTCTTGAGAAACAATACTTCCCACAACTACCTAGCAAATGAAATCAATCTGAAAATAAATCATTCATCTATAGCTATGCTTACATTTATATGGACTCCTTCACATATTGGAATTAATGCGAACGAGCGCGCTGATCAATTTGCAAAACACGCGATAAACGCAGGATGCACTATTCAGTCTCAGCTATCAGTCAAAGATGGATCCAGACGTATTTACCAAACCCTATGGGATGAATGGACTCACAATTATACAGAACTCTCAAAGACAAAAGGAACCTACTTTTTCCAGTTCTTTCCTCAACCACCCAGACTCCATTGGCATGCTGGATCTCCCATTTCGTCAACGGATATCAAACTAATTAACAGACTTTATACAGGGCACACATATGGTAAAGTCTATCTTCACCGAATGAAAATATCAAGCACAAACATCTGCGAGACGTGCAACACAATTGAATCCGACGATCATGTAATATTCAAATGCAGCAAATATAATACAGTCAGGAACGAGTTTTCCTTCTTCAGAGACTTTGATAATTTACCCAGTCTATTAATCAAAAAATCAACTAGTCTACTACTTGATCTATGCAAGTTTATACACAAAGCAGAAATTTGGTTATAACGTTCACCTTGTGATATGTCGATTAGCAGAACCCTACTAACTCAACGTAAAACAGCTGTGGTTCATGATTACTCTGGGTAATCGACCAACCCTAGTTGTCGGTCTACGACAAAAAGAGCCCAAAAAAAAAAAAAAAAAAGAAAACATTATAATTTTTATAAAAATGGAGTTCTTTATCGACGGTTTATTAACTTCACATCATTTTAGATGAACTCCCTTCACGATCGGATCTAAAAATCTTTGGGGTGTGTCAGGAGGTTTCCGAGAACTACTCCACAAACTTTACGAATTATTTTACGTCTGTCTTCAAAACAAACACCAAGTTTTGGGATGACTTTTAAGGGCTAAGCTGAATGTTCGCATCCTTCCGAAACGATAATACAAACGCTCGAAATTGTTGTGCGATGTGCATCGGACTTAAATATATTTTAACGGTTTTTTGCATAGTACTCAAGTGGAATACTATGTGTTCCATTATTAAGTTCGTAATAATAATTGGTCTCCACCCGTACTTAAAATTTTGATCTGTTTCCCATACTGCAAGAACCTGCTAATTTTTAAAATTGTCTTAAATATCATAAAGGAACAAATTGTTTGATAGTAAAAAAATGTACATTCTTGCAGGTTCTGGAACAGACCTTTGTTAAGGGGTAAGCAGAATAGATCCGTTAACGCAATCATTCTCCTTAGCAGAATGCTCGCGTTGAGCCATCCGTTGCGTTATGTGTTATCGAAAATACAACTACCACAAGGAAACGATAACACAAACGCTTGAAGTTGTTGTGCGCTTACCTTCGGAGTTAAATATATTTTAACTTTTTGCATGCGTTAACGCGATAACAAAAAACGCTCAAAGCGAACATTCTGTTTAGCCCTTAACAAAGTAATTACTTCCAGACGAACATGTTAAAAACATAATTTTCATTTCAATTAAATTTAAATATCTTTCAATTTATACTGAATTTATTTGACATAGTATTCAAAACATTACACACACATACACAAAATATATATTTTGATTTGATGGAACAAGCCACCTTGAGAAAAATTGTAATCAGTTGGTAGCTGTGCCCTACCTTATATAATAATTTTACCATGGGTGTAACTTATATTTCAATCATAAACTTAAATAATAAAAAAAACATGAAAATATTTAAAAAATAAACATTTAAATTTTTCAGCATAATTCATTATTTTTTATTTAAAGAATTCTTTTAACTATATAAAACAATCCTATATTTTCATATACACTGAAATTTTGTCCCATTTTTTATTTAAATAAAAAATTCTATCTTCTCTTTAGTTTATTTATGGTCGTATTAATCGAATATTGTCGATTAACTGTGCATATCCCACATTAAACGATTAATCACTAATCGAACTATAGATCCCTAACCGGAAAAGGTACAATTTTAACCAACCCTATGCCATAGAAAAAACCCAACAACAAATAAAAACACACAAATGTAAACAAAAAATATTCAAATACATATTTATTGTTTATAATAAATTAAAAAAAAACAACAACTATTGTTGTTTCATAACATGTTTTTGTTTTGAAAAAGATACAAGTAACCACCGTAAAACAGATTCTTTACTTGTTATCAGAGCAACCTTTTCCCACCTACTATACCTCCCGCCTGTCGCTTTGTTGTCTATAGTTTGTTTGTTTACACACAAACTAGTTTTTCTTGTGTGCGATAGCTAGGCGGCAGGTATTTTTCCAGTTCAATGGATGTTTCTAGAAACCAACACAAAACAAATTGACTAAGCTTAATCGTAGAGGTTAGGTTAGATTTTTTTGAATTTGTATTTTGACATTATATGCAATGTAATAAAATCTATATGACATTTCTGAAAATGTCTTAGTTAAATTTTTATATATTGAAAATTTGTGTGTGTTTTCCAATATGATTTCGAAAATATTTCCAGAGAATAGAAAATAATCAAAATGTAAATATTATGATTACGCCGGTGGTTACTTATCTGCTATTTGCACTTGACCATCATTAACAGTGACGCCGTGTGGGGGGTATTTTAGGCCGTCGTTATGCGATTTGAACGGCGTTCATCAAAAAGTTGATTAGTGCAGCCGGTAAATGACTAAGAACGTATCGTAAAAACACATTATTTTGCCTATTGACTAATTGAATTTGTGGATTTGGGAGAAATGTAATTTATTCGCAAACAATTAATTAAATTGTCGGTAAAAAGCTATTTTATAATGGAGAAGTATGTTTTAAAATGCAATAATTACATTTGAATTAAATATACCTAACTAGGGTGTATTAGTCATAGTAAAATAATGCGTATTAGGTCACGACATTGAAATTGTCTTGCATTGCCCAAGAAAAATATGTTAAAACAAATTTTTAACGCAAAACATAAAAATATTAACGATAGAAAATGAAACACATACAATGATCATCATCCTAACAAGCAAAAATCGAAAAATTAATCAAAGATAAACACGGGCAGGATTTGAACCTAGGTTCTTATAACTATACAAAAAGTGTTGCCAGGCCAGACGATTATAGCATCAAAGTTGTTATGAGGTTTACTTAAAAATGTGCGGTTTATTCTTGAGTAGTTAAAGGTTCTAATAAAATAAATATTCAAGTTTTTATTGAAATCGAAAGTGGCTGGAGAATCCTACCACCCATTTTTTTTATTTCACCAGTACACAAAATTTTAAAATTCCTTTTGTTAGCATTCCTGGACGCGTGATCGTGGCAGACTTAAATCTGTCCAAACAGATATATATTAGATGATCGAACATCTAATATACTTTAAATTGCAATTGGATGGAAAAAATGACGAACGTCGATTACCTTCTTGAGGAGACTGAAGAGAATGGTGTCAATCAATTAACATTATGTGTTGATGGTTGGACAGTTCCTGCTGTGATGTTTCTGCCTTGTTATCTGTAGTAAGACACGGTAAAGACAATTCCACCTCGTCAATCTATTCCTCATAGCTTCCGATGTAATAAAAATGGTATTTCATTAGACTTTAAAATATTACCGAAATCAATATAATCTGAGCATCGATAAGCGGTATCCGAATCTATGAAGATGTAGTAAAGTCTTCTTGAATTTCAGACATTAAGAAGAACATTTCACTGCAAATACTTCCAATTTGAGACAACTAGAATCTGGATACAGCAATGTTTTAAATTTCTATATAGAAAAAATGTTCCTGGACTCCTAAACAAGTATTCTCAAATTATGGGGACCAGATTTTACAATGGATTACAATTAGATTTACTTATAAATATATAAAATGAGTTAAAAAGTATTTAAATACGACAGAGATCAATTTCCCGAAGCGATTATATATTAAACATATCTAAGAAGTAGACCTAAACCAAATACCTTAGAACTTTTAACCGAGTTAACCTACTTTATGAGGATTTATTTGACATATATGAAAAGGAATTGACAATTGAAACCCACTGGGTTAAGAAAATCCGATTAAAGGTTAACGTAATACTATGTCGACTATGTTTTCCAAGGATATTTGGCAACCCATAGACCACAAGAAATAGTAAAAATCAGCCACTTTTGAAGGCAAGTTTTCGTAAAATAAACAGTTTACATTCTTTATTTTGTCCAGAAACCCTCAAAATTATTAATTTAATAATTATATACTTTTTTTAGTGAAATTTCTTACCCATTTAGAACTCAAAATATAAAATAACAGATTATTCGATTAGAAAATGTGTCTAAAATCCAGAAAATACCGAAAATGTGGGAAGTGATATGGGATTCCTTCTAAGATTCGTATTTTTATTTAATTATTTCACAGAAATCATTTAAAGAAATGTTAGTAATGCAGTAATATTGTATTATTTGTATCGTACATATATAAAGAAATATGCAGCATATTGCTCCGCTCTTGCTGCCACCTCCCCCACAAATTTTATAATAAAATCGTCAATCCTTAAAATAAATTTTAAAATAATATTTCTTAAACGTCTTATTAATCAAGTTTTATATTAAAAATAAAGCCAAAACTACTTAATTGTTTATATATAATTCAATATAATTAATGACCAATAAATATTTATCATTTTGGTTTTCCATTTAAGCCCCCAAAACACACATTTTCTTTATTATCTCTCACAATACCCAATTCCACGTTACGTTGCGTTACTTAATATTACCACAGCAACTAATCAGAAACTACAGTTTGCTGACGCTATACTGAAACGTGTCCAAAAACAAATAACAAAGTCCCCCAATCACCATTCGAACGCCGTTCGACGCCATTTTTTACTGCTCATGAGCATCATGGCATCATGGAATAGATTCATTACCACTGCACTATTCGATTATTCGTCGCCCTATACCAGAAAAAAGAAATTATTTACAGCCGCCGCCATTTGATTCAAGCTGGATTTTATCTGCCGCCAGTTGGGACAAAGAGAGCAATACAGCAAAGCACAGCAGATTTAGTGAAATTTATTCGCAGTTATTTAATTTTCGAGAAAAAAAAGAAAAACGAGAAAACTAAAATCAATTGAAATAATAAACTAAACAGAAGACCGACCAACACTTCGTTCGTACGCTACTCGCTCGCTCGTTCGCTACACAATGAGTTACCAAGCCGATGTCTTAAATGCTGCTCACTTGGAACTGCAGGGGGGAAATGGCGCTGAATTGCGTCGTCCCTTCGACCCCACTGCTCACGACTTGGAGCCAACGTTTCGTTTGACGCGTTTTGCCGATTTGAAGGGTCGTGGTTGTAAAGTGCCCCAAGAGGTGTTGGGCAAGTTGGTGTCGGCCCTGCAACAGGACTACTCGCTGCAAGATCAAGATGCTCAATTCATGAATATGGCCATACCCCGCATTGGCATTGGTCTAGATTGTTCGGTAATTCCGTTGCGCCACGGTGGCCTTTGTCTGGTACAGACGACCGACTTCTTCTACCCCATTGTCGATGATCCCTATATGATGGGTAAGATTGCCTGTGCCAATGTGTTGAGTGACCTGTACGCCATGGGTGTTACGGATTGTGACAACATGTTGATGCTGTTGGCCGTCAGCACCAAGATGACGGAGAAGGAACGTGATGTTGTAATCCCCTTGATTATGCGTGGCTTTAAGGATTCAGCTCTGGAGGCAGGTACCACTGTAACGGGTGGCCAGAGTGTGGTGAATCCTTGGTGTACAATTGGTGGTGTGGCGTCGACCATCTGCCAGCCGAATGAGTATATTGTGCCCGACAATGCCGTGGTGGGTGATGTATTGGTGCTGACAAAACCCTTGGGTACCCAGGTGGCAGTGAATGCCCACCAGTGGCTGGATCAGCCCGAACGTTGGAATCGTATTAAGTTGGTCGTTTCCGAGGAGGATGTACGCAAAGCCTATCACCGTGCAATGAATTCGATGGCCCGCCTCAACCGCACGGCCGCCCGTCTTATGCATAAATACAATGCCCATGGTGCTACGGACATTACCGGCTTCGGTTTGCTGGGTCATGCCCAGACCTTGGCCTCCCACCAGAAGAAAGATGTCTCCTTTGTTATTCACAATCTGCCGGTTATTTCGAAGATGGCTGCCGTGGCCAAGGCCTGTGGTAACATGTTCCAATTGTTGCAGGGTCACTCGGCCGAAACCTCTGGTGGTCTGCTCATCTGCTTGCCTCGTGAACAAGCCGCCGCCTACTGCAAAGACATTGAGAAACAAGAAGGCTATCAGGCCTGGATTATTGGCATCGTTGAGAAGGGCAACAAGACAGCCCGTATCATTGACAAACCCCGTGTCATTGAAGTGCCCGCCAAGGACTAAGATAACCAACTCGTGTACTAACTAAAAAAACTACTTTGTAAGAGAACCCGCAAGGAACCGATTCGAATGATATTCGCATTCGATTCAATGATAAGTGAGTGAGTAAATAGAAGGATTAGAGTAGAGGAGGTTAGAAAGAGGGGTGCTGTCGCCAACGTTTGTAATTTTAAATGTAAATCTTAAACACAAAAATATGTATCTTCTTCCGCATCTTAGAATACAACAACAGCAACAACGACTTTGCTTTCAAGAAAATTGTCATCGGGTTATATGTCGTCGTCGACATCTGTCTTTAGCATTTAAATCAGAAGGAAAAACAATTCTCTACACTTCTTTTTTTAAATAATTTTAAATTCTTACAAATTTTTTCGCTTCAATATTTTTTTACAACAAACAATTAAACAAAAACTTAGATTTTTATTAAAAACAAAAGGTATAGATTGAAAAAGGATTATTCTTCTTTGTAATACACTATTATTATAACTACTACTTATAATTATTACAATTACGATTATAATTATAATTCATCTAAGATATAGATATTGAGCATTAATTATATATTATTGTGTATGATATATGTATATATGTACATGTATTATCACTTGCCTCAGAAAAAACAAAAATACTGAAAAAATGATAAGTTGTCCCTATTTTGTAATGGACAACCCACACACCCTTATAAACTAATCACAACAACAACACATGCACAATTGATGATAATGAAGATGATGATAGTTGAGATAGGGATGATAATTTTTCTTGTAGTCTATTTCGATTTTATTTTTTTTTTCTCTCCTTTAAATCTGACACCACCAACCAACCACTTAAGTACTATATATGTAATGAAATAGGATCCCTTTTTTTTGTTTGTATTTCCCCCCTACCACACAGTCGTACGTATCGTATGCACTTTAATTCTATAATATAACTTTTTAAAATTGGATGATAGAATAGAAAACAAATGAGAGAGTTTTTATAAGAAAAGGAGTAACACATATAAATATGTATTAAACAAAAATCAAATTAATAAAGATTTGGCTAAAAATACACCAACTAGAACAACAACACTGAAATATGTGTTGCCGGGCCAGTAAAAAAAGAAAAATTACAAAAAAAAAAAAATCAATTTGTTTTATTTTTTCTGTGAATAAACGGTATGTTTTTAGATCTGTAAGAGAAAATTTAAGATATTTTGAAGATGTAAAGATTCTCACATGTTCGGGGGATATTTAAAAAATATCTCTATTGTATAATGTTTAAGAATAGAGGCTTAAACGGCATACACATTAGAACTTTTTACCGGGTTAACCCACTTTATGAGAATTTATTTGACATATATGCAAAGGAATTGACAATTGAAAACCACTGGGTTAACGAAATCCGGTTAAATGTAAACATACTTTTAAAGTGGTCTATTTTTACTTAATTTTAATTAAATTTTTGATTTTTTTTTTGAAAATCTTAAAAAAATCTGGAAGCAATGTAATGATCATTTTTATTATCTACATTGGAATTATTCAGTTCGTTACTAATAAATGCCGACAATTGTCAATTAATTAACATTTTTATAAGCCATCAAAATAGAGTTGTTACAAATGGACAGTAGAAAAAAATGTTGAAATTGAACCTCATATGTGGAAAATGTTGTTTTGGTAGAATATTTCATTATTGACATTAATTTAATCGGAACTGCCAAATTTGGTCTCGATTAATTATCCTGTGAGTCAATTCACTACCAAAATTAAACCATTCCCAAATCGATAACATATTATAACGACTAAATAAACAATATTTTAATTATATAACAGTTTTTAACGACAATTGTTAAAAATGTTGTTAATAAACAACACCAACAAATTCGAAGTTAACCCAGTAGTTCGAGTAACTGGTGATTAACTAGAAACTTTACTAGTTACCTGTAACTACCACTAGTTACCACATCATGCCCTAGACTGGTGAATTTAACATGGGTATGTCATTGGGGAAGTCAATTGTCCCCTGACTGCCTTACCAGTAACCAGTCATTTAGGTAGTCAAAAAAATATAGTACTTTGGGTAGATAATTGTTATCATCTAAGTGGGTAGATGCCTTTTATAGGTGGAATTTCTAGTTACATATGTATATATATTTCAAAAATATTTTTGTATGAAAGTTATTCTTTATACATATATACATATGTATATTTATTTGAGATTTTTACTCAATTAAAAGCAGTATCGAAATTTATATTGTTGTACCTCATCTGCAAGTTAGATTACACCACCATCAAATCTCCGTGGAAAGTCTTGCTTATATAACACCCGTGGAGCATCTAGTATATCTGTAGAAGGCTGTCATATGTAGAAGATCGGTTTGGAAGGACCGTCCTTCGAAATGTAGGAGATTTCTAAAAGATGTCTATTTATAGAAAGTCTGTAAAATAATAAAATTCCGCAGAAGACATAGATTCGTATTCATTTTACCTCCATTTTAAAACTTACGTATCATACATCATTACGATATAAAAGCGAGTTGGACAACATTTCTTTCTATATATGGCTGTTATAAAGCTGAATAATAGCGAATTTAAACCGACAATTGTTTTCAATATTAACAAGAATACAAAAAAGTCTACAAAATGTCAAAACAATTGTTATATTTTGTTTTTCCATAGAAATTTTTTTCAAAGTGAAAAACTTTGGTTATTTATTTATCCATTATCTATAAAATTGTCGATTCATTACTCTTCGCATTACCGGTAACTATTGAATTGGAATGATATTCCTAGAACATTTTTTTCAATTGACAAATGAATCAAACTGTATACTTTTTGTACCATTTTGGGGTATAAAGTAACTAGGTCGATTTGTAAGTAGCTATATAACTATTGGTCTGTTCCCGTACTGCAAGAATCTACTCGATTTTACTATTTTCTTCGATATCATAAAGGAAAATTCGTTATCCTAGTAAAAACTAGTACATTCTTGCAGTGCGGGAACAGACCATATATAATAGGAGACAATTGATATTTATTCAAGGTATAGTAAAAAAAGGTAACAGGAAGTGTTGTTGTACAAAAAACGATACAACAACCACATAGAAATTTGTTGTTGTAAGTTCTACTAGTGTCAACTCATTTGACAGAAAAATGTAAACAAACAAATTATTTTTATTTTGAAAATTAAATAAAATATTTTCGAATCCTCAAAATAAAAATTGAAAAACATGAATGAAAATCTATCAAATTTATATTGCTATCGCTTCCACATCTTTCCTATAATTGAGCCATTGCCATATATATGTGTAACACATATAAAAATGCAGGGAATTGCGAGTTATTCCATGAAGAAAGATTTGCTTCCCCAAACTTTCCCAGCAGGCAGATTGAGTAAATTGAATACGGGACCACATTTAATAAAGAACAATTACAAATGGTATGCGTTCCCAATTTTCCTGTTGGGTGATTTTTAAAAACATAATTTGTCAAATTCATATTGACACTAGTATTACGTTGGAATCAAATCAGCTGGGATTTGCTGTTACCTGGGAACATATCGATAAATATTCTTCAATATTCAACATGCCTTGTTTTGTTCAAAATTTGTATGTATTTTGTTTTCAAAATGTTCAGAAATTAAAAGCTTTTTAAAATGTTATCGACAATTTGTCTGCATTTTTGCAGAATAACATTTTCGTTACTGCAAACCATTTTATGTGTAGACAAAATTGTCGGACCGTTATAAGTTATTGAAACGACCTTCTGGATTCGGAGTTTGAATCTAAAATGTATCTCGGCTACGAACTGAAAATATTTTCAACAAGTAGCTATAGTCGGCAAAACGGATTTTAATTATTCATTATAAAAATACACGAACACAATGCCTTGTACAACAGTTTGGTTTTGGGTATAAAAAATAGGACTCGATATCAAAAGTAAAAAATTAAATGCTCACAAACAAGATAATAGCACCGGTTGAACTTTTTTTTCGAATGATACATATGGTAGCTATTGTAGAGTGGACCACTATTGGAAATTTCGACACATTGAGAAGCCGATGAGCCATATTATAGTTGACTTTGAATATAAGTGGGGACTATCTAAGAATGAGTACCCCTCGGCGAACAATGCCACTAATAAAAAATTGATTTTTTTTTAATAAAAACAACAAACTTGGATTCATCCTCACAACTGAAACGAACTTCTCATTGAGGTCGTATCGCTGGTAACGTAAGAACTTCGAATTGTCACAAGAGACATTTGGGTATGAAAGGTTTTTTATAAAAAAGCAATAAGTGGCTTCAGGGTAGAATATCCCAAAAAAAAAAAAAAAAAAACTAAGAGAACTGATGAGGATCAGTGGCGAGATCCGTAAACTAGTCGGAAAGAGGTATTTTAATATCCTAGACACATTTTCGACCGACTTACTAAGGCGATTTACAATGATATGATCCCCACATAGGTGTCTAACGAATTTTATACAACTTTAATATGCACCCTGTGATGAATGGTAAAAAATAAACCAATTTTATTTAGTCCATTCATCTAAGTTTAATCAAAGTTTGGTAAAATATTAAGATATTCCGAAAGTTCAACAAATCCGGGACAAACTTTCCATTCGTTAAGTAGGAAGGTTCCTGGTAAGGGGTGAAACGAAGGCTCCATTGTTGAAATGTTTCAATAAAATCAAATAATCCATTTAAAGATTTTCTAGCTTTCCGATGCACGATGTGGATTAAATTTGTTTTGGGTTTTATATTAGTTTAAAAAATAAATTGAACCTCCATAAGGTTGACGGGTCTAATGCAATATGATGACATTTTATATTAAAGTCCCTCATTCGGCAGTTTCTCCATATTAAAATTTTACATTTTTAGGATCCCAAGATACCGAAAAAGTATTGTCGATCAGATTGGTGTACCATTTATTGGTAATAGTAGTTCAAATAAAGCGTTTATTATACACTCGCCTATATATGTCGATTTTACCCTTAGTGCACCAAACATCTGATTATAAGTCGATTAAGCAATGTCGGCCTTTTGAAATCACGATAGAGCTTGCATTATTTACGATATAGATTTGGTATTGAAAATAAATGTTTTAATTTATTTTTTTTGTGTTAGCATAGACCACCCCTTCAAAAGGTCCAAATCTTTCTTAAGGATTTTGAATGTGCATCTCACCAATAAAAATTACATTTGTACTTGTTGTCTTCCATATGACTATGATCAAATTTAATATTTAAATATATTTAACTGTTTATTTACATATTTATGAAATCATTACGCCGCATACATATCTACATATTCGTCGTTGTAGTCACCTATAAAATGTACTCATTTTCATTTCATGGAAAAGAATATGTCATCATATCGGCTGGTGGTGCTGCTGCTGCTACCTTCATTTGTTAGTCAACAGTCAGTCATCTAGTAAATGTTCGCGTCTGTCTGTCTGTCTTTCAAATGTAACTTGAGACACGATACCTTTCCATTTCCTCTGATGGCGTTTAAAAGTGGGGAAACCTGCTCAACTCAGTGACTGAGTGGTGGATTTCCTCCGGTTATTCAACCAAAAAATCTAATCTGAATGAATTGCTGAATTTTTTGTGTCAGTCAAAGTGAGTAGGAGTTTTTAGGTTGGCAATCGTCGTTGTCGCCGTCGCCAATGGAATGAATAGTGGTTCTAAGTAAAGCGCGGTTGTAAAACAAACACGATTGTAGTATTACTTCATACCATTTTTTTAACACCCACGCACATGACAGCAGAGAGCAATAACAAGTTGAAAGCCGATATTTTTACAAATTTTATGAAAAAACAACAATGTTGTTAACATTGTTACAAATTGTTACATTACACATTTACATGTGTATGTATGTTGTTAACATTATATGAGGTTTACATTAAATAATTTTTACATTACACTAAAAAAAAATTACATTAAATAATTTTTAAAAAAATAAATTTAAAAAATTTGTATTTTTTTGAAAAAATTATTTAAAAAAAATCCACGCCTAGTTAATCTTTGAAAAATATTTTTTATAAAACCCAATGAAAAACAAGTGAAAAAGCGTTAAGTTCGGCCGGGTCGAACTTTGGGTATATACCCAAAAGTGGAACTATACCGAAAATTCAATGTACACCAAATACAAATTTCAGCAATTTTTAAGGGAAAAATTCAATGTACACCAAATACAAATTTCAGCAATTTTTAATTGATACGCATGGTAGGGTGGAACATCTCCAAAATACTGCAATTAAGAGGACACAGTTATATAAGGCCATCACCAATATACACAGTCTTTATATCGGCCTAAATGAGAACAGATATTGCTCCATTTAAAATTAACATTTTTGCATCAGAAAAAAATTCTTTACGCAAAATATTAAAAATACCAAAAATCGGTAGGTATCATTATATGGGGCTAGACCTAAATGTGGACTATAATTCAAGGTTCTCGATATCCTCCGCAGCTGAAATAATTACAACAGAGTCTTAGAACCAAACCCATACCTATATCGAAATCTGAACCGATTTTCTTAGCACACATCATTCCAGGATCAATTCAGTACGCTGTGCCAAATTTCGTGCAAATCACAAGGTATTTAGGAACTTTGGTACACCATTTACCTTAAGTCGGACGAATATATATGGGAGCTATATCTAAATCTGAACCGATTTTTACGTAACTTAGCACACATCATTATAGGCTTTTTTCAGTACATTGTGCCAAATTTCATGTAAATCGAAGGATATAAAGAGACTTCGGTGCATTATTTACCTAAAATCGGACGAAAATATATATGGGAGCTACATCGAAATCTAAACCGATTTTTACGTAACTTAGCACACAACATTCTAGGCTTATTTGAGTACACTGTGCCAAATTTCGTGCAAATCGAAGTATATAAAGGGACTTCGGTGCACTATTTACCTAAAATTGGACGAATATATATATGGTAGCTATATCTAAATCTGAACCGATTTTCGCGAATCTTAGCACACATCATTCTAGACTCAATTCAGAGCGCTATGCCAAATTTCGTGCAAATTGAAGGATGTATAGGGATTTTAGTGCACCATTCAGATGAATTCGGACGAAAATATATATGAGAGCTGTATCTAAATTTTAACCGATTTTTACGAAACTTAGCACACATCGTTCTATAAATAGTTCAGTACGCTGTACCGAATTTCGTGCAAATCGAAGGATATATAAGGACTTTGGTGCACTATTTACATAAAATCGGACGAAAATATATATGGTAGCTATATCTAAATCTGAACCAATTTTCACGAAACTTCTCACACATCATTCTAGACTTAATTCAGTACCCTATACCAAAATTCGAGCAAATCCATAGATATATTGGGACTTTGGTGCACCATTTACATTAAATCGGACTAATATATATATGGGAGCTATATCTAAATCTGAACCGATTAAACCCAATTTCAATAGGATTCGTCCTTGGGCCAAATAAGTGACCTATGCCAAATTTCATGCAATTCGAATCATAAATGTGACCTGTACTTTGTTTACAATTTATCATGGACAGACGGACAAACGGACGGGCGGACATGCATAAATCGACTTAAAAAGTGATTCTATGTATATTCTCAAAAGGAACCATGTGTCTACCTCGTTCCCTTATGCCTGTTACAAACGTATGCACAAAGACATAATACCCTGTACCACAGTGTGGTGAAGGGTATAAACAAAAATAGTTTCATTGGGTTTTGGCTGCGTATGCGTAATAAATATTAATAATACGCCCACATTAGTAAAACCCATTTTTCCAGCTAAGATTTAATTTTAATTTAGAAATTTAAAAGAATGATTTCTTATTTCCTTTCTCTCAGCTAATTTTCCCCTAAATCCTTTTTTTCCTAAAAAAATCGATTTTTAATTAATAATTTTTTAATTAATTCTTTAATTTGGTTTCAATAAATTTTTATATTTTTCAATTGTCTTAAATTTATAATTTTTATTTTTCATATTTTTTTTAGATTTTTCAGCATTAATAATTTTACAAATATCATGTCCCAAAAGGCCCCTACAATTCATTACAAAAGAGCCAGTGTTATTTGCAAAAGAGAAATGAAGAGAAACCCGTTAACATATTCTCTATCCCCCTTTATGAAAGGTAAGCTTTTGCAAAGAGCACTCACACAGTGTACGGTACAGAGCATTAATTACAGAGTATTTTGTTTGGAGAGACCACCCAACTGTGTGAGCAAGCATCTGTTGCTGTTGTGCTGATCAGTGTTAGAGTGATGCTATTGGGGGGCCAATAATAACAACAACAATAAGACGTACATACAACAACAAAACACACGGCAATTGTGCGTTAGACAATTTTGCCAAGCCACATACATAGGTGTGTGTGTTTGCCTGTTCGTTCGTGCAAATGTGTTTTGTGTATCTATGGAATTTCAATGATAACAGAGACAAGTCGCCATCTCTCTCTCGGTCTTTTGGAGGTAATCTCTGAGAAAAGCCAACATCTCGTTAAGGCAAAGGAGATCCGTTGTGTTGTGTTTTGCTTCTCCATTGCTGTTGTTGTTGCTTATTTAGCTTAATTGTTTTGTTTTTGCTATGCGCCAATATTTTACACTGTATTTGTTTATTTGTTGTCTTGTGAATGAGATGTGAGGTGGTCAGAGATGATTTGGTGATTGTGGTTCGGTGGTTTTGTTGTTCTCATCGGTTTTTATGTTTGTGTGTCTTATAGACAGCCATTTGTGTTGCCTTTATGGGTGAGTGTGTGTGTGGTAGTAGTGTCGTTGCTGACTTTGGCTTTACGGCAGTGTTTTGCCTGTTTGTTAAACAGTTTTGCCTGATCAAGAGACAACACAACGGTCGGTTAGTATTGATTTGACTTTTGGAGTGAAGTGTTCGCGAGAATCTCCCGGAAAAAATTTAAATAAACGGGTGAAACGACAAATTAAATAAAAATTAATAAAAATATAACGACAGTGTGTTACGGAGAGCTGTTTCTAACGAAAAAAATTTTTTGTACGTGTGTTTATTGAGCAAAAAAATATATATTAGAAAATAAATTTAAAAAAAAATAAAACAACAACAGCAACAGTAGCGCGATCTGTACGAACACCTCATCTAACGCATTTGGTTTATAACAAAAAAAGTATGTAAATTAAGTCTTTAAAAGAAAATAAAGCAAAGAAACGAAAGAATAAAGAAAGAACAGTGAAAAAAAGAAACAAAAAATTGTAAAATTATATAAAAAATTAATTAATAAAAATATATGTATCTTTTTTTTGTGTTAGAAAATTTTTTGAATTTTGTGTAACAAAAAAAAACCTTGCCAAAAGTATTTTTTTGTTGATATTTTTTTCAAAGGGGAAAAGAGAAGGCTATTAATGTTGTTTTTGTATTATGACAAGTTACAAGTAACAAGTTTTTTTGTTTTTTTTTCAATTTTTTTCTATTCCCCAAAGATGGTTTGAAAGATAGAGTAGAAAAATAGATGGCCTCAGGAAACGTGTTTGCCATACCAAGCTGAAAAAAATCCAAATCCAAGTACCATCGTACTCGGTGTTGGTTGGTAATGATCGTTAGATATTTAACAACATTACATTGTTGGTGTGTGTGAGTGTGTGTGTAGTTCAGTCTTTTGTTGTTTGTTTGTTACTTTTTTGCAAGGCAAATGGTATACAGGCCATTCTGCTTAAATGTAATTTTCATTTTTGGAAAAATGACTATTGAAATAACCTTTTTTATAAAAATAGATTTTTTTTATAAAAATATAATTTTTTTAAAGAAATTTAAATGAATAAAAAAAATTACTTCTAAAAATCAAACAAATTTTTAAAAAAAATTGGATCCGAATATCGATATTTGGATACGTTTTTCTACCGACTTGGCTGTAATTAGGTATTTTGGGTTCTCATTGGGTAGAAAATATTCCAACCAAAAATTATCAATATTTACCCAAGTCCGGGAGTAGCTCCCATATATCGGAACCCCACAAATTTCGATACTTTGGTGATTTTGAGCTTGCATTTCAACGGAATGCTCTTTAATTTGGTATTGTGAATTATCATTGGGTAGAAGATTATCCTACCAAAAATTATAAATATTTGCTAAAGTTTCGGGCTAGGCCCCCACATAACAGGACCTTCAATATTTGATATTTTTATACCCTTCCTCTTCACTGTGGTACAGGGTATTATGTCTTTGTGGATATGTTTGTAACAGGCAAAAGGAAACGATATAGACACATGGTTGCTTTTGAGAATATGCAAATTTTTGAGTCGATTTACGCATGTCTGTCCCTCCATGTATTTTTGTGAACAAAGTACAGGTCGCATTTATTCTCCGATTTGAATGAAATTTGGCATAGCTTGCTTATTTGGCCCAAGGACGAACTCTATTGAAATTGGGAAAAATCGGTTCAGATTTATATATAATTACCATATATATTTTCGTCCGATTTAATGTGAATGGTGCAGCAAAGTGCCTATATATCTCTCGATTTGCACGAAATTTGGCGCAGCGTAATGAATTTAGTATAGAATGATGTGTGTTAAGTTTCCTGAAAATCGGTTCAGATTTAGATATAGCTCCCATATATATTTTCGTCCTATTAAATGTATATGCTGCACCAAAGTCCCTATATATCTTTCGATTTGCACGAAATTTAGCACAGCGTAATGAATAAAGTCTAGAATGATGTGTGTTAAGTTTCCTGAAATTCGGATCAGATTTAGATATAGCCCCCATATATATTTTCGTCCGATTTAAGGTAAATATATAATAATAATGTGTGTTAAGTTTCGTGAAAATCTGTTCAGATTTAGATATATCTGACCAAATGAAAAATTTAGTATCGGTTGAAGAATGACATGTTTATGGATCCATTTTCATTTTACTGGTCTTTTAAAAATGCCACGTCTGTTAGGATGCATCTGTTGAATATTCCCAAAGTGGTGAAGGGTACCATATAGTCGGCCCGTCCGACTTTACTACTTTTACTTGAAAAATTATTTTTTTAAATCCACGCCTGTTGGTAGTCCTAGAAATAATTTTTTTTTAAAAATCCACGTGTGCTGGTAGTCCTTGAAAAAATGTTTTTTTAATGTTAAAAATCAACACATTTTGGGAAAGTCCTTGAAAAAATATTTTTAAAAAATCCTCGCAAGTAGTTGATGAAAAATATATATTTTTTTAAATTCCCAATTCCCTTTACATGGACCCCACTGTCCCCCAGACATCATCGCTTGGTGTTTGATATTAGACATTTGTAAATGAACGAACGAACGTGAACCAGCAAACGAATGAATGACAGACAGACAGCTTTGCCCTAAAAAATAAATGTAGTGAAAATTTACAAAACAAAAAAATCGACAAGCAAAACGCAAAACAAACTCGGAATAAAAAGTGATATGCAAAATACATGCAAATACAATAAAACAATAACAAAAACATTAAAAATTAAAAAAAATAGAAATCAAATCAGTGAAAGCTAAAAAAACTACGGGTGTAATAAATAAACCAACATTTTTCTTTGGGTGTATAATAAAAATAACCAACATTTTTTCTTTGAGTGTACAATACATCTTTTTAAAAAAAAAATCGATCAATAAATAACAGCAAACACGAAAATATGTGTCTCAACATTACGTCACTCCCAAGAGAAATGAGATGAAGAGACACAAGCGGTGCGAGAGACAAAAGAGATTCTGATTTAGAGAAAAGATTCTAATACAGGCTCGGGCAAAGAATAACAAATTTGCGTTGCGTTGTCGATGTGTGTGTGTGTCAATGGGTTTTCAGTTGTTTCAATTGAATGTGCATGAGAGTATGCTGTTATTTACTTTCGCGAGAGAGCACGCGTGCGGAGTTTTGTCTGATGTGGTTCTAATAAGATACTACTGAAAGAGCGAAGCAAATTAAAATGATGACCATTTAATTTAAACTAATTTTAATTTTTGTTATTTTTTTCTTCAAATTTGTGAGAGTAAAATTAGAAGAACCAAAAAAAAAACTATAAAATAAACAAAAAAATAAAAAAAAAAACAACAAAAAATGAAGAACAAAAAACCCCAATTTGCGTAGCTACAAATGAATCATTTTTCTATTTCTAATGTCATCGAAATGAAAACAGACCGACAAAAACAACACAAAAAAACGAAAGTTTAACAAAACAAAAAAAAAACATACATAAATTAGAATACAAAAAATAGAAAAAGAAAATAAAAAAAACATTAGCAGGAACCAATGAATATCATCTACAAAAAAAATACAACAAAAAAAGAGAAGCCAAAGTGAACAACTGGTCTGGCCTCCCCGCATGGCATACAAGTGGCAGTGAACTAATTTTAGTCAAATTATTTTTTTTTTTTTGGCAAAAAACACCACCAACAACTACAAATTAATTGTCCCAAATGTGAAACAACAAAATTTATGAATTTAATTTAATAACACCCCAGAGAAGTATTAAAAAATCATACATATATTTTTTTTGTTTTTTTTTTTTATTTTTGCCACTTGAAACTCAAACGACACATAAACTTGGTGCCATTTGTTGTGTTTGTCGGATTATTTGAAGTGTTTTTGTTTGGTTGGTTGGTTATAAAATTAGCCAAAAAAAAAATCATGACCAACAAATAAACTAAACAAGTTCGGGTGGCTGGCAAAGCTAACAAATTATTATAAAATCATTTAAAAACACAACAGCACATTTTTTTTGTGAATAGGTGCTTTTGTTGTTGTTATTTTACTGGTTATGACATCATAGTTCTTATAAATTAAAATTTCAGGTTTTTTATTGTTAAATTTAAAAAAAAGAAGTAAATGATAAAATAAAAGAATAAAGATAGGAAATAAAATAATATTAAAAAAATTCTTTAAAAAATTCACGACTGAAAAAAATTCTTTTAAAAATTTACGCCTTGAAAAAATATTTTTTAAAAGATCCACGCCTTGAAAAAATATTTTTTAAAAAATTCAAGCCTTGAAAAAATATTTTTTAAAAAATTCAAGCCTTAAAAAAATTCTTTGAAAAATGTACGCCTTGAAAAAATATTTAAAAAATCCACACCCTGAAAAAATATTTTTTAAAAAAATTCACGCCTTGAAAAAATATTTAAAAAATCCACGCCTTGAAAAAATATTTTTTTAAAAAAATTCACGCCTTAAAAAAATATTCTTTAAAAAATCCACGCCTTGAAAAAATAATTTTTAAAAAAATTCACGCCTTGAAAAATATTTTTTTAAACAAATTCACGCCTTGAAAAAATATTCTTTGAAAAATCCACGCCTTGAAAAATTATTTTTTTTAAATCCACGCCTTGAAAAAATATTCTTTACAAAATCCACGCTTGAAAAAATATTTTTTAAAAAATCCACGCCTTGAAAAAATATACTTTAAACCAGTAAGGAAGGAGGTAAAGTCGGACGGGGCCGACTATATGATTCCGTTCACCACTTTGGGTATATTCAACAGATGAATCATAACAGACGTCGCATTTTTAAAGGACTAGTAAAATGAAATTGGATCCATAAACATGTCATTCTGCAACCGATACTAAATTTTTCACTGGGTCAGATATAGAAGCCATATCTAAATCTAAACCGATTTTCAGGAAACTTAAAACACATCATTCTAGACCTAATTCATTACGAAGTGTCAAATTTCGTGCAAACCGAAAGGTATTAAGAGACTTTGGTACACCATTTACCTTAAATCGGACGAAAATATATATGGGAGCTATATCTAAATCTAAACTATATCTAAATCTGAACCGATTTTCAGGAAACTTAACACACACCATTCTAGACCTAATTCATTACGCTGTGCCAAATTTCGTGCAAATCGAAAGATATATAGAGACTTTGGTGCACCATTTACATTAAATCGGACGAAAATATATATGGGAGCTATATCTAAATCTGAACCGATTTTTCCCAATTTCAATAGGATTCGTCCTTGGGCCAAATAAGTCACCTATGCCAAATTTCATCCAAATCGGATCATAAATGCGATCTGTACTTTGTTCAAAAAAAAAAATACATGGACGGACAGACGGACATGCGTAAATCGACTCAGAAAGTGATTCTATGCATATTCGCAAAAGGAGCCATGTGTCTATCTTGTTTCCTTTTGCCTGTTACGAACATATGCACAAAGACATAATACCCTGTACCACAGTGTGGTGAAGGGTATAAAAACCACGACTTATAAGCGCCTTGAAAAAATATTTTTTTAAATATCCAAAAAATCCATGCCATATAAGAGCTTTGAAAAAAACATTCTTTAAAAATCCACGCCTTATAGAACCTTGAAAAAATATTCTTCAAAAATTCTACACCTTTAAATTCTCTCTTTTTAACTTTTCATTGCAGCACTTTAAATATTTTTCAAAATATATTTTTAATTTCCAAAGCAAATAAAACCAGTTGGTTTATGTTGTATGGAATCTTATCTGTTATCTCCAATAAGAAGAATCGGAACAAGAACCACAACAATAACAGCAAGAATTAAACAAATATAGATAAACTAGTTAAATTGCAAATAAAAAACAAATATTGCAGTAAAAGGAAGCTAATTATCACATAACAACATAACTGTCTGTCTACCTTTGCTCTCTCACACACACATGTAAACCGCAATGCACACAACAAGTGTTGCTGTTGCTGTGAGATAAGAACCGTAAACCAAAAGAGTTGAGATGGAGAGAGAGAGACAGGGTGGATGTTATGTTATGACCGGTTGTGATAACTGTTGTGGTCAGTAGTGAATGCATCACTTTCTTTCTAGTTGGGTTGTGGGGGAGTTCTTATTGGACGTGATGAGAAGAAAGTATTGCAATACTCTCTTCTCATCACACCCAACAAGAGAGTTGTGTGATATTGATGAAAGGTGATAGAAATATGTATGGATTTATTGCAGAACCATGATGTGTTGTGAGAATAATGAAGTGAGTATGTGTGATGAGCAGAGAGTGTTGAAATGAGAGGAATATTGTTAAAGAAAAAGATAATAGTAGAATAATAAAAGTAGTTGGAGTAATGAGATTTGTACGGTATTATGTTTTGATTTTGCTGCAGAATCATGTATGCGTTATATGTAAGGGATAATGATTGCGTGTATTTCTCTTTATCAAATTAAATTATGATTAAATTAAATAATGTTTATACTGCTATATAGTAGATGGTTTATATGATATATTTTAAAGAAACTAACATAATGGTAATAAAGCCGGAAATTGGAAAAAAATGAAGAAAGAAATTATAAAAATGTCAAAACCACTTAATATGTTTCTAAAGAGTGAGACTGTTGTAATAATTTTACTTATGGTATTTATATGTTGCATACAAAATCCAAACTTTCAAAGCGTCTGGGAAAAAGATTCCCAAAAAACAAAAATCCACGCTATGTGTTTTAGAATAAAAATTCAGATTTTTTTTATAAAATTTGTTATTATTAATTTTTATATTTTCCCACACACATTTAAGTAGTTTATTTCTAACTCTCTTCTGTTTTGGATTGTCATCCAGCTTATTTTTTGTTTTTGTTTTTTTTTTCAACTTTCTTATGGGAATTGTCAACATACCATATCAAAAATCCAAACTAACAAAAAATAGATTGTTTACCTACCATTCAAGCAGATAAAGCTTTTCGAAAACATAGTTTTAATGAAAAAGAAAACAAAACAACGCCAAAAATAGTTATTTGATGAAGCTCCTTCTTTGTGCGCAAAAAAAAAAACCGGCTAAAAAGTATGACATACAACTTTAGAATGCCAATGATAGCATCTAACTGTTAGCTTGTTCCAAATTTCGAATTTAGGTTATTATTAAACTGTAAAAAAAGATTCAATTAATTTGAAAAAAAAAATAATTTTAATGGGGTGTGAGAAAGGGCACAAAACGTGAGTAGCGAGCGATTAATGGCGATATAAAAGAAATTGTGTAAGTAAAGATATTATGGGGTATTTTTCTCACTTCTTTTTTATAGGTCGCGAAACATTAAAAAAAAATTTATTCTTTATTCACGACTTATAAGAGTCTTAAATTTTTTTAAAAAAATCCATACCTATGAGAACCTTGTAAAATATTCGATACGCCTTGAAAAAATATTCTTTAAAAAAATCACGACTTTGGTAGGCCTTGAAATAATATTCTTTTAAAATCCACACCTTCAAAGAGCTCGATTGATTTTTTTAACCTGCAAATTTTCTATTTCTCTCTGCCGCAGCAAATATTTGCAAAGCTCTTAAAATTCTTTGCAAAATAACAACATAATAAATTAGTAAAAAAATACTTTCAAAACTATATTGAATTGTTATTTTATAAAGTAGTAAAACGGGTTTCCATTCAGAAGAACAAACAAATTCAAATTTATATTCCCCAGAATATAAAATTCTACCAGTTTTTTTTTTCAATATTTTACTATCAATTCATAGACATGTGTCCATGTATGTCTGTCTGTCTGTGTGTGTTCATTCTTGTCTCGCTGGCCGTTATTGTTTTTGGCACCCACACTGCAAAAATATACATTAATTTTATTTTATCATCACTTCAACATACATACGAACCAAACGATCGACCGGATCGACAGACAGACATTCGATTCTTTTTCGCCATAAATATCCCGAAAAAAATACAAAAACAACAACGCCAACTGCCATCGTGAAAACAAACATGTTTGCATTCGTGCCCATATAGATGAGGCCAAAAATCGAAAATTGTTCAGAAACGCCACCCAAACTGTTACACGAAATCTTATTTGACTATGAGGCAGTGTTTTTTTTTTCTTCTTCTTCTTCTCGCCTACATTGATTTCAGGCGAATTAGTGATCGACAAAATGATGCTGTATAGAATTTTTGTTGGTGAATTTTGAGAATTGAAAACTGAATAACCAAAACAAAAGGAA
This sequence comes from Musca vetustissima, assembly GCF_032173495.1. Classification (NCBI taxonomy): domain Eukaryota; kingdom Metazoa; phylum Arthropoda; class Insecta; order Diptera; family Muscidae; genus Musca; species Musca vetustissima. Next base: position 286,125 of record NW_026881593.1, on the reverse strand, counting down.
CAACAACAAGAACACAAATGTAAATATAACAACATTTGAAATTATGGCACATAACAAATTTCCAAACAAGGCGTGGATTTTTTAAAGAATATTTTTTAGGGATCCAAACAAGGCGTGGATTTTTTAAAGAATATTTTTTAGGGATCCAAACAAGGCGTGGATTTTTAAAGAATATTTTTTTAGGGATCCAAACAAGGTCTGGATTTTTAAAGAATATTTTTTTAGGCATGGATTTTTTAAAGAATATTTTTTTAGGCGTGGATTTTTTAAAGAATATTTTTTTAGGCGTGGATTTTTTAAAGAATATTTTTTTAGGCATGGATTTTTTAAAGAATATTTTTTTAGGCGTGGATTTTTTAAAGAATATTTTTTTAGGCGTGGATTTTTTAAAGAATATTTTTTTAGGCGTGGATTTTTTAAATAATATTTTTTTACACAAGGCGTGGATTTTTTAAAGAATATTTTTTTAGGCGTGGATTTTTAAAGAATATTTTTTTAGGCGTGGATTTTTTTATTTTTTTAGGCGTGGATTTTTTTATTTTTTTAGGCGTGGATTTTTTTATAAATATTTTTTTAGGCGTGGATTTTTTATAAATATTTTTTTAGGCGTGGATTTTTTAAAGAATATTTTTTCAAGGCGTGGATTTTTTAAAGAATATTTTTTTAGGCGTGGATTTTTTAAAGAATATTTTTTTAGGCGTGGATTTTTTAAAGAATATTTTTTTAGGCGAGGATTTTTTAAAGAATATTTTTTTAGGCGTGGATTTTTTAAAGAATTTAAAATGATCTTTACATAATTGACCTTAACCCCATAGTCCATAATGCCACTAATCGCCGACAATAAATATTGACTTTGAACGGAAAATTGTAATTTTGACCCCTAGATGTTTTCATACTCTGTCTCATTCACTCATTCTCCCTCTATTTCGTACTCTTTTGTTCACTGTCCAACTACTAGAACAAATTTTTTTGTTTATAATTATAAACAAATTATTTAAATTTTCATGGTAAAATGTTTTTTTTTTGTTTTTTGTTATGCTTATTCTAAATTCAGTATGCATGATTTTTTGCGCTCTGAACGCATCCGAATGTTTTTATTTTGTTTGTTTTTTATTTTTCAAATCTTATTTAGATATTTTAAATGTGGTTACGGTGTGTGTGATTTTTTAAACAGTTTTTTTTATTATTATAGAATGTGGCAGTTTTTTTATCTTGGCTAGTTTGTTGCCTGGCTACTGGTGTTCGGCCGCTGATGAGATCATTTTGTTTGACTTTGGGAGGTATACCAGCATATGCAAAAAATAAAAAATCTCAAAAGAAAGACAGACACTGAGACAGTACAAATTATAAACATTGCTATAATTTGTGTCTTTATGTATGTGTGTGTCAAATTTGTCTATGCCAATAACATATTTTTTTATAAACAATACTATATGTAGAACAGATTTCATGTTCTCATAACTCCCCAACATAACAACAAAAATCAATAGAAAAAATACAAGAGACTCACAAACCAAGAGCATCATTGGATATTGAATGCATTGGACTATGTTGTTGTTATTGATTTTTTTGACTTCGTTTCCTTTGAACATGATTTCATTTTTCTGTAATAACTGCAATGCAAATTTTCTAAGTCTCCCACAATAAACTCTCTCGCTCTCACTCTCTCTATATATTTTTTCTGACAACAAACATTGAAATAAGTTTTTTTCCTTTGAGTAGGATTTCCTTCTCCCACACAACGGTTGCAAATTCTCCCACAAACTAAACAGTGTTTCCCTGTCTCTCCCCCTCCTTATTTCTCCCTATAATATTCCCGGTTACTGTATGAACATTGAAAGCATTTGATCATGCTTTTTTATTGATATGTTTTGATTTTTGTGTCTTTGAACATGATTTCCTTCCTTTCCAACTGAAATGCCGTCTTACTTAGTCTCGCACTGTATACTATTGTCACACTCTCTCTCTTCTTCTTTCTCTAACAACAAACATTGAAACATGTTTGTTTTCCTTTGAGCATGATTTCCTTCCTTCCCACACAACAACGCGTAGTCAGCCATTCCCGTTGCAAATTCTCACACAAACACAAGTGGGGGCCTCTCTCTCACACACATCTTCTTTCTCCATATAACAACAACTGTTACTGTAACATTCTCTCTGTAGGCAAAACAAACGCAAAAAAAGTCATGATCATCTCCTAGTGAACAAACAGCTAAAAACCAGTTGTCTGTTATTGTTTAGACGATTAACGTCGTTTGTCGTGATCACCGACGCCGCATTGTTGTCTCGAATAGTTCAGTGTAGAGTGGTCGTCGCCGTTGTTGTCTACCGTCCCTGTCGTTGACTTGTCAATTTTTCAATCAAAAATAGCAGCATTACCGTTTGATGTTGTATCAATTACAAGTTTTGCGACGCGTCTAAATACGCCATACTTTGTTTTTTTTTTTTTTGTCCATCAGCATCAAACACCCTACCCAAACCAGGCAACATTCCACGACAATTTTTGCACGTGAGTGGCTAGAGGGGGAATATAGACAACAAGAATATAAACACACACAAACACTTAGAGAATTAAATGCCAATTGTATAGATTTATTTAATGATGATCAAATTATTAGCCGATTAAAATGATAACTCAATTAATTTGTTTTTTCTAAGTGATTTCATTTGACAAAAAAGCAACAACAAAAAATAAAGATGAAGTCAAAAGGAAATTCAAAGACGATAAAAATCAATTTTTGTTTAAATTTCCATAAAAGTGCATATTGTGTGTTGGTGTGTTCATGAACAAGATTGTTTTTTTCGTTAGTGATGATGATCATAATGTGGTGTGATGTATGAGTGTGTGTGATATGTATATCATATTGTGTGGTAGTGATGATGATGTCTATTTATTTTTGTTCACCAGAATTATTGATCACGTCATTTTTCTGGTTGGTTTAAATTGCACTTTTGTTTTGCTGTTTTTTGTGGTCATTTTAATATAAATCAATAAAAATTCAATTTTATTTTATTTTTTTGTTTTTGCTAAACAAAAACAGCAAAAACAACATTGTAGCTAATAATTTATTTGTTATTGAGTAGCGGCAAAGCAAAGCGAATAATTGAAGTGTGGATTTGACTATTGGGGGTCAAAGTGTTTTTTGTGCTTATTGAATGTCACGTCCCGGAATAAATGGAAAAAATATATTTGTGAGCATTTTTGTGCTAAATAATAATTTACTATTAATACAAATAATAGAAAAATTGAAGAATTTTTTATTATAAAAATTCAGATATGGCGATATAAATAAATTATTTTCTATAAGGAAAAAAATAGATATCGTTATAAAGTCAAAAAATGCGAATAATAAACCTACATGGCGTATACATGCTGGAAGCACTTATACGCACAATAGTACTATATTTAAAAATTATGATCACTTGCAATATAAAATTATATATAATTTTTTATATCTTTTTATACTTTACACAACTATGTTGTCAGGGTATTATAGCTTTGTTCAGCCCCAAGAGTTTGTAACGCCGCGAAATATTGGTCCTAGACCCACCTTTTAATTATACCGATCGTCATATCTCGACTAGCTGAGTCGATCTAGACATGTGTGTCCGTCCGTCCATTATAATTTGTAAACACGATAAAGGTCACAGTTATTGATCAATCTTCACAAAATTTGGCATGTAGGATGGGTTCTGGCCAATGAAGACCCCTATTGTTTTTGATAAAGATCGGTTAATATTTAGGGGATGAAATGGACCAAATACTTAATTTTTGTCGGGTTTTCTGGCCGCTCTAGAGGCCGTAATTTTACATGGAGAAGGGGATCGGGCCAAAGAATAAGCATGTCTGTTTTCATAAAGAACGGTCAATACTTAGCGGGTCAAATTGACTCTGACTTTTATGTGGAAAATTACAAAATTTGTATTGTATAGCGTATATATTTACTCCTGAAGGACATAGACCCGAGAAGTTGATAGTATATCCAATTATATTGTCGTATGTACTCGGATGTGGGAGTTACACGTAAATATTTACAGGTGTCTACCTTATCAGATATTATTTAGTAATCCATTACCACACTAGATGGCCGAAATATAGCGCTGATCGCTTTGAAATGTTCCATGGGGTTCCAATTATGGTCAAGGACAGCGCCCGTCCGTCCGCCTATAATTTTCGGTGATGATCAGATAATAATTTTGGGATGAAATGGGCCGAAAACTTAATTCTATCGGGTCGACCTCTATAGGCCACAATTATAAACCGAACATCACAACACAACCCACGTTGAAAGGAATTTGGACAAGTAATTACAAGGACTGTACAGAATATTAGTAATATTCGTAAAATGTGTCAGTGTAAGGAAGAGGTGCTCTATATCACGAAATATAGTCAAAGCTCGGAATAAACATCCGCAGAAAGTTAGAGTTCCGTGGTAGTTGTGTAGGGTATCGTATGGTCGGCCCCGTCCGACTATACTGCGCTGCTCACTGGTTTTGTTGGACCGCTGAAAAAACATTCTTTAAAAAATCCACGACTTGTTGGACCGCTGAAAAAACATTCTTTAAAAAATCCAGGCCTTGTTGGCCCATTGAAAAAAAATTTCTTTAAAAAATCCACGTCTTTTATGAGCCTTAAGAAAATATTCTTTTCTACAGGCCTTTGATAGACCCTAAAAAATATTCTTTAAAAAAATTCAAGCTCTTACAAAAATATTCTTTAAAAAAAAACACTCCTTATCTTATCTTTTTTTAAATTAAAAAATTATAAGGATAGTGTGCGTATGAGTTATGACATCACTTATACGCTACGATTACGATACGTATTAAAAATTCCGTTTATATTGATTGCTAATATAGAAATTTATATAAAATTTAAAAAAAAGTATATTCGTTACAAAATCTACTTGTGTGACAGTAAAAAAAATCTTTAAAAATATTCTCATTATATGAGCCTTAAAAATATTCCTTAAATTTTTAAAAAAATATATTCATTAAATTAAATAATACGCTTATACGCCTTGTTGTTGTCTTCAAAAAATATTCTTTAATAAAAATGCCTATATTTAAAGGGCCTTAAAAATATTCTTTAGAAAATCTTTTGAGTTGGGCAATCTAGTTCACGTAGCGGATCGATCTTTCTCGTTTCTTTTTAAAAAAGGAACTAGTTCCTTAATGTAGTTCCTTTGCTCCATATAGTTCCTTTACTCCACAAAATTTCTTTGATCCAAATAGTACCTTTGCTCCGTATAGTTCCTTTGCCCCATAAAGTTCCTTTACTCCATACAGTTCCTTTGCTCCAATTAGTTCCTTTGCCCCAAATAGTTCCTTTACTCCATACTGTTCCTTTGCTCTTCATAGTCCCTTTGCTTTAAATAGTTCCTTTGCTCCGTACAGTTCCTTTGCTCCATATAGTTCCATTACTCCACACAATTTCTTTGATCCAAATAGTACCTTTGCTCCGTATAGTTCCTTTGCCCCAAATAGTTCCTTTACTCCATACTGTTCCTTTGCTCCAAATAGTTCCTTTACTCCGTATAGTTCCTTTTACCACACAGTTCCTTTGCTCCGTATAGTTCCTTTGTTCCGTTGCTCTTTATAGTTCCTTTGTTTTTTATCAGAAAAAAGAACGATACCAAAAAGGAACGAGATCAAAAAGGGAACAAGATCAGAAAAAGGAACTATATTAATTAAATAGTTGGAACTCGTTCCGATCGTTCCTTTCTCGGAATAGTTCCAATGAACTAGTTCGTTCCGGAACTACCCAACTCTACAAAATCTTGGCTTGAAAAAATATCGAGCAACTTATTACATGGATCGTATGCGTATGAGTTATGACAGCACTTATACGCTACGATTGTTATGAGTTATGACAGCACTTATACACTACAATTGTACTCTCAATAAAAATTTTGCTTCTATTGATTACTAATATTACGCCTTGGGGAAAACTTCAAAAAGTATTCTTCAAAAAATTCTCATCTTTCGAGGACTTTGAAAAAAAAAATAGTTTTTAGACCCATAAAAAATAATCCTTAAAAAACAGAACCTTTTGAAGACTCTGAAAAATATTCTTAAAACACTCGCGCCTATAAAGGACCCTGAAAAAATATTCTATAAAAAATATTCCTCTATACCTACGCATTGATTATACCCTTCACCACACTGTGGTACAGGGTATTATGTCTTTGTGCATATGTTTGTAACAGGCAAAAATAATCGAGATAGACCCATGGTTCCTTTTGAGAATATGCATAGAATCACTTTCTGAGTCGATTTACGCATGTCCGTCTGTCCGTCCGTCCGTCTGTCCATGTTAAATTGTAAACAAAGTACAGGTCGCATTTATGATCCGAATTGGATGAAATTTGGCATAGGTCACTTATTTGGCCCAAGGACGAACCCTATTGAAATTGGGAAAAATCGGTTCAGATTTAGATATAGCTCCCATATATATATTTAACCGATTTAATGTAAACAGTCCCTATATAACTTTCGATTTGCACGAAATTTAGTACAGCCTAATCATTTAGGTCTGGAATGATGTCTGCCAAGTTTCGTGAAAATCGGTCCAGATTTAGATATAGCTCCCATATATAGTTTCGTCCGATTTCATGTAAATGGTGCCCCAAAGTCCCTATATATCTTTTGATTTGCACGAAATTTGGCATAACGTACTGAATTAAGCCTAGAGTGATGTCTGCCAAGTTTCGTGAAAATCGGTCCAGATTTAGATATAGCTCCCATATATAGTTTCGTCCGATTTCATGTAAATGGTGCCCCAAAGTCCCTATATATCCTTCGATTTGCACGAAATTTGGCATAACGTACTTAATTGGGCCTAGTCGGACGGGGCCGACCATACGATACCCTACACAACTACCACGAAACTCATATTTTCTGCGGATGTTTATTCCGAGACTGGGCAATATTTCGTGATATTTGCACCCTCTTGCCCGATTAGAGGTAAACATCATCTCTTCCTCACACTGACATATTTTTCGAATATTACGAGTATTCAGTACAGCTATTGTCCAGATTCCCTTCACCGTGGGTTGTGTTGTGATGTTCGGCTTTCATTTGAGGTCTATAGATCGACTCGAAAATAACACAAAAAATTAAGTTTTCGGTCCACTTCATTCCAAAATTATTATCTGATCATCACCGAAAATTATAGGCGTTGTCCTTGACCATAACTGGAACCTCATGGAACATTTCAAAGCGATCAGCGCTATAGTTCCGCTCTCCAGAGTGATAATGGGTTACTAAATAATATACGAATACGGAGATACCTATAAATATTTAGGTGTAACTCCCACATCCGAGCACATACAACAATATAATTGGTCTTAATTTAAAGGTAAACCACTCCTCTTGGATATAATATCAACTTCCCGGGTATATGTCCTTCAGGGGTAAATATATACGCCATAGAATACACATTTTGTCATTTTTCACACAAAAGTCAGGGTCCATTTGACCCGCTAAATATTGACCGATCTTTCTCCAAACAGGCATGCTTATTCTTTGGCCCGATCCGCTTCTCCATGTAAAATTTCACGATGTTCGGACCATTGTTGCGGCATCTGGAGCGACCAGAAAAACCGACAAAAATTTAATATTTGGTCCATTTCATCCCCTAAATATTAACCGATCTTTCCTAAAAACAATAGGGGTCTTCATTGGCCAGAACCCATCCTAAATGCAAAATTTCGTGAAGATTGGTCCATAACTGTGGCTTGTATCGTGTTTACAAATTATAATGGACAGACGGACGGACACACATGTCTAGATCGACTCAGCTAGTCGAGATATGACGATCGGTATACTTAAAGGTGGGTCTAGGACCAATATTTCGCGGCGTTACAAACTTTTGGGGCTGCACAAAGCTATAATACCCTGACAACATAGTTGTGTAGGGTATAAAAAACACATAACAACAACAAAAATATTTTTTTTTCATACCAGGTACATAATTCGTATTACGGATTAACACAAAAATTCCCAACACACAGTCTAGGCCTGTGCGGATTTGTGGGTATTAGCAAATCCCCATTGTCATTTTTTGTAATAACCCAGGCGATCATACGCCGAAAAAAACATCGAAGACAAACACAACAACAATAATCGCCAACAATTAATTTCATTCATTGGAACAATTGATTCATTTATATGGACGGAATGGGAGTGGGATGGCATGGGAGTGAGTTGTTGTGTCGGGCAATAATGTAATGAATTTACAGCGGACATGTCCGAATGTATGTCGATGAAGTTCGTTTCTTGTTGTTGTTGTTGCCTTCCCTTTTCTTTACAGAAAGAAAAAAAATGATCAGGCAATGAAAATAAATCGGCAGCTGCCACATAAGGCACCGGCTTTAACGAACAGAAAAAATCGCCCATTTCGACCAAATGGGCTGATGACCGTAACTGCCCCTGAATTAGTTTCATGCTGTTATTGTTGTTGTTGCTTCTGCTGTTGTTATTGTGGATCATTATTACATTACGTGGTGTCTTTTGAAAATGTTTTGTATAAATTAAAAAGCCTAAATCGCACTTGTGTGATAAAAAATCGGAATTGTATGGCGTTGTCTGTCCGTCGTCCACTACGCATTTTATGATGTTCATATTTTTTTCTTCTTCTTCTTTTGATTCGTTAATTTAAATATTTTTTATTGTTATTCGTTTTTTTTTTTTTTTGAATTCAACACATAAAATGTACAACCGATGATCGAATCATCATCCATTCGGTAGACAGACATTCATTCGCACCGTTGACTAAAAGGCGATACGACGCCGAAACAGATGGTTTTGCCAACGAAGAAAGAAGGTGCCATTCTAGGTCAATTGGCGCGTGTTTTCGTACATATTTGCGTTGTGAATCGGGGTGTGGGTGGTAGGAAGGGGGGTATAGGGGATATATAACAGTGGTAAGAAATATCACTTTTTATACCCTTCACCACACTGTGGTACAGGGTATTATGTATTTGTTCATATGTTTGTAACAGGCAAAAGGAAACGAGATAGACACATGGTTCCTTTTGAGAATATGCATAGAATCATTTTCTGAGTCGATTTATGCATGTCCGTCTGTCCGTCCATCCGTCTGACCATGTTAAATTTTAAACAAAGTACAGGTCGCATTTATGATCCGAATTGGATGAAATGGGTCACTTATTTGGCCCAAGAACGAACCCTATTGAAATTGGGAAAAATCGGTTCAGATTTAGATATAGCTCCCATATATATTTTCGTCCGACTTAAGTTAAATCGTGCACCAAATTCCCTAAATATCTTTCGATTTGCACGAAATTTGGTATAGCACACTAAATTAAGTCTAGAATGATGTGTGGTAAGTTTCGTGAAAATCGGTTCAGATTTAGATATAGCTCCCATATACACTTTCGTCCGATTTAAGGTAAATGGTGCGCCAAAGTCCCTATATATCTTTCGACTTACACGAAATTTGGTATATCGCACTGAATTAAGTCTAGAATGATGTGTTTTAAGTTTCTTGAAAATCAGTCCAGATTTAGATATAGCTCCCATATATATTTTCGTCCGATTTTATGTAAATGGTGCACCAAACCGCCAATATTGGCCCGATTGAGACAAAATTTTGCACAGAGTACTGAATCAGGTCTAGATTGATGTATGCCAAGTTTTGTTGAAATCGGTTCAGTTTTAGATATAGCATCCATATATAGTTTCGTGCGATTTTATGTAAATGGTGGACCGTACTGCCAATATTGGCCCGATTGAGACAAAATTTTGCACAGAGTACTGAATTAGGTCCAGGTTGAAGTATGCGAAGTTTTGTTTAAATCGGTTCAGTTTTAGATATAGCTTCCATATATAGTTTCGTCCGATTTTATGTAAATGGAGCACCAACATTGCTCCGATTGAGACAAAATTTTGCAAAGAGTACTGAATTAGGTCTATATTGATATATGCCAAGTTTGGTTGAAATCGGTACAGATTTAGATATAGCTTCCATATATAGTTTCGTCCGATTTTATGTAAATCGTGTATCAAACCGCCAATATTGGCCCGATTGAGACAAAATTTTGCACAGATTACTGAATTAGATCTAAATTGATGTATGTTTGTTGAAATCGGTTCAGATTTAGATATAGCTCCCATATATAGTTTCGTCCGATTTTATGGTGCACCAAACCGCCAATATTGGCAATTAAAATATTATTGTTTCAATTGGACCTGGACCTTAAAACGTCTTCTATGAAAAATTCGTGCACTGTGGCTCCTATAATGTTACCCCCTTCTAACCACTGTTGTGATATTGCCAACAACCCAGTGGTGGCGATACGATGCCAGTGCAACCAAAAAAATTTCATCATTCCCAATGATTCAAAGGAAATTATTCTAAAAATACAACAAATAAAAAAGATAACAACAACAACGTAGAAACAGACAGACCAATTGCGCCGAACGATGCCCACGACACGAATGCATTACAAATAATGGACCAGGTTTTTTTTTTTTTTTTTGAAATGTTTATTTTATTGTTTTTTTCTTATTTTTGGATGTGGAAAAGATAAAACGGTGATGCTGAGATGATTTCACCTGTATATATTTAGTTTTGTGATAATTCACTCACGTCACGTCAAGGAGATAATTTATGGCCATAGTGGGAGTCAGAAAAAATTTTAAAAACAATAACAAAAAATGCTTGAAGGTTACTTAGAATTCCAGTCGAAATGATCGAACCAAAAAAAAAAATAAAACAATCATGAATAAATTTGTAATAACAAAAATTACAATGGAGATCATTTCCTGTTCGTTGGTTGGGTGGGGGGACCGGAGATGAGTACAAGGACTTTGCCAAACAAAACCAAAGCAGATGTCTGCCCTTGAATTTATTTAGTATTTCTGCGAGGTTAAATGGGGTTAATCACTATTTTCGGAAATGATTGATGATATTGGAAGAAAAAAAAATATATAAAAAAAGATCGGAAGTGTCCTTCAGAATCGCATTTTTATATAATTGGTCTGTATTTGTTCGGCATGTTATTACAATCGTATTATAAACCTCCTCAAGCTAAATGTGCATCCCAAAAAAATAAAATATTCTTCTATATTTATAAACTTGCCACAAGTTTGGAAGAGGGCGCATTTTAAATATTATTTTTGTACATATTGTCATAATTAGTATAAACGCTAAGGCTGTCCGGCTATCTACAACGCAAATTTGTTTCAAAATGCATTCGTCTTGCGATGTTCTCTTATTTACAATAAGTGACGAGACTATGCAGTAATATGACATTGTTTGTGTTTCCGTTTCTCATTCAAGATCATTTTTTTTTTCAAACGGCGGAAAAAACTGTTTATTTCAATGTCGAAAACATTTATTTTCAATTAAGAGGAAAATATGGTATTTTCAGATTATAATTTTTGATATTAGTAAATAATATTTGTGAAATTTGTAATAATAATAGAATTGGAGCGTATAAGTGATGTCATAAATCATACGCCTTATGATTCGCCATCCTAATAGAACGTAAATTTTTTGAGATTTTTGTTTTTTGAATTTTTTCAATAACCCGCCAACACTACTTTTTTAAAGATATTTTTTAACAGTAACAGTGATTTATAATATTTTTTTTATATATTTAAGGACTTGGACGCAGCATTTACCTTAAATCGGGCGAAAATGTATATGGGAGCTATATTCAAATCTGAACCGATTTTCACGAAACTTAACATACATCATTCTAGACTTTATTCAGTACGCTATACCAAATTTCGTACAAATCGAAAGATATTTGGGGTCTTTGACGCACCATTTCCCTTAAATCGGACGAAAATATATATGGGAGCTATATTTAATTCTGAATCGATTTTCACGAAATTTAACACACATAATTCTAGACTTAATTTAGTGTGCTATACCAAATTTCGTGTAAATCGAAAGATATTTAGGGACTTTGGCGCACCATTTACTTTAAATCGGACGAAAATGTATATGGGAGCTATATTCAAATCTGAACCGATTTTCACGAAATTTAACACACATCATTCTAGAATTAATTTAGTGTGCTATACCAAATTTCGTGTAAATCGAAAGATATTTAGGGACTTTGGCGCACCATTTACCTTAAATCGGACGAAAATGTATATGGGAGCTATATTCAAATCTGAACCGATTTTCACGAAACTTAGCACACATTATTGTAGACTTTATTCAGTACGCTATACCAAATTTCGTGTAAATCGAAAAATCTTTAGGGACTTTGGCACACCATTTACCTTAAATCGGACGAAAATATATATGGGAGCTATATTTAATTCTGAATAGATTTTCACGAAATTTAACACACATAATTCTAGACTTAATTTAGTGTGCTATACCAAATTTCGTGTAAATCGAAAGATATTTAGGGATTTTGGCGCACCATTTACCTTAAATCGGACGAAAATTTATATAGGAGCTATATCTAAATCTGAACCGATTGCCACGAAACATACCATACATAATTCTAGACATTATTCAGTGCGCTATACCAAATTTCGTGCATATCGAAAGATATTTAGGGACTTTGGCGCACCATTTACCTTAAATCGGACGAAAATATATATGGGAGCAATATCCAAATTTGGACCGATTTCCACGAAACTTAACACACATCATTCTAGACTTAATCTCGTGTGCTATACCAAATTTCGTGTAAATCGAAAGATATTTAAGGACTTTGGCGCACCACTTACCTTAAATCGGACGAAAATGTATATGGGAGCTATATTTAAATTCGCCAAATAGGTCAAACAAAATTTTTTAAAATTGTTGCTTTAACAAATATATTGTTAGAAATTTTGAATTTTAAACCCACATATTTTTATTCAAAAAAAAAAAAAAAAAAAAAAAAAAAATCTTTGAAATTCATCTTCAAAAATTTAATGATGTGTTTGTGTGTGTGGGTGCAGTAAAACTATGCTAATGACCCCCCTCAAATCAAGTTTTAATTTTACAAATTTGTTAAATTTTCAAATTAGCTCACTTTGATTAGAGTACGACATTATGCCAATGATCTTCGATCTATTTGCCATAAACAAAACAGGTGTTAAATATATGTAGCTATGTGGGTTGTGGCTATATAGAGAAATAAATTAATTTATAATATGGAAATTACTAATCAATTTTTATGGAATATTGAATTCATTATTTTCATCGCCATTCAATTCATGCATTCATTCATTCGATTCCATTCATTGACAAATGCTCAATGAATAATGACAGTTGGTGGTGGTGGCGGTGATGATGATCATCATCATCAGCATATGACAGTAGTTTCTTTAAATGGTCATGAACTATTATGAACGGTTATTATGCCCTTGTCTCCCCTGGGCCCCAATAGAATTTATGATAATGTATTGAATGTGTGACAAGTGAATGCTATAAATAAAAAACCCCACTCAATGCATTATTGAGTTTTTAATAAGAATTGACTGATCAATTTGATGACGTCATTATTTCAAATGCTCTAGAATTTATTTTTATTAAATTATTTTGCATATTTTTTTATTAATAATCATTAACAACAACCCACAACCAATTTTTTAATTGTAACAGATTTTTGAGTTTAACCATGTGTCTTGCGCTCTCTTTTTGGGTTTTTGATGCTTTGCCCTAATAAGAGAAAGAAAACAACAACACCAACCAGCCGTTATTTTTTATGGCAGTTCACTGTACTCTCACTCGCTCTCATTCAAAATATTCTTCATCTCAAGGTCGCCGCCTAGCCCCACATAAATCTTTACCAAAACAAAATATGAAATTCTTTTTAATTTTCGAGTGAAAAGAGAGATGAGAATGAAGGGGGAGTGTTGTAAAAAAGAAGAAGAGACAATGTATCTTTATTGTTGATTATGACAGCTGCTGATAAAAATCTCATAAATTCTCTAAAGGCAGATTAATGCACTGAGAAAAATGACATCGTTAATGAAGTCATATTTTATTATGTATAGAGAAATCGTATTTTTATTAAGAAAACAAAATCTACAAAAATCTCATCGGGGTCCTGAGCATTTTTTTCTATAGAAAACAGTCTTCCTAGGTACCTAAGGGACCTAGGGAATTTGTTTCTATTGATGAAAGTCTCCTCATGGGAACTAAAATCTACACTAATAAAAGAGTAAAGTGATTGACTGACTGACTGCCATCAACGATTCATCAACGCCCAGACGAAACGGCTGAAGCCTACTTACTTACTTAGCTGACTTGTGACAGAACTTTCGTTCCATAAGCCGAGCTTAAAAAAGATTTCCAGGCGCGTCGGTATTTTGCGCAGTTTTTCCATTTTGAAAGACCATATTCGGCAATGTTTTCTTCCAATTGGTCTTTCTATCGTATTCTTGGCGTGAACCATCAGCTGGTTCGCTTTTATATGCATTTTGGGCCGGGGCATCTTCATTCATTCGCCAACGTAGTCGCTACAGCTCAATACACGTCTAACAATGTCGATGTCCGAGAATAGCTGGTACAACTCATGGTTCATTCGATGGCGATATTCACCGTTAACGCAGATCGCAGCCCATAAATCTTTCGGAGAAATTTTCTCTCAAACACTCCAAGAGCTATCTCATTTGCTTGCGTAAGTACCCATGCTTCAGATCCATATAACAGCACGGGTAGTATCAGTGTCTGGTAGAGTGTGAGTTTGGTCTGGCGGGAGTTGGCCTTGCTCAGACCATAGTAGCATCGGTTGGCCATCACTATCCTACTCCAAATTTCAAAACTGATGTCATTCGTTTTATTTCTTTTGACTACCTCGAAGCTGTAGTTCTCAAGTTCCACAGTTAGTCCGAGTCTACTGGACGTCTTGCGCGTTGAAGCTAGAATCTCAAAATTTTTGGTGAGTTTCACTCTTGGTCTAAACGTGACAGATAAGGCTGAATTTTTGGATGTTCGTACTTGAACGGTACGAAAAGTACTAAATGTGATACAATTTGTATTTGGCGAACCGGTAGAGCTACTAGAAATCTGAAATTTGGATTAGTGATCGTTGATGGAGTGTAGAATAGATGTACCAAAGGTTTTTTTTTTGAAATTCGAACTATAACTATCCGAAAAGTACGAAAATGTACCAAATTTGGTACAGATTCGTAGCATGTAAACATGAATAGCACTAAAAACTTGAAATTTCGAGTGTGAATTTTGAGTTGAGAAGTAGGTTTCATTCACGGGAGATGGTTTTGAAAGCGTGTGCTCATATGTACGAAAAGTACTATATGGTACTATATTTGGTGCAAATTTATTTTGGAGGTACAAATCGAGCTGGAATCCTACCATTTTGAAATTAACATTACCGTCGGAGTGTAGGAATGGAATATACGTACGTAGTTTTGGAATTTTTTGTACTGATGTGTACGAAAAGTACTAAATCGTACTATAATTGGTACAATTTGGATTTTGATGAACCGCAGATAGAGCGAAAACAATGAAATTTGAAGTCAGGATCACTGTAGGGGTGTAGGATTTGGGGGTCAGGATTCAGTTTAAGCAATTTATATTCATGGATACTAAATGGTACTAAATTTGGTACAATTTGAATTTTTTGGGTAAACCAATAGAGCTAGAATCATGAAATTTGGAGTCATGATCACTGTTGAGGTGTATGATCGAGATATGTAGGATGTTTTAAAAAATGTTTACTAATGTGTACTAAATTTCGTACAATTTGAATTGTGGGTGAACCGATAGAATTGGAATCCTGAAACTTGGATTTAGGATCACTGTGGAGGTGTAGGATTGGAGTGTGTAGGAAGTTTTCGAAATTGTGGGGGTGTATCATTGGGGTGTGTAGTAAGTTTGGGAAATTCGTACTATTGTGTACTAAATTTTGTACAGTTTGAATTGTGGCTGAATCGATAGAGTTGGAATCTTGAAACTTGGAATTAGGATCACTGTTGAGGTATATGATCGAGATTTGTAGGAAGTTTTGGAAATTGGTACTACTGTGTACTAAATTTGGTACAATTTGAATTGTGGGCGTACCGATAAAATTGGAATCCTGAAACTTGGATTTAGGATCACTGTTGGGGTGTAGGATTGGGGTATGTAGGAAGTATTGGAAATTCGTACTATTGTGTACTAAATTTGGTACAGTTTGAATTGTGGGTGAATCGTTAGAGTTGGAATCCTGAAACATGTATTTAGGATCACTGTTGGGGTGTAGGATTGGGGTATGTAGGAAGTTTTGGGAATTGGTACTACTATGTACTTAATTTGGTACAATTTGAATTGTGGGTGAACCATAGACTTGTATCCTGAAATTTGAATTTGGAATCATTGTGAGGGTGTAGGATAGGTGTATGCAGGAAGTTTTGTTGGATGGTTGAGGTGGGTACTCTTGGAAATAATGTGTGCCAATTTGAATTTGGGTGAACCTGTAGAGTTCAAATCATGAAAGTTGGTACTCAAATTTAATTTATGGTCGATATTAATGTGTGGATAGCTAAGTTTTCCTGACATATGCAGTTTTCTGTGAAAATAAAATAATATGTTAATGCATGGTTAAATATATCCCACTTTCCCTAACAAAGTGGTATACATATATTAAAAACTCATATTATAAAAAAATATTATTTTCGAAATTTTTTGAAATATAAAATTTTTTTTTTTATTGAAAAAATCGTTTACAAAATATTTTTTCTGAATTGCTATCAAACTTTCATTTATAAAAAAATGTTGTAAATTCTTCCTATTTTTCTCTGTCATTTTTTTTTTTAAATTTTGTAATTGACTTTAAGAATATTTTTTTATAAAAACTACTATTTTATTAACGAATTTAAATATAATCTGTTTAATAAAGTATTTTTTTCCTAAATAAAAAAACACATCCATGGTTTTTTAAAACCCTTACAGTTTTTATTCCACATTTGATTTGGCTTCCAGATCAATTGATGATCTCATTTTATTTTTGAAATGGGAAACCCGTTTCGTTCGTGTTTATCCTTGACTTTGAAAGTCACATAAGTGATATACACACACACGAAAACATGTCAAAATAAAACAAAAGCTGACCAACAGACAATTTCCTGTCACAACATATTTTTTGCTCCCCATCTCACCCTTTACCCCTCTCTCTCTCCCTCTCTCTTTAGTTCCACAAAATCTCCTGTTCGGCATCCTTTTTAAAATTCCAAACAAATTTTTACGACACTGTTGCTTAAATACATTGGAGGTCATATGTGTATTAAAAAATGAAATCGAAAATAAAAAGCATTCATAAGAAACAAAAATAATAACAACAACAACATAAAGCGAAAATGTAAACAATGACTAATTTTTTGGCAATGAATTTTTTTTAATGATTTGTTGTAGTTGCTGTTGTTTTTGTACTGTGTCTCGTTACGGATTTATTTGCACAAAAAAAAATCAAGTTGGATTCCTTGAAAACCAACAGACAAACAACAACAACAACGAAATAACAACAACTAAACTGACATATCCCCAGATGCAATCATCATCTGAGATCACATACACAAAAATGATATTTAGGGTTGCCAATTGAAAAAAAGTTTTTCGATCAAAAATGAAAACAATCTGAGATCACAAAAAACATAAAAATTATATAGGGTTGCCAAACAAAAATATGACCAATATCCAAAAAAAAAAAAAATATAAAGAATTGTCCAATTTTTAAATTCCGACCAAAAAATACCCATATCAAAAATAATAAAAATTTTAATTTGGATATAAAAAATTATTAAATGGAAAAAAATGCAAAGAAGACAATTTTTTTTTAAATTCCGACCAAAAATTTTCCCAATGACCTGATAATGTTTCAAAATATATAAATTTTTTTAAATAAAGTAAAAAATATGAAAGGCGACCAAAAATGAAAAAAAGTAAAAAACATTTTTATATAAAAAAATTCAATAAAAAATTACCCTAAATATGTTGAATTTCTTTAAACAGAAATATGACCAAAATTTCAAAAAAAAATAATATAAAAAATTGTCCAATTTTTAAATTCCGACCAAAAAATATCCATATCAAAAATAATAAAAATTTAAATTTGGATATAAAAAATTATTAAATGGAAAAAATGCAAAAAAATGGCAATTTTTTTTTTTAATTCCGACCAAAAATTTTCCCAATGACCCTGATAATGTTTCAAAATATATAAATTTTTTTAAATAAAGCAAAAAATATGAAAGGCGACCAAAAATGAAAAAATAAAAACATATATAAAAAAATTCAATAAAAAATTACCCTATTTGTTGAATTTCTTTAAACAGAAATATGACCAAAATTCCAAAAAAAAAAAAATAATAATATAAAAAATTGTCCAATTTTTAAATTCCGACCAAAAAATATCCATATCAAAAATAATAAAAATTTAAATTTGGATATAAAAAATTATTAAATGCAAAAAAAATGCAATTTTTTTTTTTAATTCCGACCAAAAATTTTCCCAATGACCCTGATAATGTTTCAAAATATATAAATTTTTTTAAAAATAAAGACAATAAATATGACCAAATTTGTAACTTCCGAAAATATATAAAATATTCCCCAAAAAATTGACCGATTTTTAAATTCCGACCAAAAAACCCTTGTATCAAAAATAACATAATTTAAAAATTTTTGTATACAAAAATTTTTAAATGGGGGAAAAATAGAAAATTGACAATTTTTTTTAAATTCCGATCATAAAAATGTTGAATTTCTTTAAAAAAAATTATGACCAAAATTCTAATTTCAAAAAATTTGAATACAAAAAATTGACCAATTTTTTAATTCCGATCCAAAAACACACCTCAATAAAAATTTAAATTTTTGGATATAAAAAAGTTTTAAAATTGAATAAATTTCAAAAATAAAAATTTACAATTTTTTAAAATTCTGTCTAAAAACCGAAAATGTTTCAAAATATATTGATAATAAACCAAAAACGTACGACCAAAACTATAATTTCGAAAAATGTTAATGTAAAAAAATCTACCAATTTTTAGATACGAATTTTTTTAAATCGACCAATTTATAAATTCCTGCCAAAAAACACACATATCAAAACTAAAAATTTTTTATTAAACGGGAAAAAATCCAAAAATAAAATATTAGCCATTTTAAAATTACGACCAAAAACTTCCCAAAAAAAATTTCAAAATATATTGAATTTCTATAAAAATAAATAAAAAATATAAACAATTTTCAAATTTCTATACATATATGCACATGACTGAGTCAGTTTAAATGGCTTCATTTATTGTTTACATTTAAATATTTTTTTTTTAAATTTTTTTCGAATAACAAATGTTAAAATTTTTATATTAATGTTTGTATTTTCATTCTTTTATTTATTTATAGGAACCACACGCATTTTTTTCGGTTAACAAATTGTTTTTGAAAAATGCAGTACAGCAGCCGTTCGGAAAATTATTCCTCTTCTTTAAGAGATTCACCACCAAAATGGACCAGTGGCAAGGTTAGTTAAGAAAAATAAACAACACAGACTTATATACATATAAATATGCTTTAAGAAAAAAAAATGAAAATTTATCGAAAAAAGCCCCATTTTTCAATATTTTTTTATGACCGGATCATTATTTTTTTATTATATTTTTTTTTTATTTTTTATTTTATTTTTTTATTAATGTTTTTTTCCGATCTTTTTTTCAGGATCATAAGACTGGATATTCTTATAAAACCTCTGCAGCATATCAGTATTCCAATACAGGCTCTGGCAGTGGCTCTTATCAACAGGACAAGCCAATTGATAAAAATATCGATCAATTAGATGCTCTATTGGAAGATTTGAAAAATGAAAGGGAAATAACCAGGGACAGAGGTAAGTGGAGGAAAAGAGAGTAACATAAAAATCCATAAAATATCCTCCTTAATTTGGTTCCATTATTTGTATTTTAATTCTCTTCACTTTTCCATTTTCTTTCAGATCATTCTATGAACTATAGGACCATGTAAGTTTCCATTGCCATCGAATAACATATTCTTATTGGAATCCAATTACATTTCCCCTGTTTCTGTTTTAGTGAACGTTCAACCAATGAGGATCCATTGACGGGGACCGTTACCAAAACCACAAAAGTTATAAAAACTTCGAAAAATATTAGCGGTGGTTTGGCGGATGATAGCGAATTGTATCCAACATCGGATTACAGTACCCTGAGATCCAATGGTACCTTGGTGCGTAATGATTATCAAACGCTGGAAAAGCCCTATGTTGGAAGTAAGTATTCATTTCCCATCCCAAAAAAATGGATTTTAAATTCTAACCTCACAATGTTTCCCCTGCACAGGCAACCTCTCACCCGGCGGTGGTTTCTATGAAACAAAACATCAAACGAAAATCTATGAAAGCAATCGTTCATTGAATAAACCCGAATTTGTGCCAACTGCCAATTCGACGGTGGTCTCCAACACCCAAACAAATGCCACTCTCCTACAAGAGGACTTGAAAAATCTCACCGTCAGTGAAGACATTCTCCCCGTGCCAGGCACAAAGGTCACAACGACAGTACGCACCTACACCTATGAGATACCGGCTAATGCACCACTACCTACCTCGAATACATTGAGTCGTAAAATTCAATACAATACCATTCAAACGAATGAAACTAATAATGTGGTTCAACCGCATCCCGTCCATGCCATACCCCAGACGGTGGTCTACAATACGGAAAGTTATTCCACCTTGAATAAGGACAACAAACCGGTGGTGTCAAATGTTAACTATGAAGTACGTGAACATTATGAAACGAACACATTGAGGAATAACACTTTGCCATTGCAACCAAGAAATCATCAACATCCAGTATCACCAGGACCACTAGGACCAACATCTGGTGAACCACCAGTTGGCAGTAATACCATTGTTTATAATATTCACAATACGACCACCACAACGAACACGGAAAGGCCCGGATATCCCGGACATAGTCCCAATAATCAAGGGCCACGTAGTCCAGTTTCACCGCAACATGGGCCAGGACCCCATCATGGTCCTGGTGGACCCACAACACATCATTACATCTACAAGGAATCTACTAACACGGTTAATACCATTCACGGTGGACCACCACATGAACCAAATAAACCACATGGTGGTTATCCACCAAATGGTAGCACCGGTGGTTATCCACCAACTAATGGTGGTCCTGGCTATCCCGGCAATGGTCATCCACCACATACGAATATAACCTACAATTATTCTTCGACTACCACAAATACCAGTAATACACGAGGTGGTCCCAATTACGGCTCACCATCGACACCATTGCCACCAGCACCCTTCCCAGTGGACGGTGTTGTTGAGTATCCCACAACAAATGGTAATCCACCACAGCGTGTTGAGGAGCTAATGCAATCTCTGGGAAATGTAAGTGGAACCTAAAAGAAAACAACAAAAATAAATTATAAGAAAAATTAAAAAGGTGGCGAGAACAACAAAAATAAATTATAAGAAAAATTAAAAAAGGGGCCGTAGTGACTTACCGAGTGGGAATTTGAAAATTGTTTGTTCGTTGACCTATTGTCAAATTTTGTGTAGAATATTTTACCCATTAACTTCGACCTGCTAAAATGAAGCATTGTAAAAGATATTGACCTTATTTCAAAGCAACAAATTTACCATGAATAGTTATTTTGATTATGGAAATTTTTAATTTGTCATTTATACAGATATATACTAGACCTACAAAATTATTTTCTTCGGTGACCCGTAGTAAAATTTTATGTAGAACATGTTTTCCTTTAACACCATCCTTCTAAATTGAAGTATTGAGGACAATTTTTCTCAATTGCAGAACGACCAAACCTAACCTAAAAACATCTAGTAAATATTGTTAATATACCAATTAGATTTGTGTTTTTTGATCGATATACACTGCACTTACAGATTTCTTTTGTTCGGTGACCCATAGTGAAATTTGATGAGGAACCTGTTCTTCTTTTACACTTTCTCTCTAAAATGTCGTATTGAGGATGAGTTCACCCCGTTCCAGAACGACCAAACCTAACCAAAAATATTTAGTATTTATTGTTTGTATACCAATTAGATTTGTGTTTTTGATTTATATATACTGCTCCTGGAGATATCTTTTGTTCGGTGACCCATACTGAAATTTAATGTAGAACATGTTCTCCTTTAACACCATCCTTCTAAATTGAAGTATTGAGGACAATTTATCCCAATTCCAGAACGTCCAAACCAAACCAAAAATATTTAGTACTTATTGTTTGTATACCAATTAGATTTGAATTTTTTGATCGATATATACTACACCTACAGATTTCCTGTGTTCGGTGACCCATACTGAAATTTAATGTAGAACATGTTCTCCTTTGATAACATGCTTCTAAAGTGATGTTATTTGGCAGATATTAATCCAAACCCAAACCACATGAAAATTACCCAAACATAAAGTTGTCGGGTTTTTATATAAATATAAATCGAATATTTTAATCAATATATATATATATATATATACAAAAATCTTAAGTGAGATGACTTACAGTGAAATTTAATGTAGATCACAATCTGCTTTGGTAGC
This sequence comes from Musca vetustissima, assembly GCF_032173495.1. Classification (NCBI taxonomy): domain Eukaryota; kingdom Metazoa; phylum Arthropoda; class Insecta; order Diptera; family Muscidae; genus Musca; species Musca vetustissima. The sequence goes on along the minus strand of NW_026881593.1, from coordinate 263,595 downwards.
ATCCCTCTAAAATCAACCATTATGGGTGATTTGGCCAAATTCCTAAAGATCAAATCTAACTAAATGTAAATTAGAAAATTTCAAATTTGAAATTTTAACACTTCTAATTAGAACATTCAACACAAAGAACTAGTTATTGATATTTTCGAAATAGATTTTTTTAAATATATATTTTTTTTTAATATTATTTTTTTAATATCTTCCCCTTGCAGACCGATTCCGTTGATAGACCCGATTTGAACACACCACGCAAACGTGAAATTGAAACTGCCGTGGCCACGCCCAATCAACAACAAATACCATCGGTTAATAGAGCTGGTCGGGAAATCTACTATCCACCAGGACATGAAATGATGTTGACCAAACGCTCGGAAATGCATGCTTCAGGATCACAAGCTGGCGTAAATTTTTAAAAAATGTTTCATTGTACTATTTTCCATATTAACGTGTTTCTTTTTTCTGTGATTCCCCAGGGACGGTGGGCCAAAGGTTCCGGAATGTATGAATATGAATCTGGTTCTAGATCTAAGACCACTACCAAATCTGGCGGTGCCATGGTACCCGTTTGCTTGCCACTCTGCTGTGCTATGCCTTGCTCAATAATGTAATTCTTGCGAGGAATGTGCTCTCAACGAAATATTTTTTTATTGGAATTATTTCTTCGTTATTAAAAACTGTTTATTTTTTATATATTTTTTTAATTTGATTTGATAAGACAATTTGTTTTTGGCCAAAAAATAATTGTCCGTGATTTTATTTTATTTATGTATATATAATAATTGTTATGCCTGCTCTTTAAAATACTAAAAAGATTTTGAATAATATTTAATTAATAATTATGTTTTTTAGTCTTTATTAACCTTCTACCCAGTAAATACTACTTTGTTGTTGTATAAGTCGAAGTCGAATGATTTGAAATCCGTTTTGCTCAAATGAAACAAAATTTTGCATATATATATTTATGTATAAGTAATAAGGGGTCCAAACGAGTATAGATTTTTTATAAAAAAAACAACTAAAACAAAAAAAATGAAACAATTTTTGTGTAACAAATGAAGTTTGATTTTCTTTCTTGTCTAAGAATTTTATTTTGCTGTATCGAATATTAAATATAAGTTTATATTAATTAATAACAAAAAATAATTATTAATAATAAACGTAAACAATATTAATTACCAGTGTATGAAGTTAAAAACAAAAAATATTTAATAAATGTAACACATTAAAAAAAAAACAAAACAAAAAAACATAATAAACAAGAACAAAATAAATATATTTTTTGTGGCGCTATAAGCGTTTCTAACAAACCGAAATGTTGATTTTTTTTTAATATTGTGAAACTTATGTAATCCTCATTACATAATTAAAAAATATAAGAAATTTATAATTACATTTTATATTTATATTATAATATTCATTATAAAATTACTGTTTTTACATGTTCAATTAGAATTGCAATTTTTTTATATATTTAGATTGATCATAGAGTTTTCACTTGTTCGGTGACCCATAGTGAAATTTTATGTACAATCAATTCTCCATTGACATCATAGTCCTAAAATTTAATATTAATAATATTTAGAGCCAATTCCGGAATGACCAAATTTAATTATTATTTTATCTCTTTAAATTAGAATTCTTATTTTTTATTTCTATATACTACACCTACAGATTTCTTTTGTTCGATGACCCATAATGAAATTCGATGGGGAAAAAGTTCTTCTTTGACATCATCCTCCTACAATGAAGTATTGAGTACAATTTGGCCCAATTCCAGAACGACCAAACCTAACCAAAAACATTTACTACATATTTTTTATATACCAATTAGATTTGTGTTTTTTGATTGATATATACTGCACCTATAGATTTCTTTTGTTCGATGGCCCATAATGAAATTCGAAGGGGAAAAAGTTCTTCTTTGACATCATCCTCCTACAATGAAGTATTGAGTACAATTTGGCCCAATTCCAGAACGACCTAACCTAACCAAAAACATTTATTACATATTGTTTCTAAAAAAATTGATATATATTGGTTCTTATATAACCCATGTTTGATGAAGAACTACACTTTCCTTCTAAAATGTCAAATTAGTTTTGTGTTTTTTGTTTGATATATATTGCACCCACAGATTTCTTTTGTCCGATGATCCATAATGAAATTGGATGTGGAAAAAGTCCTCCTTTGACAGCACCCTCCTACAATGAAGTATAAAGCGAGATTTAGCTCAGATCGGAAACGACCAAATTTAATAAAAAAATAAATTACTATATTGTAGAATCGCATTTTTTTAACTATTTCTATGGCTCGTAGAGTTTTCACTTGTTTGGTAACCCATAGTGAAATTTGATGGAGAACATATTCTCCTTTGACACCATATTCCTAAAGTTAAGTTTTGGTGAAGATATAACCCAATTCTGGAATGGTCAAATTCAACCAAACCAACATTAAGCACTTTTGTTTATATACAAATTTGATTTGGCTTTTTTGAATGATATATATGGCACCTACACATTTCTTTAATTCAGTGACCCATAGTGAAATCTGTTGAAGAACATATTCTCCTTTGACACCATCTTCTTAAAATAAAGTATTACGGAAGATTTTCTTCAATTTCGGCATGACTATATAATGTGGTATTTACCACAGCACATTTGTATATGTTTGGTTGGCAACGCCGTTCTAGAAAGCTAAACATTAAAAACTGTAGCATACTCTAAGGCGTTACAATTTACCATTGCTATTTGCTCTATAAACACCTTCAATCAATTCTGTTGGCCTGGTATTTTAAGGAAATTTCATATTTTCCAGATTAATTTGAATTTTTTTTGCGTTGAGTGAGTGGGTGGTGGGTGGGTGAACCGATGTAGAGCAGAGCTGGAACAGTGGAATTGGTAGTAAATATGAATGATTTCTATTGGATTGTTGAGATGGTAGATGGGGTACTTATGAAAATTTGTACTAATGCGTACGTACTACATTTAGTAAAATTTGGATTTGGGTGAACCCTATAGAGCTCGAATCATGAAATTTGAAAATAGTTTTGAAAGTGATGCCAAGTGTACAAAAGGTAAAAACAACTATACCAAATTTTGTATAGAGCTAGTTTTCGTTTGCCGTATTGAGATATGTAGGTGGTTTTCGAAATACGTACTACTATAGGAGAAAAAAAAAATAATACCAAAATTTTAATTAGGGTCGATATTGGTTTTTAGGTTAATTAACTCATATTCTGAGTTTTTGAATACCTCGATGTTCCATACATTCTTACTGAAGGGGCTTTTATAGACGAGATGAAAAGGTCTCTGAAGGGAGTCTTTATATTTGAGTTTTAGGAAGTTTGTGACCCAGTGACCCAAAATAAAACCACATTTTTTCTTATATTTTCAATTTTGTAGATTTTTATTGAAAAAAAAAGAAAAAATCCTTTTTTATGAAATGTATGTACATTGGTTTTTTTCAATTTAAATATTTTTGTCCTCCTTTTAAAGTATTTTATGTATATATATTGATGAAATTTCCTAATAAAGTTTGATTTTTTTATTTAAATATATAGTTTTTTTTTGTTCGTAATAATTTTTACAAATATTTGTTTTTCAGTTTCATTTTTTTTTTTTTTTGAGATTCGAATGGTTGGTTGGTATATAATTAAATTTAAGAATTTGTTTTCAGTTTCATATTTTTGTATGATTCATTTTTGTTGTTGTTTTGTTGTTCTATAACAATAATATTTGTATCACAAACAATTTTTTAAGTATATTCCAATTGATTTATGTTTTTTTTTTTCTATATATAGATAATATGTATATACGTTGTAATATAATGTATATTTTTTTATTATTAATAATTAATTTCAGTTTTATAGTTTAAAGCAATAATTTTTTTGTTGTTCTTGTGTGGTGTATATAAAAAAGTGTGTTTATTTTATGTCTTGTGTGTTTTTTTGTTACCGACTTATTATTTTTTTATTTTAATTTTTTTTATAATACAAATGTATATAATTAAAATCTTTAAAATATTAATTTAAAAATATATTGCATCAATACAAAGTGAGACATATGAATTAACATATAGCTGTTTATTATAATTTAAAAATCATACTACACCCACCCCCAATAGGGAGAGGTCATCTTCAGAAAAGGAACAAAGTTTTCATTTCAAAATAAAAATAAAATATCTGTGATAAAATTATTAAAAACAATTAGTATTGGAAGTTTCTGTTGCATAAAATCAATTGAGATTCATTTTTAAACTATTTTATTTTAGAAAACCTTTTTCAATTATTCTCATAAATTATAGAACAAAATGAAAGCTTTTGAGGTAAAAGTAATGGTTTATTAAAAAAAAAAATTTAATATTTATTAGAATATTAATAAGAACGGAGTCTTTAGATGCGAGCTGAAGGGGTATTTATTCGCGATCTGAAGGTGGTATTTATGTACGGAATGAAGGGGGTATTTATAGACAAGCTGAAGGGATCTTTATCCGCGAGCTGAAAAGAGTCTTTATAGACCAGCTAAAGGGAGCCTTTATATACGAACTGAAGAGAATCTTTATGAGTGAGCTAACTTTACAGACTAAATCAAGTAGTTTATATTCTGGCTACAAAAAGTCTGTATAGACGAGCTGGAGGAAATTTGAGTTTTCGAGCTGAATGGAAACTAAAAGATCCAAAAGTCAATTATGAAAGGAAGGAAGACAATCGAAAGGGAGTCTTTATACCTGGACTGAAGAGAGTCTTTGTGAGTGAAGAGAAGGGTGTTTTTTTTAGCTATATTATGTTGCAAATATTTTGTAAACAAAATATGAAAGCCTTGGAGGGAAAAGTTAGGCTTAAAATAAATAATTGTTTTAAAGCTACTTGTCATATTAGTAATAGTACATAAAATATAGGAATGCCAATTTGAAAAAAAACCAAAACAAAAAAAAACAATCTTAAGGCTAGTGCAAACAAAAAAATCTTAATTATTATATACATTAAAAATAAAATATTATTACTCTTGGAGTTGTAACAAATTTCAATATGGATGGAAGAATTTTAATTACATGTATATATTTATTTAAAATATGTTAAACAAAATCAAAAATATTTATATGTAACAAAATAAAACTAGGACAAAAGACCTTTACAATATAACAAAAAAAGAAATTCAACAACAATTAAAAGTACATGAGCATGGCTTTCATTACGGTTTACCCCTTGGTTTGAGATTCATGATTTAAAAAAGGGCTGTTACTAATCTAAAATAAAAATATTGTTATTATTTAATAATAAAAATATGTGTTTTTTTTTGTATCTAATATCAAATCCATTAAAAAGGAAGCAACAAGTTTCGATTTTGTTTAATCCCATATCAAATGAGGTTTGGACGAAGAAATTAGTAAGAAACTGGAAGCATGAATTAGTTTTCTAAAAATTGAAAAATAGATCAACTAAGTTGAAAATCTATACAATAACAAAAATAACATAAAACATAATATGCTAATATATAATTTTGATTACTAAATAGTTTCTTTTTTTGTGGTTAAGATCACTTCTACTTATTGTGTCTTTTTCTTTATGTGTAATACCTTCCCAATTGTTAGTTTTTTTTTTTTTTAATTATATATCTCTAAGTATATATAATATTGATGTATATATAATATGTATATCACTAGTTTAAATATAATTTTTATCTATTTTGTTTTTTTTCTGTTCATGTATCGTTTACGATTTTTCCATTCTATGTAAAGTTTAGATAATAACAATAAAAAAAGAAATATGTATATGGAAAGATTAGAAAGATAAAGAGAAGAAGAATAAGAAAGAACAAGAAATGTTTTAAAGAACGTTATAAGATTTGGAAAAAAAGAAGAAGAATGTTTTTGTTCTGTTTTTATGTTAGTAATATAGTTAAGTTGCTGTTTTGTTCTTTTTTTTTTTGTATATATATGTATGTAAAAATGAATAGTTGTTTTTTTGTATAAATATATGTGTTCTGTGTGTGTAAGAAGATTGCATTTTTTTATGTTTTAAAAAAAATTTAACTTTTTTGTTCGGAGATCTTTAGTTCAGCATAATACCAACTAAACGTTGGATACGATTTATAACTGTAAATATCGTATTTTATGGAATTCAAGCCATCGTTACCAATTTTATTGATGCCATTTACCAAATTCTCATAGCGTTTGGGATTGGCTTTTTCTTTTTGATGTTTTAACATTGTATAGCGTGCAATATTGATGGGATAACGTGCTATAAAGAGATTCGCATTTCGTAATCTGAAAAAAAGAAAGAAATATATATAGAGAGTGAGATAAGATATATAGAAGAGAGATAAAAGAAAATGAAAGGGATGATGAAAAAAAATTTACTTTCAGCAAAGAAGTGATATACATGCTTATAGCAATCCCTATAGAAGTCCTTAAGGGAATCTTTATGGACGAGCTGAGGGGTATCTTTATAAACTATCTGAAGGCAGTCTTTATAAACGAGCTGAAGACAGTCTTTATAAACGAGCTGAAGGCAGTCTTTATAGACGAGCTGAAGGCAGTCTTTATAGACGAGCTGAAGGCAGTCTTTATAGACGAGCTGAAGGCAGTCTTTATAGACGAGCTGAAGGCAGTCTTTATAGACGAGCTGAAGGCAGTCTTTATAGACGAGCTGAAGGCAGTCTTTATAGACGAGCTGAAGGCAGTCTTTATAGACGAGCTGAAGGCAGTCTTTATAGACGAGCTGAAGGGAGTCTTTATAGACGAGCTGAAGGGAGTCTTTATAGACGAGCTGAAGGCAGTCTTTATAGACGAGCTAAAGGGAGTCTTTATAGACGAGCTGAAGGGAGTCTTTACAGACCAGCTGAAGGGAGTCTTTATAGACGAGCTGAAGGAAGTCTTTATATACCTTTTAGGCCGGCAAAAGGTAATATTTGTAGGCGAGCAGAAATGAAGCCTTATGAAGCAGAAATGAAGCCTATAGGAGAGCTGAAGGGAATCATTTTAGGCGGGCTGAAGGGAGCTATTATAGGGGTCGACAAAGGGAGTCTTTATTGGTCGCTTAAAGGAGAGATCAAAGTGTCGGATATATAGACGAGCTGAACAAATTGTAGCAGGAAGTCTCGATAGGTTCTATTAGAAGAGCTGAAGGGAGACTGAAATCGGAAATTCTATAACTGAAGCAGAAAATAAGCGACACCATAACAAGCTGAAGAATATCGATAGACAACCGGAATACGTGAGTTGAATTGGTAACGAGAACTGGGGCTCTATAACCTGAAGCGGGGATTTCTATCCTCTTTTCTAATTTTTGAAGAAGGCAGAAAATGATATACTTATAAGAAATATTAAGACCGAGTTCTTCCTTTATGGGCCAAGCTGTATACTTTTTAGAAGACCATTCGATTACTCCTTTACTTATTAATATTATCTACATTTTCAGCTCTTCCAATGTGATATGTTCCCAAATAGTTGATGCAAATGATATATTTGTTTGAAAAAAATTTCATATACACACCTGTTTGACATATCATCATCTTCACCACCCCAACCAAAATATGAATTTGAAAATCCATTGACGGTTAGAAAATGTTCACGAGTCATTGCTGAAACTCCACCAAATATTGTACGATAAGGCAACCTGTAATAATACAAGTAAAACAATTATTTATTCACAATGAAAAACAAAAATCCAACCAATTATTATCCCCACTTACTTATAATTAAATTTATCTATGGCCACTGACATATGACGCGGTTGACGTGGACAATTATATAAATTACGATTATCCAATGGCAATAGATCAACATCATGGAATATAAAACAATCCCATTTGTATAATTTCATGGCTTCCAAAAAGCCAATATTCATAAGGGCGGCACGATTAAAGGGTTTGCCATTTGTCTGTTCAATTATGAATATACGATACGCTATACGCTGTTGCATTAGAAATTTATGTATGTTACGGAGGAAGATCGATAGATGGGCATATCTATCACGAAAAGGCACCACAATTGCAACATGGTGCCGGGCTATACAGTCTTTTGGTTTGAAAGCACCACCGGGCTCCAATAGTGGACCCAATTGGTCGTTGATAACATCCAGAGATTCTAAAGTTATGTTAGGTACAAAAGGACTACCTGCAGCAATAAGGAAATGAAATTAACAATTAATTGCATGACAAATAGGCTTTAGGAAAAGAGTATTTAGACTTACTTTCTTCAATAACGGGGTCTTCACACAAGGGCAATGGTGCCCCTGTTGTGTTTTCCTTGCTATTATTGACTTGATTTATGCTATTATTACTATGCAGTTCCAGTTGTAATTGTTGTTGTGGTTGTTGTTGAGGATTGGAAGAATTTGCAAATGGTGAGACATTGGTTGTTAAAGCCGTTGCTAATGCTAAAGAGTTGTTGATATTATTGTTCGTATTATTGTTGCTGCTGCTGCTACTACTCGTAATGGCAGCACTGCCTGTGGAGTTAAGTATGGTTCCATTGTAACGATATACCTTGCGTAAACTTGAATTTAAAAACCAAGAAAACAAAAACAAATCACATGACATGAATCATAGCAAATAACATCCCATATCTTTGTTATGCATCTTCTATCTTACACAATCCCCCACCATACGTCCGTTCGTTCGTCCCTTGAACTTACCTTAAACGACTAAATGATGAAGAGACATCCGATTTGTCAGCAAAATAATCAATTAATAAATTTAATGCCAATAGCATGCAAACGCATGCAAATAAATAACGTAACAGTGTTATTTTTTTACTGGTCATGCCTTCCAAGCGGCGACGGTGGCACACAACAACACAACAATGTTGATTGAGATGCTGGAATTAATTATCGACCTGGAGATTTTTTTCTGATTTGATGTAATTCACAAACACTTTTCACGGGCGTTTAAGAGTTTATATTGTTGTTTGATGACCACTGGAGCTGCACACAAATAATTGGAAACCCATTTAAAAGGCTCCATAACTTTTTTGTCCCAAAACAGCGACGACAACGACAACAGCTATCAAAACGAACACACAGAGCAACCTACAACCTATTTAGCAGTCTTCTGCTCAGAGGCAGAGAGTTTTTTGCTTCAATCAATATCCACACAAACTGACATCTGTTGTCAGAAACAGCTGTTGTTGGTGGTGGTATGTTTAGTGTGGATTTATGCTGTTAATATATATGTGGTATGTTCAGTGTGAGTATTGCAAACTTAACCGTTCATACTCTTTGTGATTTTTTAGAAAATATCGGTAAATTGGCAACAATATAAATTAATTTGTAATGATAATCATAACAAAAATGACTTTATATCCCATTTTCTCGTCTCGAATTATGATTATGTTCAAAAACATTAGTGGTGTGTTCAGTGTAGGTTTTATTAGGTTTTATTAATATCTAATATCTTTCATACAATTCGGAAAATAGCTGTAAATTGGCAACAAAATAAATATTTTAAAAAGTATTTAATAATAATTGCAATTTTTATTACAATTTCAATGTCAAAATTATTTTAATCTTTATAAAAAATACGTGGTATGTTCAGTGTAGATTTATGTAAGTTTTATAGCGTAACTTTGGGAAATAACGGTAATTGACAAAAAAACCATTTATTTTAATGAAAACCATAATAATGGTAATATATTAATTATCATATCAAAGTCATTTTTTATAATCTCTTCAAAGGCGAATTTATGCTTATTTTCCAAAATGTAAATTGTATGTTCAGTGTAGACGACTGTAAAATTCTCTGTTATTATTTTACAAAAAAAAAAATAATATCTATAAAACCATTAATTTATATTTATATTTCAATTTATATTTTACATGAATAAGATCATAAAAATATGTTTTTTACCAGAAAATACGATAAAATACTACTAGGGTCTGTTCAGTGTGAAGTTATTGCAAATGTCAATAGAATTAAAATCTTCTTCAGTCTTTTGTCTTATTGGATTGTTAACGGTAAAATACATGTTCGAGTAATGCCAACTAGATAGTATGTTCAGTTCAGAATGACTGTGAGGAGATCTTTTAAATGGCGTATGTTCAGTGTGAAACTGATTTTATATTAAATTTTTTGTAAACTTTTAGGAAGTTCGAAACCAAAATTAAACATTTTCAATCTATTAATAATTTTCCTATACTTAATTGACATTTTTCGTCAATATTGTGGCTACTGTGCTTTAGCATTATTGAATGAAACGAATAAATAAATAAATATTAAAAATTAATTAATATATTTTGTTATATTCCGGAATCTGCAAAAAATATATTGAGATCTCTTTCGATGTCCCTATTATAAAGTTTAGGATTACACCCATTGTCCCCATACTTTATACGTAAAATATAACAAAACAAAACTTATAATTCAGTTTTTATTATGCACTTTTTTCTCAACAAAAAAGCATATGTTTATTTAATGCATTATTATTTTACTCAGCGTCATATATGTTTTTTGTATTACAAAAAAGAAAACTATCATTTTAAAAATACACTAACCGCACAAAACCTAGCCGTATTAAAATAATCTTCCATACTGCTCTAAATGAACTTGACTTGAAATTCTAAAAAAGGAAATTTTTTATAGTAAACAAAATTAATCGGATATAACGACGACGTTAAACTAAAAATTAACAACAACAATTGATGGGAAATTAAAAATAGAATTTCGGTTATCGTGGCAGTCTAACAGCTTCAATATCTTTAAGAACAATTGATTTATTGACATTATTGTGCATGTAATCAATGCGTAAGAATTTCGATTCGCCAATGCAGGGATCATAGAAACCGGGCAGGTCGCTCTGTAAACAAGGAAATCCACGATTATTAAAGTTCCAAAACTATATATTACATTTACAAATTACCTTTGATGAATTGTACAATTCTAGAACACCATCTTTCACCAAACACTGAACAGGAACTGTAACATCTATCGATGACTCCTTAATGAAATCATTTTGATTATCGTCCTCTGTCTGGCCATAGGTGGCTTTGACAATTATCAAACCATTACGTTCGGTTTCCTCCTGTACAATACGCTCATAGGTGTGTTGCATTAAGTCCAATGCCGCCATGGCCTCTTGCCGCTTCAAATTCATGCGTTGCTCATTCGTACGTTTGGTCTTTTCAATTTCGATGTTCTTGCGTTCGGCTTGCATTGGCTCAATGATGGACTTTTTGACGAAAAACCAAACAATAATTGGTGTAACCGTGGCATAGAATACAGCCGCCGGTACAATTTCTTCACTTAAATGTATGGGAAATACATAGGTTTGTTGGGACCTAATGACTCTGTAAATACATTCGAAAGCGGTTAATTAATAAAAATCACATTTATGGTCATATATGTTGGTACTTACTTGAACTTCAGTATTACACCGGTGGGCACACCAATCGACACAGCCGCCAACACTGAACTGTATTTGGATATTTTCTTCTCAGCCCCATACTCCGCCATAAAACCAAAGGTACCCACTTTAGCCACTGCCTTTAGTTTCAGTTCATTTTCAATCATTTTGTGGGTATAGGCAATGCTGAAGTAGATATGCGGTGATCCAATTACAAACGATGTTGACCACGCATAACGTTCGGTATTGCGATCAATTTGTGTTGTCATCGAAGCTTGTCCGCCGGCATTTAAAGTCAATGAGCCCAATGTATGTTTGTCCAATTGCACACCCAATGTCGTGAAGAGGCCCGGTACTACACCATTATCCCGAAAATTGGTGGATGCACCAGCATTTAATGTTACCAGCGAGGATAAAGTGCGACCGCCTTTAACTCCCAACAGTAAACCATTACCTGCTCCCACATCCAATTCCAACCAGCCTTTATTCAAAAGCCGCCGACCACATACCACAAAACCGCCGGAACCATTTCCATTCGACGACACCAGATTACCGCTCAATGTCAATGTGTCTCTTCGCGTCAGTGGTGCTTCTATCGACTGAGCTATGCTCATGGAAGACACTTCAATGTGGGGAAAATCACTTTCATCATAGGGTGAAAATATTTCCGTGGCATTAACATTAATGGTAACATTGCCACGAGGATTTGTGTTCTGCAACAGCTTACGGGCCTCAGCTGCCTCCGCTAGCCGTTCATATTCTTCACGTATTTCGGCCGGTGTCTTCTGTCGCTGTACCAACTCCCAACCATCTGTGCGTAGTCCCTTGTCACCCACCGAATCGTAGATCGCCCGCTTATGTGGATCGGATAGAACTTCATAGGCCTTTTTGGTACGATTAAACATCAGCTCGGCTTTTTGTTTATTTTCCGGTTCGGTGTGTTTGTCCGGATGATACAAACGTGACAATTTCCGATAGGCATTGTTGATTTGTTCAGCGGAGGCCTACAAACCGCAACGAAAAACAGAAACAAAAATAAAACACGCATCGTCGTTCACAGATGATGAAACCATATCAAATGTTATTGAAATTCACTTGTACTCACCTCTTTGGGAACATTTAAATAGCTATAGTAATTCTCCTCCAATTCATTGTCGGTATCTATTTCATCGGACATTGTTGGCGCCTACTTACTCTTTGTACACTATCAAACTTTTTAATTTTGCAAATTAAAAATAAATGTTAAATGTTTCATTCATTCATTTAGAGGAGTTTTATAACCTCACACAATAGAGGTGTCAATTTGGCGATTATTGCTTGCTGTCAAATTGTCATTTATGTTATCGATTGTTTATTTATGTGTGAATGTGTCAATGTAGCGGCAAATAATCGAAGATGTTTAATTACGCGGTTGGGTAATATGCCAATTTTATTTGATGGTAATGGGGAAAATGCGTTTAAAAAAGACAAGAAACTTCATTACTCGATAGAAAAACATGAGAAAACTTCTTTAAAAGCATGTTCATTTAATATGATTTTCATTAGGGGTTTAACTAAGACGACCAGATAAAATAGATGACAAAAATAAAAAAGTATATTTTTTTATAAAAATAATAGCATGTGTATAAAACGTACATGTTTGTTTACCTATAAATTGGTCCGTTCCCGTAGTGCAAAAATCTACTACTTTTTACTACGATAACAAATTTTCCTTTATGTTATCGAAGATAACAGATAAGTAGATTCTTGCAGTACGGGAACAGACCAAATATAAGTTAATAAAAAGACTTGTGTGCCTTTTGGTGAGTTAAAATGAACTAACTTCTTTATTCAAATCAAAAACTTATTCTACTTAAACTAAACAAATCAAAATTGCTGACAATACGCTGACACTACACTTCCCATGATCACGCCACCAGACGTAACACGACTCCATGCTAAGCACACAACAGTCAACCAAGCAAAGCTCACAAAGGCAACATTGTTGCCTGTTAGTTTGGCAGGGATGTGCTAACTACCCCCTCACTTAAGTGAAGGCCGTCCTCGGTCTTCTTTATAGCCATTGCTACGGCAGATTTAAAATCTCGCTGTTCTCTCTTCTTCACCCTACGCTTAATGAGGCACAATATGGAATAGAGTAATTCGATACTCATAAAAACAACACAACCAACTAATATTGGCCGCACTTTTGCATCTCTTTCAAGTTCGCCAATATATTGTAAGTTTTGCAAGTTCATCTCATGGACAGATGATAAACTTAAAATTTCGCTGTGGTTGTTTATAATAATTGAGGGAAATGATGGTGTTCCTGGTTTCCGCATATCAATGTTGTTTTTATTTACGAACAGCGTACCATTGACAGTCACATTTTTTTCAAAAGTTATTAGGAATGTGCCGTTTATGTTTCTTACATTTTCGGTTGCTTCTTTCACTTCTGCAATAGCGTCATTCACAATGACAATTCCATCATCGATTTCTGCCACTTTTTCAAGATTATTGCTTTGCGTATTACAGTGTGCTGATTTACCCGATATGAGTTGTTGAGCGCAGGTTGACTCTGGCATCAGTTGACAATAGGTTGAAGATATTGCGTGCTTGCAATCTGTTGCTGAATAAGTCTTTCCTTCACAGTCTACCACAGTGTTGGTGTCAGCGAATTGAATAATTTTATTGAAGTGGGAAACTGGGAATAAAGAAATTTTCTGACATGTTCGTATTGGAATGGGATATCTAATGATAAAATGCAAACAAAATTCATTTGATATTACTTTTACTTTAGACAAATACATTAGTTCTGATATGGTAAAATCTGTGTATTGCTCATTGATCTGATTTTTTATAAAAAATTTTAAATCATCCTGGTCCAAAACTGTGGGATTTATAATATTGATTTTAGCCAAAGTTACAGATAAAATTATATTTTGTAATTCCATAAGCAGCATTCTGTTTCTAGCCATTAAAATTTCAAAAAGTTTAACAGTATCAATTTGTTCCTTTCGTTCGGTATTTAAGATTGTGTTTACTGCATTGGTCAACTTTTCTATTTGGATCTGTATTTTCGTATTTATTTCTATTTGTCTGTTGTTGGAATCTACGAGTTGTTTCTCGACAAATTTGACATCCTCCCAGTCATCGGCATCTGGTGTACCGGCAATAACCTTCAGTGCTGTGCCTATAAGATTGATGCTTCTCGCATGCCGATGATGTACGGTGAGTGTTGTTAAAAGAGTATCAATATGCAATACATCGGCCTCCAATATCTTTTTAACATGCGTCTGAGGGAAGATCTGTATTGCGTTTTTTGTATCGTCTAATATCTCGGAATACGTTGTAAGGTTTGTCGTATGTCTTAAGTACCCATATTTGTTCCATATAATCGCGTTCCCGTCCAAAATTGGGATATAATCGGAATGCGAATAATCAATAATCTTTGCAAATGTGAGGTTTATCATAAGAAGCAATTGTAGTGTTAGCCTGCGTAAAGAAAAATAAAAGGTAGACGAAGAAACATTTAGACATCTTATTGAAAGGATTATCTTAGGTTGTCCTTATGGACCACCCTCCCCTTTATTAGGACAGTTGTCCCCATGTCTGCTTCAACAGTAGCTTCTTCATAAAGTGGGGTCATTTTATTTCCAAGTCTACGATTATTCTTAACAAAGACTTTGTCTCCCACGTTATAAACTTTGTCATAACGACTTTTGTTGAAGTATTGTAACTGCCTGTTTTGCGCGTTACAGATTCGCTCTTTAATCTTTTCTCTTACTTCAGAAGGTGTAGAATGTATCGTATCAATAGGTCTCTCATTCGTGACAGAATGAATTGTCCGGTTATATTCTATGGTCGATTGTAAGATGAGTTCGACAGTGTCATCGATCTTCCTTTCTATTTTTAGGCATCTTGCGATTTCGGCAAGAGTGCTGTGAAATCTCTCTACCTGCCCGTTTGATGTGCTGTGTAGAGGAGGTGAATTGACAATTTCGACATTAAACCTGTTTTTCAGAATTGATCTGATAGTCTCGGAGTTGAAAGACCTCTCATTGTCACAATAGACAATTTTGGTGTTTGGAAAAATATTCATTAATTGGAGAATCGGTTCTCTTATGTCCAGAATTGTTCTGGTGGCTATTGGCTGTACCACTGCGAATTTTGAGAATTTATCCACGCAAGTTAAGAAATGTTTTTTATCAGTTGAATAAATGTCAATATGTAGAATTTCACCGGCATATGAAGGAACTATTGTCTCTCCTATAACATGTTTCTCTGGGTGTCGATTGTATTTAGCTTTTGAACAGGTTTTGCAGTTTGCAACAACCTCATTCGCTATTTTTACCATTTTGGGGAAATAGTATTCCGAAAGGATTTGTTTTACGTTCTCTTGAGCTGCCCGATGAGCTCTATTGTGTTCACTTACAACAATTTCTCTCTGATCGCATTGATTGAAGATGTCAGCGACAAATTTACTACAAAATCTGAACTTTGTTGAAGGAAACATTTTAATCAAATCATGTTGAATGTGAGCCAACACAGGTAGGTCGCAATGAATGGCATTTACTACTTCAGTATTGACTGCATCAACAAGTTTAGCCAGTATTTCGTTTTTATCCCCGAATTCTATGATATGTCTCGTTTTGTTTCCGAAAAGTATAAAATTTCGAGTGGCGGGAAATTCTGCCTCTTCCAGAATGATTTGGCTGCGGAAACAATTGACCGGTTTGTCTGAGCTTTCCATAGTGTAGGTGTATGACTCCTCACTATGAACTGTTGCCATGTCTGACGAATTTTCGTTCTCTAATGCATAGACGACTTGCCTTGATAGCGCATCTGCAACTTGATTTTCTTTTCCTGGTTTATAATATAAGTTTGCATTATGTTCGTCTATAAAAGCTTTCCAGCGCTTAATTTGTGCATTAGGATTACGGTCCGAAACTGAATATGTTAACGGTTGGTGGTCAGTGAAGATGTTAAGAGTCTTCACACCATAAAGGTAATGCCTTAGAGTTTTTAGAGCCCAGACTATTCCTAGAAGTTCCCTTTCGTTTGTGGCGAGATTCAACTCCTTATCCGATAACGCTCTAGAAATCATAGTGATTGGTCTTCCCTGGGATAGAACAGCACCTAGACCATGCCCTGATGCATCAGTAGTAAGGTCGAATGCTTTTTTATAGTCAGGGTACATCAACAGGACGTCTTCTGAACATAGAATATTTTTTAATTTGTAAAATGCATCCAATTGGGAGGCATTAAGATTGATGATAACCTTTTTGGATTTGGTTGCAGGAATTTTTCCGTTTTCTCCTTTTAAATTATCGGTTAAAGGTTTTGCAATTTTGGCAAAGTCCCTTATAAAACATCGGTAATAGTTCGCTAGCCCAAGAAATGATCTCAAAGCGAACAAAGTCGTTGGTTCTGGGAAATTTTGTATGGCACTTATCTTTGATGGTGCCGTTTTTATACCTTCTTTTGATACGACAAAGCCAAGGTATTCAACTTCGGATTTAAAAAAAATTTGACTTTTCAATAGAGACTCTCATGTTTGCATCGAGCAGTTTCCTAAGAACACAGTCGATATGTTTTACATGATTCTCTTTGATACGACAAAGCCAAGGTATTCAACTTCGGATTTAAAAAAATTTGACTTTTCAATAGAGACTCTCATGTTTGCATCGAGCAGTTTCCTAAGAACACAGTCGATATGTTTTACATGATTCTCTTTGGTTTCTGAAAAAACAACTTTTTTATTTCTGAGTTTACAAATTCAGATACCCCCATTGGGTATGGATATAGTTTAGAGTAAATTGGTTCTTCGTTCTCCATGTTAATAGTAGCAACGATATTTGTGTTGTAAGGTAGTGCTTCTTTAGGATCAGCAAAAACCTTCATTCGTTTTTTTTAACATTTTCTGAAAATCCGCCTTAACTGCGAAAGGCACATCAATCTTATCAATTTCTATAAAATTAACATCTTTACATTCAAAAAATTCAATAAGTTCAGAGCCAGAATTATGTCGGATGACTCCTTTATTTAGGTCAATGTTTGCATTGATTTGTTTTAATAGGTCTAAGCCCACAATAGCGAAAAAAGTTGTTAAAGTTGGCAAAATGAAAAATGTAGAGTTCATGCCGAATAAATTTACAAAACATTTTTTGTTTAATAGGTGTTTGTCCATTGACAGAGTGAACCGAGAAAGGAGTACTTACAGGAATTATATGTTGAAAGGATTAATAATTTCCTCATTTTAGTCTCGGCGGAAATAAAATAAACATATTTCAGCTAACAAACACGGATAAAATTAAACAAAGAAAAATCTCCAACTAATTAAAAATTAAACAAAAAATACAAATAAAAAATAAAACAAACTGCCTAAAAGAAAAGCAAAAAAGAAGTCATTTGTCATGTCAAAGTGGTAGAAGGGAGAGGCAGTTGGAAAAAAGTTTAATAGTTGTGCAAGAATTTACAAAGAAACAAACCAACAACAACGAAATGGAAGTGTTTCTCCTATGGAAATGGACGACAATTTTCTTGATAGATCGTCGACTTTTTTGTCGACTTCTGATTTATGTGTCTGAATCGCTGCACGTACAGCGGATTCTATCAATTTTGAAATTTCGTCCGCGTTCATAATATCTTTTTTTTATAGAAAAGTTGGTATAACACAATCTTAATCACTTCACAGAAATTGAAATATTTTAAATACGCACTATACGAAGTAAAAAAAATCTCTTGATATTTTCACCTGTTTTTGGACACACAATTTTTTCGACAAAAATTTTAAATTCAATGAGTAATACACTTACATGACTTTGTTTTATATTATAATATGTTAGTGGATCCTTAGAGCTTCTTAGGGCGTCTTTTGTAGAGTGTAGAGCTTATCCCTTTTGCGTTAGTTGGACGACTTCATACAAAATAGATCCTCCGTTGGGTAGTTTTCGTTCTGGTTTTTGTGTAGACCTTATTCCTTTTGTGCGAGTTGGACGACTTGAGTAGTTTTTGTTCTTGTTTTTGTGCTGAGCTTATTCCTTTTGTGCGAGTTGGACGACTTGGGTTGGGTCAGAGATTACTTTTTTCAAAGTAAATCCTTTAAATAAACCCGGTTGGGCGCCAGTTAATAAAAAGACTTGTGTGCCTTTTGGTGAGTTAGAATGAACTAACTTCTTTATTCAAATCAAAAACTTATTCTACTTAAACTAAACAAATCAAAATTGCTGACAATACGCTGACACTACACTTCCCATGATCACGCCACCAGACGTAACACGACTCCATGCTAAGCACACAACAGTCAACCAAGCAAAGCTCACAAAGGCAACATTGTTGCCTGTTAGTTTGGCAGGGATGTGCTAACTTATATGTAAATTGAGTTAAAAGTCGTAAAGTAAGGCCGAGCAAAATTATTGGTCTTATGCGAATAATCATGGGATCTTTATATAAAGAACAAAGCAAAAAAGTAGATCTATGTCGACTATGTTTTCCAAGGACATTGTGAAATCCATAGGCCACAAGGAATAGTAAATTGCAACATTACATAATAAATTATAGACGATTTGGTTGCAAAACGTGACCAGTAACTCCAAAAATTACCAAAATTTAATAATTAATAATATTTTATTTAAATTTGTTACCCAATTAGAACTCAATAACAATAATTCGGTTGGAAAATATGTATAAAAATCCTGAAAATATCGAAATTACCTTTTTACACATATAAGTGCGGCCCCATACATTCGATATTTTGCGGATTTTGACACGTTTTATAATCGAATAGGCTGTAATTTGGTACATTGAGTCCCCATTGGATAGTAAATCTCCCTACCAAAAATTATCGATATCGGTCCACTTTTGGGGATGGCCCCCATATAATATTCGATATTTTATAAATTTTTGACAAATTTTTGAATTAGCTGTAATTTGGTACACTGAGTTCCCATTGAATAGTAAATCTTCCTACCAAAAATTATCGATATCGGTTCACTTTTGGGGATGGCCCCCAAAACCGAATTGGCTGTAATTTGGTACTTTGAGTTCTCATTGGGTAGTAAATCTCCCTACAAAAATATAACAAAATATATTCGAAAATCAATTTGTTTGAAGATGACTTTTACAACATTTTTATTTAATGGTGTGTTCCCGTACTGCATGAATATACTAGATTTTACTATTTTCTTCGATATCATAAGGGAAAAATTGTTATCGTAGTGAAAAATACTAGATTCTTGCAGTACGGGAACAGGTCATAAATCATATCCTCAACTCGTGGTCTATTGCAAGAATCTAGTACTTTTTACTACGATAACAAATTTTTCTTTATGATATCGAAGAAAAGTAGAAAGTAGATTCTTGCTGTACGGGAACAGACCTTCGATTTTCAAAAGAAAACCTGACATTCCATTCATTTTTCTCATTTTTGGTAAAATGTTAGAAATGTGTCAATTGAACACAACGACATGTTGCATTTGTTTTCATTTATTCACCATTCTGACAAAAACTACCCTACCTTGTATAATTATACCATGGTTCTATGTTTCATCGCAATTGAATAATAAAGTAATCTGAATTTTATTATTTATTATTTATCATTTGCCATAATGCCTCATTTATACGAAATCGTATTTTTTATGAAAAATGTTATGTCAAATTACCCCTCTTCTTATTAAAATTTATGTAAATATCACTTATTCAAAACAAATCTATACGCCCCACTGTACAAATCAAACACAAAGCTATCGATAAACAAACACTCACGCAGTAATCGATTTCTTTGCATTTTCTCGAAAAATCTTTGACACCCTGTAATTAGATTTGACAGCTGCCAGTCAGCTCTCTCTTATTGGAACTTGATTACTTTTTCTTGAATTACCTATCGAAAAAAACGTGTGTGTCGGAAAGCAGGCCGAACGAATTCTTTTGTGTTAACGAACAAAAAAGTGAAAAAGTGTTTTGTTAATTGAAATCAAATTAATTAAACCCAAAAAAAGAATACAAAATGTTGCGCGCTACAAAATTCTTGCCACGTTTGATTGGACAAAAACAGGCCAGTTTGGTTGCCGGAAAATATTCTAGCATTTTCGAAAATGTAAGTGTCCCCCCAAGTGATGCAAATCTTTTTGAAGAAGAAAATTTAGAAGATCATTTCACAATATCCTATATTTTTGGCATTTATATAATAAATGAAATTTCGTTGTTAACAATTGAAGTGAATGATTTTAATTTATGTTTTTCTTTGTTCCTATTTAATTACAGCAATGTACCGCCTTGAACAATGGAATTGCCGCTCAGTTGCGTCACAAGTAAGTTGGAAAGAAAAGAATTCACGACATTTCTCCATTCAATAGAACATGTATAGGGACCCGCATATTTTTGTTCAATTAAACTGCAAGTTTTATCCATTGAATCGAAGTCTTATGTAATTCATTTTCTAAGGGATTCCTGGTAGACATTAGTTTGCCTTTGACCGATCGACCGGTTCCCTGCGGTGGGGGTCATGTGAGAATTGGCCTTTAATTTATTCAAATGAAGAGTTTCTTTTTTACAAAAAACACACACAAAGTTGCGTCATGCGACGTCATTATTTCTTGGGGGAAAATTCCTATGTAGGTGTGTTTGTTGTTTTTATCATATGTTTGCAAATTGTTTGTAAAATATTTTCATTTTCTATTTCATCATTTTTTGTAAAAATTTTCTTTTATAAAATTCAATATTTTTCCGGAACATGTGCATGAATGAAGTACGAGCGGCGATTATATAAGACAAACAGCTGAGTACAATTTACTTTAACTCACTCGCTCTCATACGGACAAGAAAAAAAAAACATACATGCACACACACACACACGTACATACATTCAAACGTAAATAATAGCAAACAAGCGGTAGTGTGCTTGTACTTGCCGTTGTCGAGTGATGAGTCCAGCCATCCAACATTATTCTCTTCACGTTCTGATAACAAAAAAAAAAAAAAAAAACTTTGATATGTATGGAATCGTATTTCAGAAGTGTCGGAACACCGTGGAGATCTCTTCTTTGGAAAATGTCATTGTGTAAATGTAAATGTTGATAAGCATAGATTTTTTGTTTGCTTTAGTAGCAGATTGACCTTTAGTCTTTCAGATTTTTACTATTTTGCAAAACAAAAGTTCCGAACTTTTAAGGCCTATCTATAGCTTGGAATCTATGAATTTTCCCCTCAAAATATATATTTCGATGTTATCAGAATTCCAAGACCTAGCTGGGGCAAACATTTCAGATTCACGCCAAACCAAAATTTCCATGTGTTAGGAAGTTGGGAGAAGCTACATACATGCATTATCTTACTTTGTCAGTCTGTTGAAAGCGCGGTTGTACATACATTGTTATTACTCCTAGGTTACTCACCCATATAATGCTACCTCACTGCGTAGCAAATCTCCCTACAAAAAATTATCGTTTTCGGACCATTTTTGAGAATAGTCCCCATATAAGTGTGGCCCCATACATTCGATATTTTGCGAATTTTGACACAACCGAATTGGCTGTAATTTGGTACCTTTGAAGTCCTCATGCATAGTAAATCTCACTACAAAAAATTGTCGTTTCCTCGACAGAGGGGTCTACGATCCGAAACGACCCGGCCAACGTCTGTCACCTCTGCCCATTGTGTAAAAGCAATAGGGCTGCTACAACAACAACAACAACAAAAAATTGTCGATATCGATCCATTTTTGAGAAAGCTCCCAAATAACAGTACCCAAATTATTTGGTATTTTGCGGATTTTGGCACGATTCTTTAATCGATTTGGCTATAATTTGGAACTTTGAGTTCCCATCTTCCTGCCAAAAATGATCGATATTGATCTACTTTCAAGGATGTCCTCCATATAACGCTACCCCAAATATTCGGTATTTTGAGGAGTTTTGACACATTTTTCAACCGAATTGGCTGTAATTTGGTACATTGAGTCCCCATTGGATAGTAAATCTCCCTACCAAAAATTATCGTTTTCGGACCACTTTTGAGAATGGACCAAAATTTTTGGTATTTGCCGGATTTTTGACACACTTTTCAACCGAATTGGCTTTCACTGGGTACCAAATCTCCTTACAAAAAATTATCGTTTTCGGACCACTTTTGAGAATAGTCCCCATTCAATGCTACCCCAAATATTCGGTAATTTGGGGATTTTTGGCACATTTTTTAATCGAATTGGCTGTAATTTCGTATATTGAGTTCCCATAAAGTTGGAAATCTCCCTACCAAAAATTAGCGGTATCGATCCATTTTTGAGGAAAGCTCCCATATAGCGGTACCCTCATTATTCGATATTTTAGGGATTTTTTGATACGTTTTTCCACCGAATCGGCTGTAATTTAGTATTTTGGTAATTTGGCAAGTTTTTCAACCGAATTGGCTAGAATTTAGTATTTCGAATTCTCTTTGGATACCAAATCTCCATACCAAAAATCATCCATATCGGTCCACTTTTAATAATAGCTCCACTATAACAGTACATTGCGGATTTTTGACATATTCTTTTATGGACCAAATTGTCTGTAATTTGGTACTTTGACTTTCTATTATATTTAATTTTTAAAATATCCCCCATATTTCGCCACTCCCCATTATTCGATATTAACCGAATTGACTCTAAGTTCGTTCCTATTGGGTGTCAAATCTTCCTATCGAACTTCACAACGTTTTTGCTTGCATTTTTTTTCTTTCCGCAATCCCAGACTTTTTCCTATAAAATCATATTTTTTGTCTTCAAGTTCCTTCACTATTGTATTCTCAATATAAATTTCTTTATTAATTTTTCCCCTTCCCCCTTTATTGCTTATTTGCAGATCTGGTGAAGTCAAAGGAGCCGTCATCGGTATTGATTTGGGTACAACCAATTCCTGTGTTGCCGTCATGGAAGGTAAACAAGCTAAAGTAATTGAGAATGCCGAAGGTGCCCGTACCACACCATCTCATGTCGCCTTCACCAAGGACGGTGAACGTTTGGTCGGTATGCCCGCCAAGCGTCAGGCTGTCACCAATGCTCAAAACACATTCTATGCCACCAAACGTTTGATTGGTCGCCGTTTCGATGATCCTGAAATTAAGAAAGATTTAAAGAATTTGTCATACAAGGTGGTCAAGGCCTCCAATGGTGATGCCTGGGTACAATCTACCGATGGCAAAGTATACTCACCCTCACAAATTGGTGCTTTCGTTTTGATGAAAATGAAGGAAACTGCTGAGGCATATTTGAATACCCCCGTCAAGAATGCTGTTGTCACTGTTCCCGCCTACTTCAACGATTCGCAACGTCAAGCCACCAAGGATGCTGGTCAAATTGCCGGCTTGAATGTTTTGCGTGTTATCAACGAGCCCACAGCTGCTGCTTTGGCCTATGGCATGGACAAGACTGATGATAAGATGTAAGTTGGATTATATTTTGTTTGAATTTGAATATTTTTCTTATTAAAATTGTTGTTATTTTTGTTGCTTTTAGTATTGCTGTCTACGATTTGGGTGGCGGTACCTTCGATATTTCAATTTTGGAAATTCAAAAGGGTGTCTTCGAAGTCAAGTCCACCAACGGTGATACCATGTTGGGTGGTGAAGATTTCGACAATGCCATCGTCAACTATTTGGTCTCCGAATTCAAGAAGAGCAGCGGCATTGACATCACTAAGGACTCCATTGCCATGCAACGTTTGAAGGAAGCCGCCGAAAAGGCCAAGTGTGAATTGTCCTCGTCCCAACAGACCGACATTAACTTGCCCTACTTGACCATGGATGCTTCTGGCCCACAACACATGAACTTGAAAATGACCCGTTCCAAATTGGAAAACTTGGTCGGTGATTTGATCAAGCGCACCATCCAACCCTGCCAAAAGGCTTTGTCTGATGCTGAAGTCAGCAAGTCCGATATTGGTGAGGTATTGTTGGTCGGTGGTATGACTCGTATGCCAAAGGTACAACAAACTGTACAAGATTTGTTCGGTCGCCAACCATCCCGCTCCGTCAATCCCGATGAAGCTGTTGCCGTAGGTGCTGCTGTCCAGGGTGGTGTTTTGGCCGGCGATGTTACCGATGTCTTGCTTTTGGATGTCACTCCCTTGTCATTGGGTATTGAAACTTTGGGCGGTGTCTTCACCCGTTTGATCAACCGCAACACCACCATCCCCACCAAGAAATCCCAAGTGTTCTCCACTGCTGCTGATGGCCAAACTCAAGTCGAAATTAAGGTACATCAAGGTGAACGTGAAATGGCTGCCGATAACAAGAAATTGGGTTCCTTCACATTGGTCGGTATTCCACCAGCACCCCGTGGTGTACCCCAAATCGAAGTTGTCTTCGATATTGATGCCAACGGTATTGTACATGTCTCGGCCAAGGATAAGGGTACCGGCAAGGAACAACAAATTGTCATTCAATCCAGCGGTGGTCTCAGCAAGGACGAAATCGAAAACATGGTTAAGAAAGCCGAAGAAATGGCTGCTGAAGATAAGAAGAAACGTGAAATGGTTGAATTGGTCAATCAAGGTGAAAGCATTGTCCACGATACTGAGACCAAGATGGAAGAATTCAAAGCTCAATTGCCAGCTGAAGAGGTGAGGACAATTGGAATATTAAATAAAAAAAAAATATTTTTCTTAAAAAAAAATTTTTTTTCAAAGAAAAGAAAAATATTAAAAAAAACTTTTTTCAAATTAAAAAAAAAAAATACTTTTTTCCAAAGAAAAAAACATTTTTTCAAATTAATTTTTTTTCAAAAATTTTTTTCAAAAAAAAAAAAAGAAAAATATTAAAAAAAATTGTTTTCAAATTAAAAAAAAATATTTTTTTCCAAAGAAAAAAACATTTTTTTGAAATTAAATTTTTTTCAAAAAATATTTTTAAAACTGTACTTGAAAAAAACATATCAAAATCTAATTTTATTTTTATTTATTTATTTTTTTTTTTTGTAATTCCAGTGTGAGAAATTGAAGAAGGAAATTGCTGATTTGCGTCAATTGTTGGCCAACAAGGAAACCGCCGATCTTGAAGAAGTCCGCAAGGCCACCAGCAATTTGCAACAATCATCCTTGAAACTCTTCGAAATGGCCTACAAAAAGGTAAGGAGAAACTAAATTCTGCTTGTTTGGGTATTATTTTATAAACCTGATTTATTTCTCTTATAGATGGCTTCTGAACGTGAAGGCCAAAGCGGTAGCAGCACATCAGAAGAATCTGGAAGCAGCGAAGAAAAGAAGACCGAGGGCAAGAACTAAGTCGCCTGACATCTTAGTTAACTGTCATCTATAATTTTTATCATTAATTTTATATACGCATATTTTAGTGTTATTATTTTTTCGGACAATAAGTTATTTTTTCCTCACTACTCTAGGGGCATATACATCATATTTGTTTTGTTTCTATTTAGTTGAGAAGAAGAAGAAAGAAAATTATCATCCATATCGTGGTCAATTCCGGACAGCATAAAGTTTTTATTGTTTATTATGTCTGTCCAACATTTCGATGTGTAATTACCCGTTGTGGATAGAACGCGCAGTAGCACCACCCTCTAATTTTTGTTAGGGGGTGGTGATCGAAGCGTAATACGTTTCATACACATACGTCATACCATTTTATAGATTTTACCTTAGTTCTAGTGTTTAGCGTAGACCAAGCAGCAGCGTATTGCGCTATAAATCCCTGTGTATATTGAACAAAAAAGCAAAGAAATTGAAATAAATCAATCACTTAACCGCATTAAACTAGAGTAGTAGATATAAGGCCACATCTTCCAACCTATATACACGAATTTCGTGTTCTCCACTACTCTTTCAATAGTTCAGCAAAAAAAAAACCCTAACATCTAACCCCCAGTGTCCCTCTTTTTTTAATTTGTTCAGACTGTAAAGAAAACAAACGATCGACTTTTTTTGTACACAAATAATATTTCCATGAATTTGTATCATTATTTTGTTTTTGTTGTAATAGCGCTAACTACTACTACTATTCCTGTTGATAATAATAATATGAATGCCATTACCCATTATTTCGGTAAGGTATTCTTGTTTTGAGTTTTTTTTTAAATACATATATAAAAGATGGATACTAAATGAAAAAATAAACCAAAACATTTATTATAAATAATTACATTTAGTTTATTTACAAAATAAAACAAAGAAACAAAAAATAAAAACAACAAAAACCGAAAAAAAAACGAATGAAGCGTTTTTATTTATTTAAAAAAAAAATTGGCATCAAACGTGGACTTCTAAAATAATATTTTTCCAAAGCACCAATAAGACGTGGATTTTTTTAAAGAATATTTTTAATGGCGCCCAACAAGGCATAGAACTTTTTTAAGAGCGCCCAAAAATGGGAAGATTTTTTAAAGAAATTTCTTTAATGGTGCCCAACAAGACATGGATTAAAAAAATAAATCAAGGCTCCAACAAGGCGTGTGTTTTAGAAGAGTATTTTTTTTAAAGCTCTAAGAAGGGTTGGTTTTTAAAGAATATTTTTAGTTGGCGCCCAACAGGGCGTGGATTTATTAAAGAATTTTTTTTTGAATGGCTTGGATTTTTTAAAGAACATTTTTTAAAATGGCGCTCAACAAGGCGTGGATTTTTAAGAATATTTTTTAAATGTCGAATTTTTCCAAGAATATTTTTTAATGGCGCCCAACAAGTCGTCGAATTTTCCCAAGAATATTTTTTAAATGGCGCCCAACAAGTCGTTGAATTTTTTAAAGAATATATTTTATATGGCGACCAACAGATTTTTTAGATAATTAAAAAAAAAATAGATGGCGCCCAACAAGTGCTCGAATTTTTTGAAGAATATTTTTAGATGGTGCCCAACAAGGCGTGGATTTTTTAAAGAAAATTTTTTAGATGGCGCCCAACAAGGCTTGGATTATTTTAAAGAATATTTTTTAGATGGCGCCCAACAAGTCGTCGAATTTTTTAAAGAATATTTTTTAGATGGCGCCCAACAAGTCGTGGATTTTTAAAGAATACTTTTTAGATGGCGTCCAATAGATTTTTTACACGATTTTTATATGGCGCACAACAGATTTTTTAGATGGCGCCCAACAAGGCATGGATTTTTAAAGAATATTTTGTCAAGGCTCTAACAAGGCATGGATTATTTTAAAGAATATTTTGTCAAGGAATGGATTTTTTTAAAGAATATTTTGTCAAGGAATGGATTTTCTTAAAGAATATTTTTAGATGGCGCCCAACAAGGCGCTGATTTTATAACTAATATTTTCTTATATGGTGCGGATTTTTTAAAGAATATTTTTTAGATGGCGCCCAACAAGTCGTCGAATTTTTTAAAACATATGGCGCCCAACAGATTTTTTTAGATGATTTAAACAAATTAGATGGCGCCCAATAAGGCGTGGATTTTTTTATGAATATTTTTTAAATGGCACCCAACAAGACCTGGACTTAAATAATTATTTTTGAATGGCGCCCAACAAGACCTGGACTTAAATAATTATTTTTGAATGGTGCCTAACAAGGCTTAAAAAGTATTTTTAATGGTGCCCAACAAGACGTGGACTTAAATAAATATTTGTTATTTGCGCCAAACAAGACGTGGACTGAAAAAAATATTTGTTATTTTTTTTACGTGGAAATATTTTTAATGGCGCCCAACTTCACGTAGACTTATGAAATATTTATTAATGGCGCCCAAAAAGACGTGGACTGAAAAAAGTATTTATTAGTGTGGTATTATATTATTTATATTTATTAATGGCGCCCACCATGACGTGGAATTAAAAAAATACTTTTAAATGGCACCAACAAGACGTGGACTTAAATGAAGAATTTTTAATGGCGCCCAACATGGCGTGGATTTAAATAAATAATTTCTAATGGCGCCCAACAAGGCCTTAACTTAAATAAATATTTTTAATGGCGCCCAACAAGGCGTGAACTAAAAAAACTTGAATTAATAAACTATTAGTTTTATTAGAATATAAAATATTTAGAATCTGCCAGGTGTTGAAAACCTTTTTTTGCAAAAAAAAAAATAGAAACACATTTTTATCAATAGAATATGATTAATAACCCACCCCATGACTCATTCCTTATACGGTCGTGGTAATGGTCACTTAAAATAAGGAAAAGTTTTTCTTTATCTACAAAATATTATTTTTTTATTGTAATCATTTATAATAATTAATGTCTATGGTTGTTGTTGTCATGTACAAAAAAAAAAATAAAACATAAATACACGTGCACTTAACAACTAATCACTTTGTTTGTGTGTGTGTGTGTGTGTTATCGATAAATTATCTACTTATTATTCTAGAATTTTTTTCTACAACAATAACAAAAAAATTAGAATATACTTAAATATTTTTTTCTATAACTAGAATGCATGTCGCTTCTTGTTCGAATACCTATTTTTTGCTTTTGCTAAGTGAATGCATGAATGATGGAATGGAACTTATTGTCTACAGGAATGTTGCTGATGATGCTGATTGGAGTATACAAGGCAGGGTTGGAGTGATTTACATGGCACCCGTTTGCAGTTTGTAGAGGGTGTAGTAAAGACCACGCTGTTCGAGCAACTGCTTGTGGGTACCATATTCGCACACCTTACCCTCCTCAAAGACGAAGATGATATCGCAGTCAACAATTGTTGAGAGGCGATGAGCAATACTGATACTGGTACGACCGGCACTGGCCACTTCGAGGGCATCCTGCACCACCTTTTCACTTTCCGCATCCAAAGCTGAGGTGGCCTCGTCGAGTAGCAGGATTTTGGGATTACGCACCAAGGCACGGGCAATGGCGATACGTTGTTTTTGGCCACCAGACATTTGGGTGCCCTTTTCGCCCATGCGGGTTTCATAGCCCTGTAAGGAAATTAGGAAGGTTATTAGTATGGGAAATTTAGGGAAATATTACCCCTTCCCCCTACTTACCATTGGCAAGCCAACAATGAAATTGTGAATATTCGCCTTCTTGGCCGCCTCAATAATCTCCTGATCCGATACCATGCGCACATTATCACCATAGGCAATATTGTCGCGTATCGAACGATCGAATAGAATAGGCTCCTGCGAAACAATACCCAACTGTTTGCGCAAATTATGCAACGATAAATTACGCAAATCGATATTATCCACAGTCACCGAACCATCATCAACATCATAGAAACGTTGCAGCAGCTGAATACAGGTCGATTTACCACAACCCGATGGTCCGACCAAAGCAATCTTCTGGCCCTTTTCAACGGCCAAACTCAAGCCACGCAATACCTTAATTTCATTACGAGTGGGGTAGGAAAACTCAACATTATTATATGACACATTGCCATCTGAGGTCCATGGTTGCATAGACACCCCGGGACGGTCGACAATTTTCGGTTTACGTGTTATCAATTTGTAAATGGCCTCGGCAGCCGATACACCCTTTTGGAAGTTGGGAGCAAAGGCCAAGGCACCGGCAATGGAGGCGGTACCCATAATCAAAGCCTGTGACACCTTGAAGACGTTACTGAAATTCATGCCCTTGTTGACGACACACCAACCGCCGTAGTACATGCAGGCGGCATAGGCAAAGAACATCAAGGAACGGGCCAGACCATAGACAAAACCACGGAAATGGGTATTACGTTTTGCTTTCTGCAAAGGGGAGAACACCGAATTAATGATCGGATCTTGGGGAAAATTAATTAAAGACTTACTTCTACTGCAGGATACAGCATATCCATATATTGTTTGTGGAACATTTCCTCGCGTCCCAAGGAAGCTACCGTACGAATATTAGAAACAACTTCAACAGCGAGCTGGAAGAAAAACAACAACAACAAGAAAGGATTAATATAAATATCTTCACATTATTAAAATTCAAAATACAGGTTGGGCGCCATTAAAAAATCTATGCCTAGTTGGGCGCCATTAAAAAAACTACGCTTAGTTGGGCGCCACTAAAAAATATTCATTGTAATATTTTTTTGAAAATCTACCCCTAGTTGGGCACCAATAAAAAAATATTCATTCCAATTTCTTTGAAAATCTACGTCTTGTTGGGCGCCATCTAAAAAATATTCTTTAAAAAAATCTACGTCTAGTTGGGCGCCATCTAAAAAATATTCTTTAAAAAAATCTACGGCTAGTTGGGCGCCATCTAAAAAATATTCTTTAAAAAAATCTACGGCTAGTTGGTCGCCATTAAAAAATATTCTTTAAAAAATTCAAAGCCTTGTTGGGCGCCATTAAAAAATATTCTCTAAAAAGTACACGCCTAGTTGGGCGCCTTCTAAAAAATATTCTTTAAAAAATTCAAAGCCTTGCTGGGCGCCATTAAAAATATTCTTTAAAAAATTCAAAGCCTTGTTGGGCTCCTTCTAAAAAATATTTTCTAAAAATTCCACGCCTAGTTGGGCGCCTTCTAAAAAATATTCTCTAAAAATTCCACGCCTAGTTGGGCGCCACCTAAAAAATATTCCTTAAAAAGATCCACGCCTAGTTGGGCGCCATCTAAAAAATATTCTCTAAAAAGTCCCTGTCCAGTTGGGCGCCATTAAAAAAAAATTCTAAAAAGTCCATGCCTAATTAAGCGCCATCTAAAAAATATTCTTTAAAAAGTCAACGCCTTGTTGGGCGCCATCTAAAAAATATTCTTTAAAAAGTCAACGCCTTGTTGGGCGCCATCTAAAAAATATTCATTAAAAAATCCACGCCTTGTTGGGAGCCATCTAAAAAATATTCCTTAAAAAGATCCACACCTAGTTGGGCGCCATCTAAAAAATATTCTCTAAAAAGTCCCCGTCCAGTTGGGCGCCATTAAAAAATATTTTCTAAAAAGTCCACGCCTAATTAGGCGCCATCTAAAAATATTCTTTAAAAAGTCAACGCCTTGTTGGGCGCCATCTAAAAAATATTCATTAAAAAATTCAACGCCCTTCTATATTTCTTCTATATTTTTGAGAAATTCCAACCTAGTTGTATTATCCTTACCTTAGTACATTTCTCCATGGTCTTGGCGGTACCCATATTTTCCTGGGCCATAACCTTGCGCTGCAAATAGGTGGCAATCAAAATGAAGGGAGCAAAGGCCAATGCCAATAGACCCAAACTCCATTCATAGTACATGGAAAGGCCAATACCCAAAAGCAATGTGGACAGGGATTGGACAATTGTGCCAATACGTTGACCGGTGGCCTGCAACAAGGAGGAGGTAACACAAAAATTAGTAACCATACTTTCATATTAAATAATCTCTCTCTTTTAGTTTACTTACACCCTGAACAGCAGCAGCATCACCCGACAAACGAGCACACAAACTACCCGTACCATTTGCTCGATCATCAAACCAGGATATTTCCATTTTCATCATAGCCTCAAACATCATGCCACGCAGGCGTTCGGTTAAACGTTCACCAGCAATGCCAAAGGTGTAGATCTAAAAAAACAAGTTCAAGGCATTAGGGAATTCTCTTCTGCGGTACATGGCTGATCTGACTCTGAAAATCCTTACCTGCAAGAACGTGGCAATACCAACAACAATTCCACAAATCAAGAAATACAAACTGAAGGTATTCGTTTCACTTCGCACATATTCATCATCATCCTTCACTGCCAAGACATCTAAAATTGAACCGAAAAGCACGGCGAATAAGGGCATAGCGGCACCCATGATTATTGAGCACACACAACCGCACAAAATTTGAGGCCATTCTTCGTTATTCATTTTCAAAATTTTCCACAAATTGAATTTCTCCTCGTTTTCGATGAGCTTGACCTCTTCAGGTTCCTCCTTGGTAATGGTAATCTGTTCCTCATCTTCATCCTTGGCATTTAGGAGGAATTCTTTTTGTCCTACACCGGGTGTGGTGGCATCGGCATCTTCACCCAATTGGGTCATAACCAGATTATAGTAATGCTGTTTCAGGGCCATCAATTCGGTGTGGGTACCACTTTCGACGACGCGACCCTTGTTGATGACGACAATGCGATCGGCACGACGAATGGTGGACAGACGATGGGCGACAATGATGGTGGTGCGACCGACACTGGCCTTTTCCAAGGCAGCCTGGACCTTGGCTTCACTGGCTGTGTCCAGGGCAGAGGTGGCTTCATCCAGCAACAGGATTTCTGGATCTCTAACCAAGGCACGCGCAATGGCAATACGTTGCTTTTGACCACCAGACAATTGGGCGCCACGTTCTCCCACCAAGGTATGAAAACCGTCGGGCAGTTTATTAATAAATGTCATGGCATTGGCAGCACGTGCAGCAGCTTCAATTTGTTCCTTGGTGGCATCTTCACGACCATAGCGGATATTTTCATAAATGGTGGTACCGAAGAGCACGGGCTCTTGGCCGACAACACCAATGCGTGAACGCAACCATTCGATGTTCAAATCCTTCAGATCGACATCATTGAAATGGACACTGCCACTGTCGGGATCATAGAAACGTTGGATCAGCTGGATGCAGGTCGACTTGCCACAACCTGAAGAACCTACCAGGGCCACTGTCTGGCCTCTAGCAATACGCAGGCTAAATTTATCTAAAATTTGTACCGTTTTGCGGGTGGGATAACTGAAATCGATGTTACGGAATTCAACGTGGACCAAGGGATGATTGAGGCTTTTGCCGCGAGGTTCAATTGGGTAAATGGTGGGGATTTGATCGATCAATTTAAAGATTTTGGCACAGGCACCCTTGGCAATGCCAAATGCTTCAATGTATGGAGAAGCCATGCCGATATTCATGGAGCCCATCATAACCGAGAAGAAGACCTATGGAAGGGATGAGGACCTATTTAATATCCTGATGATAAAAAAATTATACTGCAAAAGAACACATACCGTAATCATAGTACCAGGATCATAATTGCTATAGTATTCATCACCATGATAGTTCTTTAGGACCAAACCGACACCATACCAAAAGGCCAGAGCGTACGAGGCATAGATGAAGAACCACAATAAACCGAAACCCATGCCGGAGAAGAAATTCCTTTTGATATTCAGCTTACGAGCATCGACAATCGTTTTTTTGTAGGCATTAATCTCTTTGGATTCACCCTCAAAAGCTTTGACGGTACGTATACCGCTGAGCGCCTCCTCGGCAATGGTACCTGCCGCGGCATAAACATTTAATTCTTTTTTCGCTAAGCGGGAAGTGGCCACAGCTACTAGACCCATGGCAATGAACGTAACGGGTAAACTGCACAAACACACCAAAGCTAATTGCCAACCTTTGACAAAGGCCAGAACAATGGAACCGACAAAGGCGACTATGTAATGGACAAACATTACGACCTTTTCGGCAAGACCATCTTCCATTTTTGATAAATCTCTGTAAAGTGGAGAAGAAGAAGAATGAGAATGTCAAGAACGGGAAATCGGATAATGTGTAAAAAAATATATAAATTGTAACAGATAAATATTCCATAGAAAAATCAGTTGGGCGCCATTAAAAAAATTCGCTTAAAAATCTACGCCTTTTTGGTCACCATTAAAAAAATGGACCCCTTTTTGGGCGCCATTTGGAAAAAATAGTTCTTTAAAAATAAAAATATACCCTGACTCCTTAAAAAAATCTAAAACCCGTTGGGCGCCATTGAAAAATCTTTGACTTCTTGGGCTCCTTGAAAAAATCTAAGACTCGTTGGGCGCCACTGGAAAATCTTTGACTTCTTGGGATCCTTGAAAAAATCTAAGACTCGTTGGGCGCCACTGGAAAAAATATTCTTTAAGAAATCTACGCCTTGTTGGGCGTCATCTAAAAAATTATCTTTAAAAAATCAAAGCCTGTTTGGGCGCAATCTAAAAAATATTCTTTAAGAAATCTACGCCTTGTTGGGCGCTATCTAAAAAATATTCTTTATAAAATCCACGCCTTGTTAGGCGCCATCTAAAAATATTCTTTAAAAATTTCGACGACTTGTTGGGCACCATTTAAAAAATTCGGCGACTTGATGGGAGCCATCTAAAAAATATTCTTTAAAAAATCCACGCCTTGTTGGGCGCCATCTAAAAAATATCCTTAAAAAATACGAAGCCATGTTGGGCGCCACGAAAAAAAAATATTCATTAAAAATACGAAGCCTTGTTGGACGACATTAGAAAACATTGCAAAAAAATCTACGTCTAGTTGGGCGCCATTAAAAAATATTGCAAAAAAAATCTATTAAAAAATATTTGTTAAATATTCAACGCTTGTTTGGGCGCCATTAATAACATTTGTTAACAATCACATTTTTCCGGTGTAATAACGCCTCTGTGTGGTAACGTTCATTTCGCTGTCTAAAGATGGTGTAATATTTGATCTGTCACTTGGATTTACTTACTCATTCATGCGGCTGGCAACTTCACCACTTTGATTGACATCATACCATGACATATCTTGATGCAGAATCGATCTAAAGAATTTACCACGGATACGTAAAATTTGCGCATGGGCGGCATAATTGAAGAGGGTCACCGAAATGTAACTGCATGTCAACATGACAATACCAATCATCGTGTTATCGAAGGCAAACGTCTGGACGGCTTCCAAAAGTTGATCAGCTGGATCGGAACGGGTATATTTCATATTTTGCGGACCAAATTCAGCGGCAAAATCAATCATGTTCTGGAAAAAAATACGCACACACACATACAAAATGGAATTAGTTTATAATAAAACAAGGTGGTTTAGGGTGCATTTACATATATTTAATTTAGTTGGTATATTTCATATATTTGACAGACGTCACTTATTTGACATATATCACTTATTTGACATATGTCACTTATTCGACATATATACAAAACAAATGACAACCTAAAATATGAGTTACGGAAAACCACTTTCGGTGTAAGTGAGCACTTATGTAGTGAAATACTCACATTTGCCAAATTACCAAAAATCAAACTGTTGGCGGGAGTTGTTAGACCCGTGGCCACAGCTGCCAACACACCAACGATATACATAAATTTGTTTGTCGGTGTGGCATATTTAAACATTTTAAAGAAGGCCACGGGGGCAACATCATCCTTGGGTTTGGCATCGGGATTCTCTTCACTTGTTTCGCTTTCTGTGGGAGTTTCGGTGCCCTTTTTGTTGCGTTTCCACCAACTGCTCTTCTTGGGTTCGCCGTTTATGGGCCTACAAAAAAGAAACAAAATAAATAAATCCGAATTATAGTACATTTACATTGTATTTAGTAAATCCAGTGGGTTTAAATTTTCAATGTCATTGCTTGTATGGCATGCCTCCCCCACCCCCGTTTATCATTCTATATAATGAACCTAATCACTTCATTATAATGCTAGTGTCATTGCCCTCTTCGCCGTCGTCGTCAGCCAATATCATGGTAACAAAAAAAATATTTTCAATTTCAAGTATAATTTCTTTTTAGAAATCACCATAACATAAATACCTGACCGATTATTGTGGTTAGGGAAAGCCTTTTTGTTTATCAGAAGTATTTATTACACTTCGAATAGAATAGATAAGACTCGACGACAACGACAACGTCTGACTGGGTCTGCTTGTTCTTTTGCCAGTCATGGTGATTTGTAGGAGGTATGGTTATCACTGTTTTTTGGCTGAAATGAAAACTTAGTCAGTCGAAAATCTACCTAATTTTTTTCATTGGAAATTTGTTCAACAAAGAAATCCGTAGGGGTGTTTCTTGTTAATGTGTCATAATCTGTTGAAATATATATATATATATATATATACATGTGCCCAAAAGGATAGAGTTAACACATTTTTGTTATACCTGAAACACATTAAAATAAGAGTATATTTACACCGAACTTGTTTTATTATATAAATCCCCTTAATATAAAAAAAATATATATAAAAAACGGGAAATCGGATAAAAACGCAGGGAATTGTTGGACGATATTTAAAACAGGAGCTTAAAAAATCTACGCCTTGTTGCAATATTTGCTAGGTTGGGCGCCATTTAAGAAAAAATCTACGCCTTATTGCAATATTTGATAGGTTGGGCGCCATTTAAGAAAACATCTACGCCTTGTTGCAATATTTGTTGGGCGCCATTTAAGAAAATATTCTTTAAAAAATCTACGCCTTGTTGGCAATATTTGCTAGGTTGGGCGCCATGTAAGAAAATATTCTTTAAAAAATCTTCGCATTGTTGGCAATATTTGCTAGGTTGGGAGCCATTTAAGAAAATATTCTTTAAAAAATCTACGCCTTGTTGCAATATTTGCTAGGTTGGGCGCCATTTAAGAAAATATTCTTTAAAAAATCTACGCCTTGTTGCAATATTTGCTAGGTTGGGCGCCATTTAAGAAAATATTCTTTAAAATCTACGCCTTGTGGGCAATATTTGCTAGGTTGGGCGCCATTTAAGAAAATATTCTTTTAACAATCTACGCCTTGTTGCAATATTTGCTAGATTGGGCGCCATTTAAGAATATATTCTTTAAAAAATCTACGCCTTGTTGAGCGCCATTAAAATATATTCTTTGTGAGGTTCTAAAAAATATTCTATTACAAAATTTATGCCTAGTTGGAGCCATAAAAATATTCTTTAAAAAAATCTGCTCATAGTTGTGTGTCATAAAAATTCTCTTCTAAAAAATCTACGCCTAATGGGGCGCCATGAAAAATTTCAACATCTTGTTAAACGCCATTAAAAATACTTTAATGAATCTACGCCTTGTTGGGCGCCATTAAAAATACTTTAATGAATCTACGCCTTGTTGGGCGCCATTAAAAATACTTTAATGAATCTACGCCTTGTTGGGCGCCATTAAAAATACTTTAATGAATCTACGCCTTGTTGGGCGCCATTAAAAATACTTTAATGAATCTACGCCTTGTTGGGCGCCATGAAAAATACTTTAATGAATATACGCCTTGTAGGGCGCCATTTAAAATACTTTCATGAATCTACGCCCTGTTGGGCGCCATTAAAAGTACTTAAATGAATCTACGCCTTGTTGGGCGCCATTAAAAATACTTTAATGAATCTACGCCTTGTTGGGCGCCATTAAAAAAAAATATTCTTTGTGAGATTGTAAAAAAGCCATAACACTAGTCTTCATATGTAAAAATAAATATCAGCTGACTGACAGATTTAGTTATTATTTTAATATTAATCTACACGTATATCATTGAAACCATCCAAATCCACTCGATCTGAAATGTCAATTCCATTGCGTATATGTCAAATATAATCCACTGGATTTGTGAACATGATTAAGGTGACGTATACGCTATGCAATTGATGTTTGAGATCCAGTGGATTAGTAGTCTAAACGTAGTCTAACTCGAAACCGAACGTGTATTTGTAATAAACCTAATGTACGCAAAAGTAAACAAATATCAGCTGACTGACAACTCTTTATGTTATTTGATTGCTTAACAAATCGAGTCGAAATTGAAAGGTATAGCCAAAGCGCACTTTTAAATCCATTTTAGATTTTTTTTATTTTAGATTTTTTGAGTATAATAGTACGTTTACGTATAATAGTTTGAGTATAATAGTTCGTTTATTAGTAGGTTTACATTGTAGCGGATTTCGTTAACCCAATGGATTTAAATTGTCAATTCCATTGTATATATGTCAAATAAATCCTTAAAAAAGTAGGTTAACCACGTAAAAAAGATTATGCCAAAAAAAATCCTCATAAAGTTGGTTAATTCGATAAAAAGTTCTAATGTAAATGTAATTTAAAAATGTTTAAAGAAAATTTCCTTAAAAAAGCCTGTGGATATTAACCATGTTATTTATTTGACATATATACGAAGGAAATGACAATTTCAAGTATATAATGACAATTTGTCATAAAACACGTTGGGTGTAAATGCATGCTTAGATTACTTTTACAGCGATTGTGACGGTTGTCAATCAGCTGATTGGCAACATTAAATCATTTTCATAATAGTCTAAACATCTACGATTTAATTTTGGCGCTTTAGAAATGGGGTGGAGTTTGTAAGAATTGTCTAAAAACACTTTTCAGCATATTTCAGATCATTTTCTGTGTATTTTTTTTTTTTTTTTTTGCCTGCTATTGTCACTATAAATTATTATTTTTTTTTTAATCACAAACTGTCCATTTATTTTCATTTTTTAAGGGCACAAATGTTCACAATAAAAAATTGTATAAGTTATTAAACAATTAATATTAATTAATATTATTTCATATTTTGTATTTTTGTATCCTTGTCCTTTGAAAATAATTCACTATATAGTTTTTGTTTTTTGTTTTCATAAAAAAAAAACATTTCTTCTATTCACACTTACACAGTAGAACCACCATTTTGTCCATCGAGTGTGATATTTTTATTATAATAGGACTTATCGTCCTTGGAAGTGTTATCGTTGACACTCATCGTCGTTTAGATTTCTTTTTTTTTTCTGATCACTTCCACTTTGAAAAGAAATCGATATGCCGTTGATGCTGCTGCTGATCGATTACAGCGTCTTGTAACAACTGTTGTGCGTTGTTATTGTTTTTGCAAATTTCGTCGTGTTGCTTTCTTAACCGTTCAAATTAAAATAGGAAAAAAATTAGAAAGAAATGTATTTAACAAATGTTCGTAACTGACTGAATTCATTGCGAACTTTCTATAGCTGTATATAAAGGAAAACCTCAGAAAAAAGTGTGTATATAAATTTTATTAGATTGGCATTAATTTGGTGATAACTTATCGATATTTCGTGCCTTCTTTTGAATGTGTTGGTGGCTATTGGTGTGTGTTTTATTTTATTTTATTGTTGTTGTTGTTGGTATATTTTGGTGGCGTAAGTAAAGTGCTTTAGATATTTCATTTTTGCATGTATTTGGAGTGAGTTATGATTAGTTTTGATTCCATAACCATTACCAATAGATTTTTTCCTGTGTTTTTATAATATAGCCAGGTGTATATATGCATGCTCATCAATTGATAATATTTTAACAAGTCATTGGTATTTTGGGTATTTCATCAGCAGCCCGCCAGCCAGCCAGTTATCAATGAAGTAAAACCACTGACACTTTATATCGATTGTTGGGACCAACAGGGATTCAAACTAAAACAAATCACAAAATTGGCATGATCAATGCTTTTTCAGTGTTTAGGATAGTTTGGTTTGGAAATTGAATTAAAGAAAAAATATATTTTTAATGATTGAGACAAACTCAATTTTTAGTGAATTCTTAAATTTTCATGACGATAAAATTTTGTGTTTATTTTTTTTTTTTTTTTTTGTAATTCAAAAATAAATTTTTATTAAAAGTTTTTTTTTCTAAAAACAATTTTTTGCAAAAAAAAAAATGTTATAATAAAAAAAATATCAGAAATTAAACTTTTTAATTATTTCTCTTTATTTTAATATTTTTATTATAATGATTTTTTTTATTTATTTATATATATTTTTTTTACATTCTCATAACCATTTTCAAAGCATCTCTATTGATTTTGGCCTGTTTCAAAATATGACCCTCAACAAAGATATCCGATTCGTATTGCAAATAGCCGACAGCCTTTTCCACATATAACAGAGATTCTTCTAACAGCTCTTTGGGTGAAAGGCTAGTTTGCAGCGATATGCGTCTGGTGTTTTCAGCAATGGCTGAGTGCACTTCAAAGCACAAGGTGCCCAGCATACGAACCTCACCTGTAAATAAAACAGAATATAATTTTATTATTATTTTTTTACATTACTAATATTATTTTTGTGGCGCCTTACATGGTGCCAATTTTTCATATAATTCCACCAATTGTTTGCCATATTCCAATTTCATATTTAATTCTTCAGCGGACAATACCATCAGTTCGTTAACTTGTTTGCCCAGTTGTTGAACCAAATACAATTTCACTTCGCACATGTAGTAGTGGGTGGGGGGCAGCCATTTGCCATAGTGTTGTAAATATCTGAAAAAAAACAATCAAAAAATTTCAATAATTATTGGAATTATAATTTGAATTTTTTTTTAGTTTTTAAATATGAAAATGAAACTTTTTATTTACATTTGTTTTTATTTTCATTTTATAAATATTTTTGATTTTATTTAAAAAAATTATTTTTTGATTTAAAAAATTATATTTTATTTAATATTTTTGTATTTATTAAAATTTTTTTTATCAATTTTTTGTATTTATTAAAATTTGTTTTAATTGTATATTTTTCAAATAATTTTTCATTTAAAGAAATTATTTTTTTTTTATTTTTAAAAATAATTTTTCGTTTTTCACTTTGAATCACATTTTTTATATATTGAAATTATTATTTATCTATTAATTTAATTGTAAAAAACAGCCGTTAAATTGCATGTTTCATCAGGCTTTTGATTGTCTTTATCAACAACAAGAACAACAACAGTAGCAAGCTTTCTCTCTCTCTCTCTCTCTCCATTTGAAACTTTGCTCTGCTATTTGAAATTTATTTATTTGCTTATTTTTGTTTAAGTTATTATAAATGGTTAAATAACTATTTCAATTACTATTTAATTATTTTATTTTTATAAAAATGATTTAATTATTAAAATACTATTAAAAACAACTAACTGCCAAATTTATTGTTTCTAAATGTGACCCATTCGTTGCAGTGTGTCATCAGCCGTTTAATTGTATTTATAAACAACAACAACAACAGTCATTCATTCTCCATTTCTCTTGTTCTCTGTCAATACAATTTTGATTTATTTTTTATTTTGTTTTTTTTTTATTAATTATTGAGTTATTTATATTACTATTTATTTATTATTATTAATTTAATTAATTTATTTAAATTTTTAATATATAATTATTTAAATTATTTTATTCTTCAAATTATTAAAAACAGCATTGCCTGTTAGAATAGCCAAATTGTCATCCGTCGCTTGATTGCCTTTATAAACAACAACCGTAATCTTTCTCTCTCTCTCTCTCCCTCTTTGCTCTCAATTGCTAAGCCATTAACTTTGTTATATTTTTTTTCTATGATTACTATTATTTACTTATTAAAATTATTATTTGATTATTATATTTATTATTTAATTATTATATTTATTATTTAATTATTATATTTATTATTTAATTGTTATATTTATTATTTAATTATGTATTGTAACCGCCAAAACATTCTTAATGTGTCATCAGCCATTTGATTGTCCGTCCCTATAAACAGCAACAACAACGGTAATCTTGCTCTCTGGCTTTCTTCTATTTTCTCTCGCACTCTCAGGCTGACAATTAACCGATAACGATAAACAAATGTTCTTTCAATAATTGATAATCTATTAACATGTGTACCGCTTGTCATTATTGACAATGCAAAAATAATAGAGATATCGAAGGTGAGAGAATAAGGCAGAGAAAGTGAGAGAGTATAAGGCACAACAGATTAATGGAGAGTGTTTGTATTTAATGGAAACAGAGAGTTCCTTTACTATTAAATTAAATTAGAAAGAAAACAATACAAATGAAGAATTATTTATTGTCATTATATTTGAACATATGATTTCATGGAATGATAGAAACGTTTTGTGTGCGTCACGCGTCACATAATAACTAACTAAATAACAACAACAAACAGCAAATATCAACGAGAGAGAGAGAGAACAATATCTATAAAATACAATAGGAGAGTATATAGGATGGGAATGATTTGGCCATTTGTGTATATCAATAACACTTTGCTATATTTTCAATGTTATCATATATCGTATTCTTGCATTCATTAATATTGTAAATTTTTCAAATTGATTTCTTTTCATAATTGATAATAATTACTAATCACTTTTTTTTGCTCGTTTGTTAACAAAAATTTCATCATATTTTTTGTGGTCGTTACTAAGGGTAATAAAACTAATGAAATATAATCGTGCTAGACATAACATGTTATTTGAAAAACAATCTACGGCTATTTGTTTATAACAACGTCATACCCAACACGTGAATTTTCGTGGGTGAGATTAGTAGTTTTTTTTTCTACTTTAGAGGGTAATTTTTTTAATAAATGATTGAAAACAAAATTTGCTAAAATATTGTTAAGGAAATAAAAAGCTAATCATTTTAATTGAATGAAAAATTTGCAATTTCATTGAGATGACAAAGTGGAGATAAGATGTCATTGTTTTAAAAAAAAAAATTAAATATGAAGTTGAATGATTGCTATGAGCGTACCATGGAGCGTATGATGTTAATACATTATAATGTCAAATGCTAATACGCCATGGAGGTTTAGTCTAGGTGCTATTATTTTTTTCATTTCAAACACTGCACACATAACATCATCATCGGAATAGAAAATAGAACAATGAAATGTAATTTGTCTATATTAAATTTTCAAGATTGGAATTAAAAAATATTATTATTTTAAATAAATACACACTCGTATAGTGTATTTAAAATAGAA
Source organism: Musca vetustissima (assembly GCF_032173495.1). NCBI lineage: Eukaryota > Metazoa > Arthropoda > Insecta > Diptera > Muscidae > Musca > Musca vetustissima. The sequence continues at coordinate 220,976 of NW_026881593.1, read as the reverse complement.
AACTTTAAATCAATAAAAAATTCTCTTCCTCTTTTTTTATTGATTTTTATCTCCTCATAAAAAAATGATAAACCTCAAATATGTTCAAAATTTATCGAAAATAAAATGAATTGCACATTGAAGCCAATGAACAAAAAATAATAAAAAAAATCAAAACTTCTTCGACTAGCTGATTAAGTGAAATATAATAAAATAAAAAAATAACAACACAATTAATGTAATAATTCTTTGCGAACATTAAGTTTGAATAAAAACATGTGCTGTCGCATGCTAAACTACCAACCAACCAACAACTACTTGTAAAGATAAGAACGTGCGACCAATCAGATATCAGCAAGGCCATGGGAAATATTAGGTTTTTTTTTGTTGTTTTAAATCACTCACAGCGTGTAAATTGATATGCCAATAATTGAATTGGTCTAACAACATTTTCTTTACGATAAAAAAAGTGTGTGAAATGTAGTCAGGCAATTAGAATTTAGAATTTGTACTTTAATATTATAATAAAGAAAAATATTTCAGAATAAAATATTTTTTTTTTTTTGAAAATATTCTATAATAATTTAAAAAAATATATATTTTTTAAATTAAAAATATATATTTTTAAATTAATTTTTATTTAAAAAAAAAATTATAAATTATCGTGTAGTTATTTAATTTTTACTATTATTTCGTTTTTTGCGTGTTAGTTTTTCCAAGTCGTTTTTTTTTTTTTTCAACTGATAACTATCATTCCATTAACCACTTAAAATTTGTAATTCCTATTTTCAACAATTTTATTTTTGCGTAATATTTACAGAAAATAAAAACCAAAACACACATCAATTACATCAGTTTCAAAATGTGATTAAAAGCTAATATAATAATTGAAATGAAAGAAAAGAGTTCCACTCCCGACAATAGATTTGAAAATCAATTACATTTTGTAAATTGTTTTTAAAAATATTTTTTTTTAAATCCATGCCTATGAATTATTTAAAAAATGTTTTTTAATAATAAACATTGATTTCCAAAAATTCGATTTTCAAACTTTATAGTGATTTTAATATTTTTTTTTCAAGAAAAGTTTCAGCGTCTGTCAAAGACGAATAACAGAGTTGCATTTTACGAAATAATAATTGTAACGTATACGCTAAATAGTGAGCGTTTTTACAAAAGGCGTATTTACATTGTTTAGTAAAATGACACATGCAGCTCTACAGAGAGATATAAGGAATGTTATCATATGCTGTGTTCTGTAAGAATCTACAAGATTAAAATTTTTCTTTCGATATCGTAAACGAAAATTCCTTATCGTAGTGAAAAGTAGTAGATTTTTGTAGTATGGAACAGACAAATAATTTTAAATTTTTTGGAATTGTTTTTTTTTTGCGATATTATTCTATGACAGAAAAAAAAGTTACAAAATGCCACTTAACGTTCTGAGGCAACAACACATTTCCAAAACGGTTGGGCAAAAAACATGTGTGTGGACACATGCAGCTACAAAAAGATATATGAAAATGATGCTGTGTTCTGTAAGAAGATACAAGATTAAAATTTTTTAATTCGCATATGCAAGTTTCGCATCACGAAAATTCCTTATCGTAGTGAAAAGTAGTGAAAAGTTGGATTTTTTTTTTTGCGATATTATTCTATGACAGAAAAAAAGTTACAAAATGCCATTACAGATGAGAGGATTTTTTTGGTGAAAAATCGAAAAAATGGATGTCAATTAAATACAGTGGATTTACATCGGAATATACATTTTAGATCTATTGGATTTTTTTTTGGGTATATAAATTTCGTCATGGCATCCCCCCGCTTGCCATGAAACAAACTACATGACAATATAATGACGGTGCTAAATATATTAAATCGTTGTTGGTGGTCATAGTATCTATCTATCTAATTATTTCTATGGTTATACAAATGTTTTTATATACATACAAACATCTAATATTATTGGTTACATGTTATTATTTTATGATTTCGATACGAATATACTCCGTATATCGATAATCACTATCACGTTTTATTGATGTTTGCCAAAAAAAATGGTTGTGACAAGCCATTTTCACTGATAACGGATGGTGCGTAAAAACCCACCAACACGACATACAAGAACAACAACAACAACAAAGAAACTACAACAACAAAAAGAAACAAACGATTAGCTGGGACAAAACGACTATGGTGTACCCTACATTATTAACGGTATAAGCGATAAATGACATGATTAAACAAAGAGAGAGAGAGAGAGAGAAAATGGAAAATGAAACACTTACAAATGAACGTCATTTATTTGACAAACTATTCAAGAGAACAGAGACGAAATAATGACATTTATTGTTTAGTGTAAATGGGCGTTATTACACAGGCGGTTTACGACAACATAAACCAAACGATTAGCTGGGACAAAAACGACAATGGTGTACCCTACATTATTAACGGTGTAAACGATAAATGGCATGATTAAACAAAGAGAGAGAGAAAATGGGAAATGATCCACATACAAATGAACCTCACTTATTTGACAAACTATTCAAGAGAACAGAGACGAACTAATGACATTTATTGTTTAGTGCAAATGGGCGTTATTACACAGGCGGCTTTACATAGTGTTTAGTAAGGTTAAGAGGCATTTAGACTATGCGTTGCCAATTTGCTACTTTTAGGAAAGGTGATGCCATTTTTTGGTACAAAAAGCGTGTTGTATTTAAATTTATCCTGATTACGCACAGAATTTCAAGAAAAGGAGAGAATTTAATTTTATATGGTAAATCAATTTAACACGATTTCGGTTTGATTCACGTCTAACTAACCTATTCTCATTCCACACTAATTTCCGAACTTACCATTTTTTATTTCACTTAAAAAAATGGGAAGTATTATAAACGTGAATTGCTAAAAATTATTTATCGTATATATACATATGTATGTATGTATATATCCGAACATAATTGATTGATATTAACAATTCAAATAATAACGACAACAATTAAAAATTGATAAGCAATGCCAGCACGATCACTTAAGATTATTTTTTTAACTTTAGAATTAGAAAAAAATGACTCACAATGAAGAAATCAATGGGTACAAGACAAAAAATAAATAAATATATGAGGGTGTCGTAAAGGAATGGCAAATAATAATGAGTTATCTACTCATTTTAATGCAACATCCAAAGATTTTTTCAAAATAGGATTATATAAAATTTTTATGTGTTCCAGTAGTAAAACATAGTAAAAATTTTAAATTTATAAAGGAAAAGAAATCGATATCTGTTAGCTGTCCAATGTCACAAAAGTTCTTTACCTTTCCTAACAAAAATCCACACCCTCCCCCTATTTCAAGGCATGGTAATCGGCCTTGTATTTGAACTTTTAATTTTAAATACTGCATTGTCATTATTATTTATAATAATTATTTTTTTTTATGACCTACTACTCACTTGATACAATTTTCTTTTGTTTTCTCCATGGCATTAATATCGCTGCCGGCCCGCTCCAGTATATTATTGACATAGACCTTATCAACTTGGGCTTTGCATTCCAGGCAACTGCAAACAAGAAATAAATTTCAACATTAATAATTAAAATAAAAATCACCTTCCTCCCTCCCACTTACGTCCACTCCTTATGCCAATCATTCAGATTGGCGGGCAACATTAAACCCCGACAACTTTCCTTTTCACATTTCAGGGCACTATAATGTGTTCCATATTCCGTAACATCGAGACACCGCAAACATTGACATTTGAAGATTTTCGTTTGCATTAAATGCCGTTGACGATCCGCCGTACCCCATACAGCATCCGAATAGCAAATACTCAAATGGGTACCCTTCTTAATTTCTTTGGGAGCCCACAAAATCAAGTTGCCATCCTTATTGAAACTCTTGGCCAAATTGGGCGTACAAGAATGTTCCAAAAACGAAGCCTTATAGAATAAGGCAACATGGGGTGGATCGGAGGTGGGCACCTCATGGCCATTGATTTGTAATATGCCAATGATGCGCATTATTTCATCTTCCGTGAACAGTTTGGTGTTAAAAAATCTGAAAGGTAAAATGAATGATGATAAATTTATTAAAAAAAAGATAGAGAAGGAGAGAGTTAAAAAAATAGTTATTGAAAGAATTTTTTAAAAAATACATATAAGTCGTAAATTTTTTCAAGGTCCAATAGGCTTCAACTTAAATATTTTTTTCAAAAAAAAAATATTTTTCAAAAAAAAATAATATTCTTTTTTTTTTCTTTTTTCAAAAAAAAAATATTTTTTTCAAGATTTGTATTTTTAAGAAAATATGTTTTCAAATGTGAATTTTTAAAAAAAATATTCTTTCAAGCCGTGGATTTTTTAAAAAATATTATTTTCAAGGCGTGGATTTAAAAAAAACATATTTTTTTAAAGTGTGCATTTTAAAAAAACATATTTTTTTAAGTGTGCATTTTAAAAAAAATATTTTTTCAAGGCGTGGATTTTTAAAAAAAATATTTTCTTCCAAGGCGTGGATTTAAAAAAAAAATCAAGGGCGTGGATTTTAATTTTTTTTTTCAATGACGTGGATTTTTAAAAAAATATTTTTTTCAATGACGTGGATTTTTAAAAAAATATTGTTTTCAATGAAGTGTATTTTTAAAAAAATATTGTTTTCAAGGGCGTGGATTTTAAAAAAAAAATCAAGGGCGTGGATTTTTTTAAACATTTTTATTTTTTAAAACATCCACGGCTATTGTAAACTTCAAAAAATATTTTTTTAATCATCCACGCCTATTGTAAACTTCAAAAAATATTTTTTAAAACATCCACGCCTATTGTAAACTTCAAAAAATATTTTTTAAAACATCCACGCCTATTGTAAACTTCAAAAAATATTTTTTAAAACATCCACGCCTATTGTAAACTTAAAAAAATATTTTTTTAATCATCCACGCCTATTGTAAACTTAAAAAAATATTTTTTTAAACATCCACGCCTATTGTAAACTTCAAAAAATATTTTTTAAAACATCCACGCCTATTGTAAACTTCAAAAAATATTTTTTAAACATCCTATTTTTATATTTTTTTAAACATCCTATTTTTATACATTTTTTTTAACATTCCATTTTTAATTGTCTGTTGAAATTCTTATTAACCGGTCCCTCTTTTTCAAAACATTTCTTTCCCTTTCTCTCACACCCTCCCTCTTTCTCTCTCTCTCTCATTTGAGAATCTCTATACTCACTTCAATATAAATTTGCATACACTCTCATAATCTGCCTTCCATTGCATAGATCCCCTCCGTTGATCCTCCAATGATTCCAATTCATTAATTTTCTGCCACCGCTCGGGGTCCTTATCGCGCAGCATCAAGCAACGTGCCGTGCTCAAGCATTGATATAACGGATGGGGATTGGTGAATTCTTGTACATTGGCCGGTTTACCTCTAGCCCTGGTCAGCTCACATTCATAGACATGTTCCGCTTTATAAACACATTCATCACCACACAGAGGCCAACCACATTTTTCACAATTTTTATAGTCCTGCGGATCGATGGCATTGAGGCAGCCCAAACATACGGGTGCCGTCAATTGGGATGGACCACGAAAGAGGGGAGTTTCTTTGAGAATAATTTCGAATGGTTTAATGGTGCGGGTGGCCACCAAATGTCTACCCAATTCATTGTTGACGGCAATCTAGAGGGGGGCGGGTAGGAATGTGAAATGGAAATCAATAATTAAAAAAAGTCTTTTTTCCTAAAGTCCATATTTTTGTTATCGTTTTCGACAGTTTTCTTTGCCCACCTTAAATGGATGACAATTTTTCTTATGGTCCTTCCAATCTTTCTTTTGATGTTCGGCACTACAGTAGAACACTTGTTTGCAATTCGAGCAACTATTTTTTGTTTCGGTTTGACAAATTTGACAGGGATTCATGGTGATTTTTTTTATTTAATTTAATTAATTTTTCCAAATTTTCTTTTCAATTTTCCTATTCTATGGGACGTCTTATGTGTAAAAAATCTATTGAAAAACTAAAAACGAAGAAAATCCGATTTTGAATTGCTCCACATGATGGTCGTTATAAATAGATTTATTCCCCCTCTCTCTCTCACATGGGTGGTGTGTGTGAGAACCACACTTGGTGAGTAAAAGATGCTGTTCGGTTGTGTATGGTGTGTTGTTGTTGCGTTTTCAAGATGTTGTTGTTTTGTTTTTGTTCATCAATATACATATCTAGATCAAGATGCATGTTAAATATTGAGGGGTGGTGTAAAAATTTATGGCGAATTTTTTCGGTTTGTAAAAAAATATTTTTTCAAGTGGATTTTTAAAGAATATTTTTTGAAGTTTAAAAAAATGAAGTTATCAAAAGGCGGGGATTTTTTAAAAATAGTTTTGAAAGTTAACAAAAGTCGCCGATTTTCTAAAATATATTTTTTGAAGTTAACAATAGGCGTGGATTTAAATTTTTTCTTTTAAAGTTAACAAGAAGAGTGATTGTTTTTTTAATATTTTTTAATGATAACAATGGACGTGGATTTTTTAAAGCTTAAGTTTTGCAGTGTTAACAACTTACCGTCAATTGTTTATTTAATAAAAACCAAAGTGTTTTTTTTCAACTTTTTTCAAAGCCTCTACCCGGACTTAACTCATAAAGCAGAGCTTTTTCTATTTATTTATTTCATTTTAAATCCATACACACAAAAAATAATAAAGAGAAAAAAATAATTTATATTTTATATTCTAAAATATACACAAACAAAAAAAATATATATGTATATATTTAAGTTGTTGCTGTAATATAGCAAATCTCTATATATGTATAAATGATTGGCTTTACAACATTTCAATTGATTTCGTTGTTAAATAACGAATAATAATTCAAATTCAAATTCAATTTTTAACAAAATTCATTAAAGGGTTGGGGTTAGGGTGGGGAAGGAATGAAGAGTACAACAAACAAAAAAAGAGCTTTTTCCTTTAAGTAGTATTAAATATATAAGTTTATAATTAATTGTCTAGAAAATTGACAAAAATTGCGTATGTTTTTCGGTATCTTCTTCTACGATTTTTTTTTTTTTTTTTGATTTTCTCTAAACATCAGTTTCATTGGAATCATTATTGGCTGCTGTATCATTTTCCAAAGTTTGGAAATTCTTTAGTACTACGGCATGTTTCGTTTTGCCCTTTTTTATCGCTTGTCGTGAATCATTTGTGGCATCATCGGGATTTGAATGTCCAGCTGTAGATGTGGACGATTTACGATGTCGTTGTTGTTGTTGATTTTGATATTTGTCATTGCGTAGGGTATATTTTTTCGATTTGTATATTGTGGCTCCAGCAGTATATTGGGATTTTTTATTGTTGCTGTGGTTATTGTGGTTCAATGCATCTTCATCTTGTACGTTAGACGTTTCCTTTACACCATTGTGTGGTGGTACGGGGGAATGTATTTCAGTATCTTTGGGATTGTAATTTCCTAAGAGAAAATAAAAATTATCATTTTGTTGAACTCGTAATTAATATAGAAACTAGCTACTTACCCTGCAGCCCAAATAAATCCTTGTTTTCCTTGTGTTTGCCTTTCTTGGAAAGGCTGGCATTTTTGTTGTTATATTTTCTATTGTTTACCCTTTCTTTATTTTTGCCTTGGTTTCTCTTTGCAGCTTGTGGCCTATTATCTTCATTACCGCCATCATCATTCTCCTCCTCAGATTCCTCCTCCTCATCCTCTTCATGTTGTTCATTTATTATTAAATTCTCCGCAGGGTAGTTGCGTTGCGAGGCGGCGGCAGCAACTTCATGATGATAATTATTGTAACCCATATTACTTTCCGTATCTGAGACATTACCATGCATCATATCATCATCATCTCCGTCGTCATCGTCAATCAATTCATCTTCATCAATAATGACAATTTCCTCGGTCAATGATGGCCTCAACAACACCTCCGGTCCACCACCATAGATGTCATGCAAGAAACGCCATAGGGGCGCACTAATTTGTACATAATCTGACCCCAATCTCACACTCCTCATAGGCGAGTGTTTCACTGCGGCATCCTTGTTGCCACCCGCCACAATGTTGGCATTATTTATCGGCCCCGGTTCTTTGTGGGTTATCCCCTTGGCAAATTGTTGCCACTTGCGCAGCCAAGACATCGATATGGCATATATGGCTCCCGCCGAATCCAGCTCACCATCCAAACCATTGTACCGCTGAAAAACCGAATGTTCATAGTGTTGCCTTTGGGCCAAGGCCTCAGCTGCCCGCTTGCAAACCTCACACTCGAACAGCATATTTATGGCGGGACCACCACCAAATTTACTATATAAAAATTCCCACAAATTTTGGGATATTGGCACTGCTAATTGTTGAATCATATTAATTTTGGTATGCAATACCCCTCCGTGGGGACACAACATGGACCAATTGCTGATGGCACCCGGCTCTGAGAAGGTATTGAAACGGGCCAACCATTCACGTGATATATAAAATCTGATATCCGATTGCGACACCGGATACGCGGCCGAAAGTTCATTGGCTTCGAAACGCAACAGCTCCATTTGAGGGTTATGCTTCTGATAGAACAGCACATAAGCCTGGCAATTGGCCACCGTATCGGCAGATACCTCATTCACATGATGGTCATTGAATTCATACCAGCGATTGTTGCAAAAATTCCGGGCAAAACATGTATAGTGGCCACCACCCACTGTGCCATGGTGACAAATAACCGAAGTCAAGTTGTACATGGCCACCTGCGATTTACAATCCTTATGGATATAGGGATGCATATCGAAATTCTCCAATGGAAATTCCACATGGGCAGATATTTTTGAGCTATACGATAAGTCGTGGCGAAAACGCTTCAAATGGATACACAAGACTTCGGGCAGCTCCAAGACCCTGGAATATTTCACACCAGTGCGTAGCTTGTTACACTTCTCACAGCTGTACATGTTGTCGCCCTTTAACTCATCGGCACTAAAGAAATTGGCCATACAGTCGTGTAGCGTCACCGAGGGACCCCACAGCCATGAGCGTACAATATTCCACAGCCAGGAGATCCAACCCTCTTGAGCCCTTGCCGCCGCCGCTGTACTTGTAGTAGCCGTCGAATCAATGGAATTTAAACTTTGAACACTCATGCTATTGGTTTGATGTAGAACATTGAGGAAATCTCGATTTGGTATGGGCAGCGATAGATCTTGGAATGTTTCCTCACGGGTGGAAATGCGATCGCATGTCAGACATTGGACCGATGACAAGAGTTTACCATCGAATATTTCGCTGACAATGGAGCGCACCGTAGTGGTTGCAGTGCTTGAAGATAACATCTTACCCACCATTGCAACAGGTGGAGCCGCAGCAGCTGATTGCTGTACTACCTTTGGTGCCCCCTTTTGACTAGTAGAACCCACAAAATTCTCACATAGACTAGACTGTTCCGAATTGGAACTGTCACAGGTTACATAATTGGTATCCAAGTTTTGGCTTGAACTAGATGTTGAGCTTATCCCCGACATGCTATCATCTTCATCCTCATTCTCCTTAATGGAATGTTTTCTTTTATTCGGTTCATAACTCAGAGCGGTCTCCTTTAGCTCCTCATGCAGCTGGTCCATAAAACAGCGCAAAAACTCCTGGGTATCATGTTGCTGGAATCCGCGAAACATGGGATGGACACTTCGTATGCCGTACAAAATGCTGCGTGGTGCCAAAAATGTCTTACCCTCGTCGCGTTTACGCCACATGTCACGCATCAAACGTTGATAGCTCTTGGCCAGGCCGGCCTTGCAACGATGGGCACCCTGTTCCAAGGTGTGATCCATTAAATCACCACAATTCAAAAAATAGTGCGTCATTGGCAGCACATTACTCAGGGCCTGGATGGCGGAGTTCATATAGCAGGTATTTGCAATATTTTGCAGACCCACTAGACCACTAGCCACACTGCTACCGCTACCATAATCCGAATCATTTTCCTCGTCCGAGTAGCGCATTGCACGCAACACCGGATCAACAATTTGGGCTGGACGCTCCACACCACTAATGGGTACCTCACGTTCACACAGATAACACCACGCCCGTTGTGAGGATAAATTCATGTGGATGCAGTGCAGCGACTTATCTTTGCTGCGCTGGAAATGTTCGGTACTGTGGTCATTGGCCTGTTCACTGCAACCCACCAACATACATTTCTTGTAAAGGCATATCCATAAATTCGGACCCGCATAATGACAATTGGCGCAGGCATTGTTCTGCAAAAATTAAACAAAAACAATCGAATTATTAATAATTGGAATACTTCTCTCTAAAACAAAACACTCCATGGATGTCATCCGTTTCTTTTGTGGAAAAAATCAAAGTCAAACTCACAGCAACAACAACATCAATGCGTCCTAGTTTTATAAGGCCACCAAAGCAAGCAGCAACAAAACCGGCTGCATTTTTATTTGTTGGACTGGCCTTCGACAATTCTAAAGGTTACACACACAGTTCACTCACATACAAATTAAATTATTATTATTAGTAATTTTCTTTTTTTTAATTATGTACATCCATAGAGTGAGAAAAAAAATGTATTGGAATTTTTTGTGGAAAACCTCATCAAGTTTAAAATCGTGCAATGATGCATGATGCACAGCTGACAAATGGGCACACGGCTGTTGTTTACTCATGATTTCTATTTTTTTTAGGTTGTCTCCTTCACACCAACTCCACCGTTGACCACATTAGGCAGGCTTCGTTTTGTTTTGGTTTTCGTTGTGCCAGCAGTACCCAGTACTGACTGCTGATGGATGGACTGCTGGAATTTTTTAAGTTATCCAAGTTTTGACGCCTTCACGCACGCACACACACATGAAGTGACCCTTTTTTCGCTGGTCTTCATCAAAACAATGCTTCTTCTTTTTTCACTGGTAAAATAAGTGGTAATGCAAAAGGAATGATAACTGGTAAATAGTTGCATTTAATTGCTAATAATTTCAGAAAGCTTTGTCTGTTGAAGTTTTTTATTGTTGGGAATTTTATAATAATACAAAATATTTAATAATATTGAGAAATTATTAATGTTTCTTTTCATATTTATTTAATGAAGAAAATAACATTGTCATGCCCCTTTGAATTGATATCCCATGGAGTGCATTGTGAGAAATTAGGGATCTATAGATCGAAAAAGTTAAACGTAATAAGATCCATACACAATACAATACAAGTTGTTGAATTAGTTAAGGAAAATCATGATCCAATAATAAGGTCGTTAGATAAGTCCAGATGATTTTACCCGAGCTATAAAAATGCTTTCGATTTTGACTTAATTGTGTGAAAACGTAAACAAAATATTTGACAGTATGGAGAGATTTTAATCCAAAATTGTCGATAACGATTGCTTCTGACACAATCTGTCTATTGGCTCATGAGGAAAATCAACTCTGTACTGATGTCTGCTTATGTCAAACTTATTTATATACGCAGACATGGTACAATTATACAAGGTAACTGCAAAACTACAACAACCACATAGAAAATTGTTATTGTATGTTTAAAGTAATGTCAGTCTGATATGTCGAAAAAACAAAAAAAAAATATTAAAAAAACGCTATTTATTTTAAAAATGTATTTTTTAATTTTCAAAAAAAAAATTAAAAACTTTAGTTGTGATTTCGCGCGATTGATACTCTTTTAAATTAATATAATTGGAATTCTTATGCCAATTCATGGTTGAAAAGTGACCTGAAAAAAACATATTTTTATCGATTTTTTTTTGGCTCGCAGTCATGCTAAATCGAGATAATGCAAACCTGTTTCTGCACAAAAAAATAATCGTTTCTCCTTAAAGTTCGGCAGCTGACCTGACAAAAATTGGTCAGCTATTGAAAAATTGATTTTTTTAATTTATAATAAATATTACGACAATTTAAAACAGCAAATGTATTTATGTATTATTTAAAATTATTAATTGAAAATTGCCACAAAAATTAGAAATCCAGCGTAATGTTTACCTATACGTAAACAAAATACAGCTGACAAAGTCACTGCATTTTATTTGTATGCTAGTCTAAACAGCTATTTGATATCTCAATTTACAAATCGAGTCCAAACCATTCGATCTTAAATGTAAATTCCATAGCATATACGTCAAATGTAATCCCCTGGATTTCCGAACATGATTAAGGTGATTTATACGCTATATAATTGACATTTGAGATCGAATGGATTTAACAGTTGAATAACAATTTGGCCCATGGTGTATTTTTAATGAATAACCCAATTTATCTTTATTGTACACAAATTTTTTTGAAAATCTGTATATATTTTTTAATATTATTACTTTGTATTTTTTCAATTGGTCTGTTCCCGTACTGCAAGAATCTACTCGATTTTACTATTTTCTTCGATATCATAAAGGAAAAAAGTGTTATCGGAGTAAAAAATAGTAGATTCTTGCAGTACGGGAACAGACCAAATGCTACTATCCATGGCCTATAAATAAGGTCACCAAGGGAGACCAGCTGATTATCGATACCTCTCAAGTTTGATGTCAAAATGCATTATTGTGAATTGACTTCCATTATGAAAACGTAACCAAAATCGAAATTTTTGACATTAGACTTGAGAAAAAACAGCTGTTTTCCGATTTCGATTGCTATCTTGGTGACCTTATTAATAGATCTTGCTACGCGTGGTTTTATATTTGTCGGGATCGGGATCGGTGTTGAGAGTCCCTCTCTCTTGAGAGAGTAATTAGAGTTGCGCTATTTTTAATTTTGTAACAAGCGTACTTTTTGTTCACAAAAGGTACGAATTGACATAAACGTACCAAAACAAAAATTAGATTTTTTATTATTCTTGAATACATTTACGCTTAAATTATAACATATATTATTTATGCAAATAACTGGTACAAATATTGGCCAATATTTATCGATAATTATGATTTATTATCATTTGAAGTAGAATTTCAGGTACCTTTTCGTACTTTTTTGTTCCTACCTGTGGTAATGTTTTCCAACACAATTTACAATTTACCACTGAGAGAGAGAGAAACTCTCAACACCGATACCGATCCCGACAAATATAAAACCACGCTACTATATGTTTATATAAGATTATCGATAAATCGATTATGCCTTTTTTCGATGTACATATACCTAATACGGTATACCATTAATTGAACTAGTGATCCCTATGCCGCCTATTTGCAAAGACATAAAAGTATAAAGATAGGACAATTGAATTTCCAAGTTGGCCGTTAGATGGCTTTTGCTCTGTTGTTACGATATCGTAACAACATTTTCTGTTAATTACAAAGAGAACAACATTTTTTAATCTCTGAAATGCAATGGAATAATGACAGAAAAAACCTAGAGAGTTTAAAAACAATTTATATGGCTGGCAACATTCTGCAAATATATATGATGTGTTCCACAATGTACAAGGCGAATTTTTGTCGCTGCTACATAAATGTATTAAATATACAATAACATATGATATATAATTATTATTATATATAACCAAAAATAACATAGAATTTTAGGATTTTAGTAATTTGAAGACTTTCTCCTACGCCAAGAATCGTTTTAAACGACAACTTATTAAACTTTGTATACACATGTGGTGTTGTGTGATTATTGTAAACCCCCGATGCAATGAAAACACAATGTAAATAGTGAAAGACCGCGAAAAAGAAGGTGGTAGAAATACAGGATATTATGTCTTTTGCTTATGTTTGTAACAGGCAAAAGGAAACGAGATGGGCACATGGTTCCTTTTGAGAATATGCATACAATCACTATCTGAGTCGATTTATGCATGTACGTCCGTCTGTCCGTCTGTAGATGTTAAATTGTAAACAAAGTACAGGTCGCATTTATAATCCGATTTGGATGAAATTTGGCACAGCTCACTTATTTGGCCCAAGGACGAACCCTATTGAAATTGGGAAAAATCGGCTCTGATTTAGTTATAGCTCCCATATATATTTTCGTCCGATTTAGGTAAATTGTGTACCAAAGTCCCTATATATCTTTCGATTTGTACGAATTTTGACATAGCGTACTGAATTAAGTGTCGAACGACTCAGATTTCAGATTTAGATATAGTTCCCTTATATAGTTTTGTCAGATTTAATGTAAAAGGTACACCAAAGTCCCCCATACTCTTGAAGATACAGCCGATTTATTGCGTCAGCATCAAGTGACGGTAAGAGTAATTCTCAAACTTTTTTAACGCATTTTTCTCGAAGCAGTGTTTCGAGAATGGCGGGCAAGATAACTCAAATACTAATGATCCAATCGGTTCCAACTTTTGACACGTTTCTCTGGGAGTGTATAGCTATCGTATGAACTAGGATAAAGCCAATCGGTGAAAAACTTTGAAGTGACGGAGGATATTTTAGGCATAAGTATATAAGATAGATTAAAAACCAGTGAGCGGAGCAGTATAGTCGGACGGGGCCGACCATATGATATCCTACACAACTTGTACGACAAATTAAATTTCCTGTAGCTCTATATTCTGAGCTTGAGCAATATTTGCACCCTCTTGACCAACTAGAGGTCAACAAATACTACAAATATTCAGTACAGCCCTTCTAATTACTTGCCCAGATTCCCTTCACCGTTGGTTGTGCTGTGATGTGGCCTATAGACTCCAAAAACACAACAAATTAAGTTTTCGGTCATCCCAATATTATTATCTGACCATCACCGAAAATTATCGGCGTTGTCCTTGGCCATAACTGGAACCTCATGGAACATTTCAAAGCGATCACCGCTATATTTCCGACCTCAAGTGTGGTAATGGCTTACTAAATAATATTTGAATACCTAAACGCCTGTTAATACCTAAGTATATATATACGACAATATAATTGGTATCAATTTAAAGGTCAACCACTCTATTCGCTATGGAACACAAATATTGTCATTTTTCACACAAAAGCCAGGGTCCATTTGACCCGCCAAATATTGACCGGTCCTTAATAAAACTGGCATGTTTATTCTTTACCCCGATCCCATTCTCCGTGTAAAAATTCGCAATGTTGGGGTCAGAATTGCGGCGTCTGGAGCGACCAAAAACCGACAAAAATAAAGTGTTTGGTCCATTAGATCTTCATTGACCAGAACCCATCCTACATGCAAAATTTCGTGAAGATTGGTCCATAACTGTGGCCTGTATCGTGTTTCCAAATAATAATGGATAGACTGACGGACGGCCACACATGTCTAGATGGACTCAGCTAGTCGAGATATGACGACCGGTATACTTAACGGTGGGTCTAGGACCAACATTTCGCGGCGTTTCAAACTCTTGGGGCTGCACAAAGCTATAATACCCTGACATACCATGAAATCATTGTTGTTTTTGTATTCATGGGTCATTATTTGAATCCGCATCATAATTTTGAGGCATTCACATCAGCAGGAAATAAATATATTGCAAAAAAATTAAAAATTTATAAACAATTTATAAAATTTGGAAAACTTTCTTCAGTTCAAGCATTAGAGCTCAATCAGCCTTAATTAAATCATCACGGAAGTAATCCTTGCAAGCATCGAGACTTTGACCGACATATCATCAGCTTCAAAATGACGGCCAAACGTTTTTGGTGATTCACCGGGTAATGTGTTCAATTTTAACCCAAATCTCTTGACCTTTGCGAGCCGTTTCCAATTCTTTGTGATTTGATTTGATTGAGCTGACAATGTCTATATCGACAAACTCCTTGCCCGGCACACAAATCGGTGTACCAACTTTCACAATACCATTTTCGACCATTACACCCATGACAATGGGGTCACGACTGTTAAAGATGAACTGGGGCAGGGGAAGACGGCAATTGATTGAAATTTTTCAAATAAACCACGCAAAAAGAAAAAAAATTAAAATAAAAAAAATTATATTAATAATTTCATACAATCTCAAACTTAACTTTTTTCAAAATAATTAACATTGCTGTTAAGTATTTTTTTGGTGAGAGAACTTCAAAAAGTGCATTTTCCATTAAAATGTGTAGCCCTCTATAACACAAATTTGACACTAATATTGGAAAATGCGTTTTGTCCAGTCTTTACGATTGTATGTCTTTGCTATTTGACATTTAACGCATACGTGCGGTATTTTACACAAAATAACATTAAAATATATCTATTTTTATCAAGGTAGATACATAAGGTAGCCGCATCGGCGAATTGGGAACATGATATGTCAAAATAGTTAACAAGGCAAATAATAATTGATTCGCCGTAACATATCAAATTTGAAGCGAATTTCATTCAACCAATCAGAATTCAGCATTTTGAAATATTAAAAATATTTGTTTACTTTTTAGTAATTTTTAAAATTATGAATGTTTGTGCAAATTCAGATTGGTGATTGAAAAAGAACATCAAACCGCGACTTAAATTCAATGAAGAACTTAGGAACGGAACCGGGCGTTGACTATTTATCCTTGAATTTTAATGCATTCCATGGACTCCAAATGAAATTCGAAACAAATTTAAATATACCATGATAAAGGCATACAAAACGTGTTTCGGTGTCGGAAATCTAGCAAAATTTAACTGCTCCAAGATTCACAAATACGGACAAAATATTCTGGGTGTAGAATCCACTATCTTTTTTCTGTTTAAATTTCATCTCCTTTAAGGGTAGAGTTTGTTCTTATGTTATCTGTTGTATCAACTGAAATTCAAGTCATATCTGTGTGCCCATCCATCTGTACTTCATTAAGTTATGATGTTCATTCCGTTCTGGTCAAAGGCAAAACCAATAGTTTTGGCAATGATATTTTGAAATGGACCAATAACTTTATTTCATTTTCTATGAAGGTCATAACTATGGTATTGTTAGAGGCTGAAGTATAAGATAATCACCGCATAGTTTTGCTCCGCAAAAAATTTAAGTCCAATATTCCAGATTTATGTTATTGGTTTTTTTAATTCTTTCACAACATGTATTTCAATAAAAAGCAAACGCATTGTTTTTGTTTTTAAATTTAAATTCTCTTTTTATCTACCTACGGCGAATTAAAATAACAAAATTCTGTTTGACATATAATGTTACCATCAGCTGCCTTGATACGGTTACCTTATAAATATACCTTGATTTTTATTTAATACAAAACAAAAAGAATAAATAAAACAAATAATTGTCAACATAAGGAAAAGGAAAGGAGAGAATATTTAATTCAATACTTCATACGTTTTGTATGGATGTGTGAACTCGGCGTAGTGCGGCCATACGTCAACTCAACGCCATCTGTTTTGTTGTGGTGGGCAAGCTGAATGTTTTCTCCTCGCTCTGTACGTCACGCCAAGTATTAGACCGATACCTAATACGGGAACAAATACTCACTAGTTTTGCTTTTCTTCTTCTAATGCATTAAAAAAACACACAGAAGAAAATATTTGATTTCTTCTGTAATTTTCATTTGTGCATTGTAAACAATAAGTGTTGGTGTTAAAAAGTCGTCGTTGTTGTTGTTGCTATAGTTGGAGCGGAACTAATTTTGTCCAATTTGTGTGTGTTTTCTTTCTTTTTGCTTTTTTTGTGAAATGCTCCATAAATATTATGTGATGGATACATAGAAGTTATTTGTGTCAGTGAAGCGCAAAGAAGAGGAAAACACTGACTGAGTGAAAAGAAAAAAAGTTTTATCTAATTTTCTTGGTGAAGTGGAAAAAAACCGAAAAAAGCGACCGACAAACAAGCTTCAGTGAAAATGTAAAGAAAGTCCACAAAATTCCTCCAGTGAAGAAGAACGAACGGAAGATTGCAATAGAAAAATTACATATTTTGCAAAAAATTTTTTTTGAGTGACAATTGTGCGTGTTTCTTTTTGTTTTTTCGTTGTTTGTGTGTGTGTGTGTGTTTGTGAGCATAATAAGAGTGCGTGCATGCCTGTGTGATTGATCTTCGCCACGCCAAAAAGCCAGCCAGATAGACGGACAGACAGTCGGTCGGTCTGATAGAGAGTGGTCAGTCCGTCACAACACACCATATCAATAGTTAAGAGAGCAAGAACAAACAGAAGACGGAATTATAAAAAAATAAAGAAAAAAAATACGAAAATCGGTAGCAGACACCCAAAACCTTGCGCAACAAACAAACACACCAACACATTCTCGCACATAAAAAAACCAATGAAAATAATAACAAAAACAATAATTTAAGGAAATTCCTTTAGACGCGGCGTGTCCGAAAAGCAAAAAAAAATCTATAAATCTGTCACAAATAAGAACAAAAAAAAAATAACACCACAGACAAACGTCAAACAAACGCAGCCAGCAGAGGCCGCCGCCGTTGCAGCAGCGACGGCAGCATCCCCATCAACGGACGTCGTTGTACATACTTGTTTATCTACATACGTATTTAATTATTAGATATTGTTAACACAATAGATTTGTGTGCATCTTGGGTGATATGCAACATCAGCAGCAGCAGCCGCCGCATCATGCCAGAACATTGGAGGCTTCGGCAGCTGCCCATACATCTGGCGGTGCATCGTATGATGGAAAAATTGCTGGTCTTTACGATTTGGAAGAAACGCTGGGTTCGGGCCACTTTGCTGTAGTAAAATTGGCACGACATGTTTTCACCGGAGCCAAAGTTGCCGTCAAGGTGGTGGACAAAACGAAACTGGATGAAGTCTCTAAGGCTCATCTGTTTCAGGAAGTTAGGTAAGTGTTGACAAAGATGACGATGAAAGTTAAAAAGAATTAATTTTTTTTTTTTTTGAAAACTTTTTTTGAGATGGATGGAGTAGTGATATGGAATTGATGAGATATGAAAAAAAAGAAGAAGAAGAAAAATTAATTTGCAATATAAGTCCATGGTCAAGTAAACTATTATCAATTGGTATTTCACCAACCACCCCCAACCCCTGCCACTTAATGGTGCAAAATTTCAATAGTCAATTTACAAAACGAAAGAAAAAAATTGAAAATAGACAACAAATGTTCACGAAACATGAACAAACAGAAAAAAACAAATTGGGGTCAATGTTCGCTTTTTGACAACTACATTGTGTGGCGTAGTTTTCGGCCCAAAATGAAAATACCACACATGTACATACGTCGGAACGACCAACCAAACTATACTACTTATATAAAGTGACAAAAAAAATATATTGGAAAGAAAAAGTGCCGACCAAAAAAAGAAATTGGAAATTTTTGGTATTTATTGTTGTTTTTTTTTTTTTTTTTTTTAATTTTCTATATTAGATAAACACTTTTTTTATTATTTTAGTTATGGCAGTTAATTGATAACAGAAAACCCTCTTCAAAAGGGCAAGGTCAGTTATCAGCGACAACCACAATAAAATATTACGAAATTTTTCTTTTTGAAATCAAAATCATTAGGAGCAATTATTACTTTCGCCATCGTCTCGTCTTCGTCATTGTCGAACATCCATCACATCTCATAGAAAGTCAATTTAAAAGATCAATGGGGTCAATCAATTTTTTTTATGCAAACTGAAGAATTTATTTTAACGCGTCATAGCTGATTATATTCTTCGCAAGTCGAGTAGCTAAAAATTGTTATCACATGAAGAAGCAAATTATTCAGGAAATTTCCCACAAATATTTCTTTTTGGGCACAAAAGAAGGCCAACAGAACTGAGTAAAAAAGGTGAAACATACTTATTATTTTTATTGGTAGATTCGAGACCCAATAATATATTCTGGGTCTAAAACCAAAAAAAAAAAAAAAATGAATAAATAAATAATAAGTATGTTTCGCCTTTTTACTCAGGTCAGTTAGCCTTTTTGGTGCCGAAAATTTCTTCCATAAATCAAACTTAAACCAGTAAGGAAACTTAAAAAATCGAACGGAACCGACATTATGAGAACCTTCACTACTTTGGGTACATACAGGAGAGACTCCTATATACAATATTCTGTCGATCACATCTTTGGAGGAGTCATTTGCAAAAAAATCGGACAAATCGGAGCTGTATCTAAAACTGAACCGATTTTAACAAAACTTCACATACGTTTTTCAAGACTTCATTCAATACCATATGTGAAATTTCGTGTAAATTGAACATACCTAGGCTCTTTGGTACTCCATGTTAATCAAATCGGAAGAAAATATATATAGAGGTGCTATATTTAAATCTGTAACGATTTCAACAAAACTTAATACAAAACATCCTTATCTTGCTAAGGTTGCACAATATGCAATTGTATACCATTCTACGGCGATATTCAAATCGGCCCACTGATCTTTCGGAGAAATTTTCTTGTTTCTTGTTCAAAGGTGGCTCTTACCGCTCTCAGTGTTCGACCCATTATGTCGATGTCATCGGCATAGGCGATTAACATGTGTTGTTTGGTGTACAGAGTGCCATTTCTGTTCACTTTTGACCTTTTCCAGCAAGATGTTAAAAAGGTCACACGACAAACTGTCACCTTGTCTGATTATTCATTCGGTATTAAAGGGCTCCGAGAGGTTCTTTCCGACTTTAACTGCTGATCTCGTGCCAGTTAAAGTTACCCTGCATAGCCGTATTAATTTTGCAGGAATACCAAACGCAGACATGGCTTTATACACCTCTGAATGGATAGGGCTGTCGAATACGGCTTTATAGTCGACGAATAGGTGGAATGTGTCGATGTGTTTTTCGTGGTTTTTTTTTCTAGGATTTGGGGCAGAATGAAAATCTGGTCAGTGGTGGATTTGCCAGGTCTGAGGCCGCATTGGTATGGTCCAATAATGTCATTGACCATTGGCTTTAGTCGTTCGCACAGTACGCTGGATAGCATTGTATATGTGATGGGAAGGAGACTTATTCCTCTATTGTTGGCACATATCGCCTTTTTTGTGCACGGGACACAGGATGCTGAGGTTACAATCATTGGGTATGCATTCTTCTAGCCAAATTGTACTAATCAGCTGGTGCATGCTGGTAAGGAATATCTGACCACCAGTCTTGAATAGTTCGGCTTATAACCCATCGGCACCTGCTGCTTTATTATTCTTTAGTCGATTGATTGCTATTCTGACTTCATCTTGGCTAGGAGGTATACACTCTATTGGTTCTGGGGTATCCTCTTCACCGCAACTATTTGATACCAGAAGTTTTCCAAAATGCTCCTTCCAGATCCTCAGCACACTGTCTGTATTTGTCACCAGGCTTCGTTCTTCATCTCTATAGGAGGATGTGCCTACCCGTTGGTAGAATTTTCGGACTTCATTCAGACTCCTGTACATCTCGATTTGATCACGCTCACGTTTTTCTTGTTCTTTTTTCTGAGAATACTATGACCCATTTACATGAAATCGGACGAAAATACTGGTGAAAACTATATCTAAATCTGAACCGATTTCAACAAAACTTAACACACTTCATTCTGGACTCAATTCTATACGCTATACAAAATTTCGTCTCAATGGAAAACCCCTTGGGAGTTTGGTGCACCATTAAAATAAAATCATACGAAACTATATATGGGAGCTATATTTAAATCTGAACTAAACACACACCATTAGGAAATTTCCTGTAAATCGGACAAATAAAATAGGCTATGCCAACAATCCAGGGCTGTTTGGTGCAAACCTTCGGAGTTTTGCGGAGTTTTTTTTCTTTTATAAAAAAATTAGTCTTGCGGTCGTAATATTTTTTATAGAAAAAAAAACTGTTCCATGGTCCTGAATCTGTTTCAAGGTCCTACAATTTTTTATAAAATGAAATCAGTCTCAATGTCTTGCAATATTGTTGCCAAAAAAACTACCCCGTGAAGTCTCGAAATTTAAAAATAAGTTCAATTCGTGTTTACTGCAAATGCTTTTCTATGGAAAAAAACATGACCAAAGAGGTTTCCCATTGAAAAAAATCTGTCGAAGTTCCCTACAAATTATTTTCTATTAAAAAAACTCAAGGTCCTGAAATTTGTTTTAATAAAAAAATCAGTTTCAAATTCCTGAAAATGTTCTTCCATATGGGAAAAATCTGTAAGGCATATTATTATTATTTTTACATTATTTTTGAAAGTTCCAAAATTGTGACCCGCAATAAAACCCCCTTTTACTTCTTTTTCTACTTTCAGATGCATGAAACTTGTACAGCATCCCAATGTTGTACGTCTCTACGAAGTTATCGATACCCAAACAAAATTATATTTAGTATTGGAACTGGGCGATGGTGGCGATCTTTATGACTACATTATGAAACATGATGGTGGGCTGAGTGAAAATTTGGCACGGAAATATTTTCGACAAATTTTGCGAGCAATTACCTACTGTCATCAGTTGCATGTGGTACATAGGTGAGTGGGCCTTTTTCTTCCTATTTTTTAAATTTATTGAATTATTTTTTTGTTTTCTTTTTTTCAGAGATCTCAAGCCGGAAAATGTGGTATTCTTTGAAAAACTGGGCGTTGTCAAACTAACCGATTTCGGTTTTAGTAATAAATTTTCTCCTGGACAAAAATTGGAAACGTTTTGTGGCAGTTTGGCATATTCTGCACCGGAAATATTGTTGGGTGATTCATATGATGCTCCGGCTGTGGGTAAGTTACTCGTTGTGAAATTGCTAACTAGTTTTTGCTACAGAAAAAATCAGGCCCGATTTTTTTCATAGAAAAAAATCTGTACCAAGGTCATGGGATTTTTTCTACTATTTGCAAGTTCCGAAGGCCTTGCAAATGTATTCTATAGAAAAAAATTCTGTACCAATGGTCCCAAAACTTTTTTCATAGAAAACCAGTAAGGAAAGTAGTAAAGTCGGACGGGACCGACTATATGATACCCTTCACCACTTTGAGTATATTCAACAGATGAATCCTAACAGAAGTCGCATTTTTAAAGGACCAGTAAACTGAAATTGGAACCATAAACACGTCATTCTGCAACCGATACTAAATTGTTCATTTGGTCAGATATAGAAGCTATATCTAAATATGAACCGATTTCAGGAAACTTAACACACATCATTCAGACCTAATTTGTTACGCTGTGCCAAATTTCGTGCAAATCGAAAGATATATAGGGACTTTGGTGCACCATTTACATTAAATCTGACGAAAGTATATGTGGGAGCTATATATAAATCTGAACCGATTTTCAGGCAACTTTACACACATCATTCTAGACCTAATTTGCTACGCTGTGCCAAATTTCGTGCTTAAATCGACTCAAAAAGTGATTCTATGCATATTCTCAAAAGGAGTCTATCTCGATTATTTTTGCATGTTACAAACATATGCACAAAAAAATAATACCCTGTACCAGAAAAAAGAATTTGGTTCAAGAACCTGGGGGCTACCAGAAAAAATTGACCAATATTTATAATTTATAGTGGAGAGATGTGCTACCTAATAAGAACTCGACGTACTAAAAAGTTAATTTGGTCGAAAAATCCGATCAGAACCCCCAAAATACCAAAAATGTTGGGGTACCGTTATATGGGTACTACCAGAAAAACTGGACCTATATTTATAATTTTTAGTGGAGTAATTTGGTACCCAATAAGAACCCAATGTACAAAATTTCAGCGAATTCAGTTATAAAACGAGCCCAAAAACCCGAAAATACCGAAAATTGGGGGTGCCCTTATATGGGGGCTTTTCGAAAAAATGGACCTTTATTTATAATGTTTGGTAGGGAGATTTGCTACCCAATAAGAACACAAAGTACCAAATTTCAGTGAATTCGGTCAAAAAATGCGATCAAAACACCCAAAATACCGAAAATTGGGGGTAATCATATATGGGGGCTATCCGAAAAAATGGACCTTTATTTATAATTTTTGGTAGGGAGATTTGCTACCCAATAAGAACTCAATGTACAAAATTTCAGCGAATTCAGTTAAAAAACGTGCTCAAGAACCTCAAAATACCGAAAATTTGGGGGTACCCTTATATGGGGGCTATGCGAAAAAATGGACCGTTATTTATAATTTCTGGTAGGGAGATTTGCTACCCAATAAGAACACAAAGTACTAAATTTCAGCGAATTCGGTCGGAAAATGCGATCAAAACCCCCAAAATACCGAAAATTGGGGGTAATCTTATATGGGGGCTATCCGAAAAAATGGACCTTTATTTATAATTTTTGGTAGAGAGATTTGCTACCCAATAAGAACTCAAAGTACCAAATTTCAGCGAATTCAGTTAAAAAACGCGCTCAAGAACCTCAAAATACCGAAAATTTTGGGGTACCCTTATATGGGAGCTACACCTAAACGTGGACCGATTTTCTCCAATTTCAATAGGGTTCGTCCTTGGGCCAATTAAGTGACCTGTGCCAAATTTCATCCAAATCGGATCATAAATGCGACCTGTACTTTGTTAACAAAAATACATGGACGGACGGACAGACGGACAGACGGACGGACGGACGGACAGACGGACATGCATAAATCGACTCAGAAAGTGATTCTATGCATATTCTCAAAAGGAACCATGGGTCTATCTCGATTATTTTTGCCTGTTACAAACATATGCACAAAGACATAATACCCTGTACCACAGTGTGGTGAAGGGTATAAAAATCGGTTCTCTGTCGATTATGCAAAAGGAACCATGGGTCTATCTCGATTATTTTTGCCTGTTACAAACATATGCACAAAGACATAATACCCTGTACCACAGTGTGGTGAAGGGTATAAAAATCGGTTCTCTGTCGATTATGCAAATTGTTTCCCGTAGAAAAAAAAAACAATATTTTTGTTGCTGTCGAAATTTGTTCTCTTTTTTTTTGAAAATATTCTTAATTAAATTATTCTCCTTTCCAGATATTTGGTCCTTGGGCGTCATACTCTATATGTTGGTGTGCGGCCAACCCCCCTTTGAAAAAGCCAATGATTCAGAAACCCTAACCATGATTATGGACTGTAAATACAGTGTACCACCGCAGGTGTCACGATCATGTCGTAAACTAATTGCCTCCATGTTAGTGCGAGATCCCAAAAAGCGGGCAACACTCGAACAAATTTCCGCCGATGAATGGGTCAATGAAATGAGTACAGCAAACGATGCAATGGATTCGCTACCTTTGATCAGCCGGGAACAACTTAGCGAGGAGGATCATGCCTTCATAATACAGAAAATGATCAATGGCAATATTGCACCCAAAGAGGAGATTCTGCAGTAAGTAAACAAACATAACCTCAAAAAGTGTTCTGAATTTAAATTTTATTTTTTTTTTTCTATTACAGAGCACTGGATAAAAACAAATATAATCACATAACTGCAACCTATTTCCTATTGGCCGAAATGCGTTTGCGCAAAAGACGCGAGGAACAACACCTCAAGCATAATCCCCATTTGGCCTCATCGCTGCAGGGGAAAAAGTAAGTTACGACCCCTCCAAAGCTCATTGTTGAACGAAATCTTTCACATGCCCACATTACTATTTTTTCATATACTCTTAAAGAAATCTCATGGGTGGACGTGCTCAAGTGCCGGATAAAAAAACTGGTGGCCTAGTTGGTGGTAGTATTGGTGGCAAGCCAATGATGGTGCCAATTAATATTGTTTGTGCACCGGCGGAACCAATGCAAAATGATTTAAAAACGGTGTGTTCATTGCTTTGCCTTTTCTCTCTTCCTTCCTTTCTATTTCTCTTTTATTTATCAATTATCATTTCCAATTGCCAATTACTTTAAATAGCCATAATTATTGGTAATGAACATTTTTAATGCAGTGCCGTCGATGCTAATTGAATTTCCATTTGTCTCTCTTTTCCCCCTTGCGCAGGACAAACGTACACGCAAATGTAGCATTGTACGCGAAGAGGACGAAGAGGAATCATCCCACGAACTCTCATCGGAGGGTAATGAATTGAAAGTGGCCATCACCAGACGTGAGTCAATATCTGATGGCCGTCTTAATCGTTCTGTTCAAGAGAAATGTTCTAATATTGTCTCCTCCACAGCCTCGAACAAAACGGGTGGTGGCAATGGAGGAGGCGGCTGCGGCGGCGATGCCGATGACAATGATGCCGTTATGGATACACCAACCAAAATGGTTGTATCGGTCGATGCTGCGCTGGCGCATAAACTTAAACAAATCGACAAAGATACAACAATGACGGTTGTTGATAACGCCGCTACTATCGCACCACATGACAACTCGGCGGAAAATAATGCTGAAAAATCTTCCGAAATGGAAGACACCCTGCGTGGCCTCAAAGAATTGGAAATTGGCAAACTGAAACATTTGCCGGGTAAAAATCCCGTACTCACCCATAGACGACATTCGAAGCTGAATAAAATACGTACACCATCGTGTAGCAGTTCCGAGGCCTCAGACGATGACACCAAAAGTCGTAGCAATAAAAAGAAAATCCATAAATTGGGTGGTGATACCCCGACCCGGTTTCGTATGCATCGGCGTGATTCACATGATGATTCCAGTGATTCACAGGATCAAGGATTTCCAACAGCAGGAGGGGGTGGTGGTGGCGGCGGTACACATGGCGGTGGCCACGATTTAATAACATCAACAAATGTCAGTAATAAACGGGAAAGTCAAAATCATCAGGTGAGTGTGGGGGAAGAGTATTTAAAACTCGATATCGATCAGAAAAAATTTTTAAATATTCAAATATATATTTTTTTAAATATCCACGCCTTGGTGAATCTTTATTTTTTTAAAAATCCAAATTTTTTTTTTTAAATTTACGCCTAAATCTTATATCTTTATCTTTCCAAAAAATTTCTTTTAAAATCTTAGAATCTTTCAAAAAAAAATTTTTTTTTAGTCATGGAATTTTTCAAAAAATATATTTTTTTTTAATTATAAAATTTTTCAAAAAATGTTTTTAAAAATATTCTGGAATTTTTCAAAAAATATTTTTTTAAATCCACTGCTATGGTGCACCTTGAAAAAAATATGTTTTAAAAAATACACACCTATGGTGGACCCCGAATTTTTTTTAACTCCACACCTATGTTGGACCTCTTCAAGATTCTAGAAAAAATATTATAGGTTATGTTAGAAATTAAAAACTTGTTATCTTCTTTTTTTAGCAAAACAAATCGGATTCCGATTCCCGTAACAAATCATCCCATGGTCATCATCATCATAAACACCATAAACACAATAAAACCACAACAACAACAGCAACAACCGATAAAGTCCACAACTCACTGGTTGAGTCGTCGAAATCATCATCGGGAATAATTCCTCTGAATCCGAATCAGAATGCTGTTACCAATATACGAATACGTCGTCGAATACGCGAAAGTCAATCATTAGATCGCATTACGGAGGCTCAAGAATATGAAATGCGTCATCAGTATAATTATCATCATCATCGTTTTTCATATTCGGAAAATGGAGGTGGTGGCTGTGGTGGCGAACAAAGAAATTCCCTATTTAATTTACATACCTTTCCCGAAACTAAGGAAGATGATGATGATGAGGAGGACTGTGGTGGTGTTGGCGTTGATGGTGTTGACACGATTAGCAATGGTGAAAACAATTCCGATTTTGCCAATCAAGCTGAGCAATTGAGAAACTCCTTGAATACCCTGAAACTGATAGGTGGCATTAGTGGTGGTGGCGGCGATGCGGATAAAAATGCCACCGATTACAATCATTCGAATAGCAGTAGCCTAAAATCATCATCTCATACCCATAGTTCCGCTAGTAGTAGCATTTATAAATTAAATTCCATAGAAGAAATCGATTTGATTATCAAAGAGAAGAGTCTGGCAAAAACCCTACAGGCGACCAGTTCAAAGTGTTTTGTGACCATCCGGAAGATACGTAAATTAGGCAAATATTTTCCAGTTGTTAATTTTTCGTAATGGATAATGGATGGCGGCATGGTAAAAGTAAAAAAAGAGATGTAGTAGACGACTACCGACCTATCCTCCCCCACCAGAAACAACAATTGCTGTAGTCAGGCTGGAAGGAAGCTCCAGCAAATTTGTGCATTGTAAGGCCAATGCATGCTGTTGCTGCTAGCCCACACAATAATCCCAGAGAAACACAAACACACACAACCAAACAAACAACACACGCAAAGTATTGAAAAAAATGCGTAAGCGATAACCATAACCAAACATCCAAGCATTATTCTGATCAAAACAAAAAAGGGTTTAATGAAAATAAACCATTTGAAATTAAAAAAATCTAAAGTTCAAATTCTAGAGATATTTGTAAAAACCTCTGACAAATTGTAATATTCCAAAAACAAAAATAAGAGACAATTTCAAATGTTGTTTGTTTTCGAAAACCAAGAGCAGTAGTGTTTAAGTCTAAATAATAAAAACCAAGTTCAGTTATCTAAATTAATTTTTTTTAAAATTCTTATACAAAAAAAAAAAAAAACAACAAATCAAATAGTTGTGTGGCATGTTTGCATCCATATTACAAATATGTTAATACGCTGGAAACAAAAAACCTTACAAAACCAACAAATATATATTAAAAAACTTAGACATTTATCGCCTGTTTATTAGAAGTTAGTAACCAAAATAAAGAGCAACAACAACAAATAAATCCATACAAAAATTAAAAAAAGAAAAACAATTGATTATGTAAAACCACAAACAAATCGTATATATTTCTAATACATTAGTTTTATTATTATTATTTTTTTAATTTAAAAACAAAAAAACCAACCAACAAAAAACAAATAAATTAAAAATAATGAACAATAATTTAAGTATATTACAACAACTCTAAAAGAAACAACAAATCAGTATCTTAAAAAAAAACAACAAAAATAAAAAACAAATCAATTTATTATTCTAAAGCGTTCATTTAAAAAAAAAAATAAATTAAAAAAAAAATGCAATCGCCATCTTCTTAACACATCACGTACCTATCTGTGTATACCGTTTTAACGGAAATGTATCATTCATGCCCCCCTCTTTCTCTCTCTCTCACTATCACTCTCTAGACGCCTACTTTCTGAAACGTCAACATCATTTGACACAATTCATGCCATCATCCCATAACCAAGATGCCTGTCATTCACACATTGCAAAAATAAATAAAAAAAAAATAATTTAAAATGCAATGCAAAAAAGCAA
The DNA here is from genome assembly GCF_032173495.1 of Musca vetustissima. Classification (NCBI taxonomy): domain Eukaryota; kingdom Metazoa; phylum Arthropoda; class Insecta; order Diptera; family Muscidae; genus Musca; species Musca vetustissima. Next base: position 192,005 of record NW_026881593.1, on the reverse strand, counting down.
ATTAAAGGCTATAACAAAAATTAATTCTAATAAACATTTCATGTAATAATAAATATTAAAATTAAATTAATTTAAAAAAAGAAGAAAATCAATGACACACACACCAACCAACCATAAAAAACTTAACATAAATTACATCTAAAAAAATTAATAGTACACAATAAAAAAATATAAAAGAAAATATAACTTATAGATTTGAAGTTAATATTTCAAAAAAAAAAATCAATATTAATTTGTAGCAAATCAATTTTCAAATTCAAATGTTCAACCTCTACCTTTCTGATATTCCACAACTACCGGACGGCATAGAGATCGTAATGTATGCGGATGATTGCACGATCATTTCGTCGGGTCCCATTATCGATGATGTATGTGAGGGGCTAAACGTCTACATAGCCGATCTTGTTAATTTCTTCCATCTGAGGAATATGAAAATGTCCGCCACCAAATTAACAGCCACACTGTTCACCACATGGACAGCTGAAATGAAGCTCCCACTGAACATAACGGTCGATGGAGAATTGATTCCGACCACCAACTACCCCAAAATACTGGGAGTAACGTTCGACAGCCTTTTCAAGTCGTCTGCACATGCCACTGCTTTATGCGATAAGCTGAGAAGTAGGTACAAGGTCCTCAAGGCGCTGACAAAGAAACCTTGTTGACATCTTATAAAGCAATAGGTCAGTCAGTCGTAAGCTATGCGGCGCCAGTGTGGATCGCGAATGTTAGTGATACGCAGTGGAAGAATATCCAGACCTGCCCGAATGCTGCCCTGAGAACTGCAACAGGGTGTCTCCTTATGACTCCTGTGGACCATCTTCATGAGGAGCGAAGATCTTACCCGTCCATCGTCACAATTATATGTTGTCGATGCAGTACTTGCTGGGGTACTATCGTCGGGAACGTCCCTACCATAGTCTTGTGGACAGGACTGCCCCGTCCAGGCACGTCAGGAAAGATCTTCATGAGAGAGAGGTCCAAAGGTACAAGCGTGAACCCCTAGATCAAGAAGCCTATCAAGCAGGTCTGAATGGTATTCACACGGACGCAGTCGCTCAGGCAGTAGAGCAATATCACGTGAATACCATAATTGGAGACCAACCCCATCCATCGCAGCAGAGGAGAGCAGCTGCCAAGGCAAACACGAGTAGTCTTAGCTCAACTAAGATCAGGATAGTGCAACCGCCTCAATTCATATTGGGCAAGAATTGACAGCTCTATACCTAACACATGTGCTCCTGCATGTGGACCAGGACCACACGACATGTTGCACCTCTTCAACTGTCCAGCTAAGCCGACTCATCTATCGCCGGATTCACTTTGGACGCAACCCGTTTAAGTTGCAACTTTCTTGAATTTGGAGGTAGAGGAAGCAGAACCAGTGGATGAATGACAAACTACATGTTTTCGCCGAATTCACTGTGGACACAACATCAATTCAAGTTACAACATTTTTGAATTTAGAGATAGAGGAACCTGAACAATCCCTTCTAATCTCGCGCATCTTCTAAATCTCTCGGTTAACCTGTTGTTAATACTAGAAATTTAAAAAAATTGACTAGGTTATCCCACTTCCAAAACCAGAAAAAACTGGCTGATTTAGGAGAAATGATTCTCCCACCTTCCTACATTTACCAATAGCAAAGGTTTTGGAAGCGCATTGTTGCCATCTATTACTGAGCCATCTTGAGAAAAGTCAGGAAACTCCAAGTCAAAATCATCAAAAACACATGGTCCAGATGGCATCTCCATCTTGGTCCCAAAGCCCTGAGACATTTCGCGCAGCTTCTAACTGTCGGTTAACCTGTTGTTAATACTAGAAATTTGGAAATTTGGCAAGATTATCCCACTTCCAAAACCAGAAAAAGGCTGATTTAGGAGAAATGATTCTCCCACCTTCCTACATTTCCCACTAGCCAAAGTTTTGGAAGCTCTTTGTTACCACCCATTACTGAGCACTTTGCATCCCACAAACATGAATTCCGAAAAGCTTATAGTACATCCACGGAACTCAACGATATAACCACATATATCTGCCTCGGATCAAGTCGAACCTCAATTTAATTCGAAAGTTCATGAAGAAACTTTCTGAAACTGCACTGCTCAATATATTGTACAGTACAAGTATCAAAAACTGTCCTCTGTATCTCCTAATTTGAAATATTTTCACAATACTGCCATCTAGTTGTGATAAATATAATTAATTTAGATTTTCCTCGCACTGAAACTACAATTGGTTGTAGAATCTGCTACTATCAAAATAAAAATGGGTACAGTCGTTTTACATACCGAAACATGGTCCTATGTTGAAAAATTTCTGCAGTTTTTTTTTTCACCCACCAAGAACTCCGGCCATAGCACATGTAAATTGGGCATGGACCTACAAAATTTTCCGTTTAAATGGGAAAAAGGTATAGGACCTGAAAAACTAATTCGTAAGATCTCACGACCTATTATTTCTAAAGAAAAATAGTCGTGAAAACCGCAGGTAAATGTCATAATTGCCTTGTGCAAACATCCCATAATCAATAATCGACCTACAAGTCCCTTAATTGTCAAATGTCATTTGCCAAGCAGAAGAGGAAGACTTTCGGTCTCATGTCATCACCGACCGTCGTTGCTTTACTTAAGGAAAATATAATTTTTTTCAACACATTTTTCCTAAAATAATTAATAAAACAGAAGAAAAATCACTGCAAATAACAGCAGAAGACCAAAGAACAATTGTTGACAAACAAAATAAATCATGTTAAGGGCCACCAAACACATTGCACACCGGTAAGTTTTGAGCAAACTAATTTTTCCCACAGCGTTGGGAGTTATGAAATTGGCGTTGTCCCCCCAACAGTTCACATACAGATTTTGGCAAACAGAACGGACGGATTTTCGTTTTCTTGCAGCATTCTTTGCTTACATCTTTTTTTTTGTTGCGAAAATTGAATCACTTTCAATTGTTTTTTGTTTTTCATTCATTCTTTGTGTTTTTGTTTCTATTCTAGCGATACAACAAAACGGGTGACTTATTTGTGTCATAAAATTGTGGTTTCATCGAATACCTCGCACCACTACTCCACACTGAATCAACGTTATGGTGCCAGCAGCGGTAGTCATCAACAACAGCAGCAAGGTCATGGCAACGGCGGCAGGAGTCATTATTACCGCAATGATTTTCTAGCACCGCACGGTCCAAAGGGCTGGACCATACCACCGAATCGTGGTTACGGCATGGTTGTTGTGCGTATACTACGTGGTGCTTTGAAGTTACGTTATTTGCTGTTGGGTGGAGCCATCGGTGGTGGCATGACTTTAAATAAGGTAGGAATTTGCAAATAAAAATTTGAAATTAATTTTGAAAATTTCAATTATATAATATTTGTTTTCCCTCTACCCAGAAATATGAAGACTGGAAAGATGGTTTACCCGATCTGAAATGGTTGGAGGAAGCCTTGCCTCAGGGTGAAAAATGGAGTCAATTTTCAAAGACGTTAATTGAAATTGGTGGTGCCGTTAAGGATGTCATTGAAATTGGTAAGCGCGATTGTTTTTCTTTTGGGGTAAACAAAACAAATTTAGATTTTGTGTGTGTGCGTTATGGAAAAGGTCTACTATCTCTCACTTTAAATGCTAATACAATTTATTTTTCTCAATGTTATCAATCAATCGACCAACAAAAATCATTACATTTCATCTCCCCCATCTAAAGAGAATAATTTCGGATACACCTAAAGCCTATAACCACCTTTCGGACTGGTCAGCTAGTAGGAATAAAAATAGGCCCCAAGCGTCCCACGAAATTTTTTCTATAGAAATATAGGACCCGAATAATTTTTTATGCACCTAAAGCCTATAGCCACCATGGGGATTGTTCAGCTATCAGGAAAAATAGGCCCCCAGCGTCCCACGGAGTTTTTTCTATAGAAAAATAGCAACCGAATTTTTTTCTATAAAAAATTCGGTTGCTATTTTTCTATCTTTTCTAAATTGGTCCCAAGGATCTCACAAGTTTTGTCTATAAAAAATAGGACCCAAGGGTCTCAGGAATTTTTTTCTATAGGTCCCGAGGGTCCCATAAATTTTTTTCTACAGAAAAAAGGGTCTAAAAGGGTCCAAGGGTCTAACAAATTTTCTTCTATAAAAAATGAGACCCAAGGGTCTCCCGATTTTTTTCTATAGAAAAAAATGATACCCAAGGGTCTTCCGATTTTTTTCTATAAAAAAAAAATGATACCCAAGGGTCTCCCGATTTTTTTCTATAGAAAATAATGATACCCAAAGGTCTCACGATTTTTTTCTATAGAAAAAAAAATGATACCCAAGGGTCTCACAATTTTTTTCTATAGAAAAAAATGATACCCAAAGGTCTCACGATTTTTTTCTATAGAAAAAAAAATGATATCCAAGGGTCTCCCGATTTTTTTCTATAGAAAAAAATGATACCCAAGGGTCTCCCGATTTTTTTCTATAGAAAAAAATGATACCCAAGGGTCTCCCGATTTTTTTCTATAGAAAAAAATGATACCCAAGGGTCTCCCGATTTTTTTCTATAGAAAAAAATGATACCCAAGGGTCTCCCGATTTTTTTCTATAGAAAAAAATGATACCCAAGGGTCTCCCGATTTTTTTCTATAGAAAAAAATGAGTCCTGATGGTCTCACGAATTTTTTTCTATAGAAAAAAATGACCTACTTGTCTCCCGATTTTTTTCTATAGAAAAAAATGATACCCAAGGGTCTCCCGATTTTTTTCTATAGAAAAAAATGATACCCAAGGGTCTCCCGATTTTTTTCTATAGAAAAAAATGATACCCAAGGGTCTCACGATTTTTTTCTATAGAAAAAAATGATACCCAAGGGTCTCACGATTTTTTTCTATAGAAAAAAATGATACCCAAGGGTCTCACGATTTTTTTCTATAGAAAAAATGAGACCGAGGGTCTCACGATTTTTTTCTATAGAAAAAAATGATACCCAAGGGTCTCACGATTTTTTTCTATAGAAAAAAATGATACCCAAGGGTCTCACGATTTTTTTCTGTAGAAAAAAATGAAACCCAAGGGTCTCACAATTTTTTTCTATAGAAAAAATGGGAACCGAACGGTCTCAAAATTGTTTTCTGTAGGAAAAATGGGTTAAGGACACCCTGTAAATTCGATTCGATATACACTCAATTTTTTTTTTTACTTTCTTAACATGGAAAATATTCCAAAAAATCCGTATGTATTGTCAGGGTGCATCCAGGCTTTATTTTTTTTATAAGAATTTTTTTATTTAAATTCCGACCTTTTTTAGAATCATCTTCATTTTCAAACATACTTACATGAGAATCTATTATTTGCATAACTAACACCCTCCTCAAACCAAAAACCTAACTTACCACAAGGGTTTTGTGTTTTCACATATAGATCCACGTTTGAAACAGCTCGGAGAGGACAAGGTAAACGAATGGAGGAAATGGTTTGATAGTCGTTTGGATGATGCCATCGAGGCTGCGGATTATCAAGTTGTGGCTAATGTCGAACGTACGTTTTGTTATTCCAATTTAATTTTTATCCAATATTTAGTACAATTATAGATATATTTATTGAAAAATTTAAAGTGAGAGATATTGTTGCTCTATTTTTGTACTAAGTTCTAATTAATTTTGGTTCTGTGATAATGAAGTAATTGAATTTTAATTTTTGTTACAGCCAAAGACGATTTGAAGTCCAAGACAACAGTGGCTGCCTTGAGTTTGTCTCAGGATGATAGTCGCCGGAAATATGGTAAATATTTCAATATATATTTTTTATTCTTAAAATTAAAATTTTAATTCTATTTTTCTCTTTTAGAAACCCTTCAATCCCAAGTGGAAACTCTGCAAACCGAAATAATGAATGTTCAAATCAAATATCAAAAAGAATTGGAAAAAATGGAAAAAGAGAATCGCGAATTGCGACAACAATTCCTAATCTTGAAACAGCAAAAGAAGACGGGAACAAAGAAAATTAAAAAATCTCTCATTGATATGTATTCGGAAGTATTGGATGAGCTATCGGGTTACGATACCAGTTATTCAATGGCAGATCATTTGCCGAGAGTCGTAGTTGTGGGTGATCAAAGTAGTGGCAAGACATCAGTATTAGAATCGATTGCAAAGGCACGGATATTTCCGCGCGGTAGTGGTGAAATGATGACTAGGGCTCCCGTTAAAGTCACCCTCGCTGAGGGTCCCTACCACGTTGCACAATTTCGTGATTCTGAACGTGAATATGATTTAACCAAAGAATCGGATTTGGCGGAGCTACGTCGTGAGGTAGAATTCCGCATGAGAGCCTCAGTGCGTGGTGGTAAAACTGTCAGTAATGAAGTTATCTCAATGACCGTTAAGGGGCCAGGTTTGCAGCGTATGGTTTTGGTGGATTTACCGGGCATCATTTCGGTAAGATATTGGAAATTTTAATTTATTTTTATTTTATTTCATTAATTTTTATTTCTTTATTCCAGACCATGACTGTGGATATGGCCTCAGATACCAAAGATTCCATTCATCAAATGACCAAACATTATATGAGCAATCCAAATGCTATTATCTTGTGTATTCAAGATGGTTCGGTGGATGCGGAACGCAGTAATGTCACCGATTTAGTAATGCAGTGTGATCCATTGGGACGTCGCACCATTTTCGTACTTACAAAAGTGGATTTAGCTGAGGAACTGGCCGATCCAGATAGGGTAGGAAATAATAATAATAATACAATTGATTGGACCCAAGGATCCCAACGATTTTTTTCTATAAAAACATTTGAACCCAAGGATCCCAACGAATTTGTTTCTATATATAAAACGACCCAAGGGTCGTAACGATTTTTTTTAATATATAAAATATCGACCAAAGGGTCCCACCGAAGTTTTTTCTATAAAAAAATCGACCAAAGGATCCCAAAGAATGTTTTTCTATAGAAAAAAATTGGGCCTTTGGGCCTCAAGAATTGTTTTCTATAAAAAAGGGTCTCAAGAACGATTTTTTTTCTATAGAAAAAATTTTACCCAAGGGTCCCAACAATTTTTTTCTATAGAAAAAATTTTAACCAAGGGTCCTAAAGATTTTTTCTTTTGAAAAAAAATTGATCCCAGCGTCCCAACGATTTTTTTCTATAGAAAAACATCGATCCCAAGGGCCCAACGAATTTTTTTCTATAGAAAAAATCGGACCCAAGGGAAAATTTTTTCTGAAGAAAAAAAATTTTCTATTGAAATTTTTTTTAAAGATTTTTTTTTTTATAGAAAAATTTTTTTCTATAGAAAATTTTTTTTAAAGAAAAATTTTTTTCTATAGAAAAATTTTTTTCTATAGAAAATTTTTTTTCTATAGAAATTTTTTTCTATAGAAAATTTTTTCTATACAATTTTTTTTTAAAGAAAAAATTTTTTCTATAGGAATTTTTTTTCTATAAAATTTTTTTTTCTATAGAAAATTGTTCCTATAGAATATTTTTTTCTATTTTTCCTAAAGAAAATTTTTTTCTAGAAAATGTTTTTCTTTAGAAAGTTTTTTCTATAGAAATTTTTTTCTATAGAAAAATTTTTTCTATAGAACATTTTTTTCTATAGGAATTTGTTTTCTATAGAACATTTTTTCCTTTAGATTTTTTTGTTTTTGTTTTACTATTCATTTTCTTTTTCAGATTCGTAAAATCCTTTCCGGCAAATTATTCCCCATGAAAGCCTTGGGCTATTATGCCGTGGTCACTGGTCGTGGACGCAAAGATGATAGCATAGAAGCCATACGACAATATGAGGAGGATTTCTTTAAGAACTCAAAATTATTCCAGTAAGTCGGAATTTGCATTGAATTATGAAAAAAATATTTATTTATATTTTCCTATTGTCCCTTTCTATCTATAGACGCCGTGGCGTTATTATGCCCCATCAGGTTACCAGCCGCAACCTTAGTTTGGCTGTTTCCGATCGCTTTTGGAAAATGGTACGCGAAACTATTGAACAACAGGCTGATGCCTTTAAGGCAACACGTTTCAATTTGGAAACGGAATGGAAAAATAATTTCCCAAGGTGAATATTTATTTTTCACGTTCTTTATGGTCCCGTAGAATAAATTGGTCTTTTGCTTTTTAGATTACGTGAATCTGGTCGCGATGAACTGTTCGACAAGGCCAAGGGTGAAATACTCGATGAAGTTGTAACGCTATCACAAATCTCCGCCAAAAAGTGGGAAGAAGCCCTGAACGATAAGCTGTGGGATAAATTATCAAATTATGTTTTCGAAAATATTTATCTACCGGCGGCTCAGTCAGGTTCTCAAAGTAATATTATAACATTATAATTTTTAAGTTAGTTGATTTTGTTTCGCAATCTAGGTTTCAGAAACATTTATTTCAAGTTGCGCTCTTTTGGCTCGTTCGATTTTTTGTTTATCATTTTATTGTTTTTTTTTCGTTTTCGTTTTGTGTGCGTGTCCGGCCTCGCCTTATCAAAAAGAAAAATGTTTCTGTTTTATGTTTCCAAAGCAAGTTGTAATTTTCAATACTACGTTTTTGAAGAAGTTTTTTTTTGGGAAAATGTTTCCCCTTTTTTCAGATTTGTAGGAGCTTAAGGTTTAGTATAGTAGTTACCTTTTCAATATCGTGAAATTGTAGAGTCTCAAAAAAAAAAAAAACTATAGTTTTACTTTTTTAAATGTTTGTATATACTTATATGAATGTCTATATATACATATTTTGAAAAAGATATGAAGTTAAAGAATTCAAATCCATAAAAAGTTTTTTTTTTAAAGAACCCAAAATCATGAATTTAAAAAACAAATATTTTTCAAGGCCAACTTTTTAAAAAAAATATTTTTGCCATAGGATTGGATTTAAAAAAAAAAATATTTTTTAAGGTCCACCATAGGCGTGGATTTTTTTAAAGGTCGAAGGACCATTCTAGAGGAAATTTAATGGATTTGTTTTCTTTAACGAAAATATTTATGTATTATTGTATATATTAAAAATTATAATTAACACTAAATATTATTAATTACTAAAAGCTTTGATACATCTATGATTTGGCATGCCTTCAAATTATTTTCTAAAAGAAAACTAAAGATTTTTCAATTTCAAAATTTTATTTCTTAAAAAATAATTTCTTTATTGGCATTTTCAAACAAAATTTCCTTTATTTGGTCATAGATTTTTTTTTTATGTTTTGGAACAAAAAATTGAAAGCATCTATTCTCCAATCATTGCTTCATTCATTTTTCATTATCATTTGAAACATTTTTTTTTTTAATTGCTTCCACATAACCCGATCACAAAATTGTCTATTTACAAAACTAACATTCGAAACTTGTCTTCCCAACTTCTTTTGAAAGATTCCTTTAATACCATGGTGGATATTAAGCTGAGACAGTGGGCGGAACAAGCCCTACCCGCCAAATCTGTGGAGGCTGGTAAGTAAAAAATTAATTCCTATTTTGTTTCCCACTCTTTTACACACATTTCTCCTTTTCACCTTTCATTTTCCAGGCTGGGAAACTTTGCAAAAAGAATTTATAACTCTCATGGAAAAGGCCAAGAAATCACCTGATCACGATGACATTTTCGATAATCTGAAAGCAGCCGTTGTCGATGAATCGATACGCCGTCATTCATGGGAAGATAAGGCCATTGATATGTTACGTGTCATCCAATTGAATACTCTCGAAGATCGTTTTGTCCATGACAAAAGTGAATGGGATCAGGCGGTGAAATTTTTAGAAACATCTGTGAAAGCGAAATTGGCCCAAACGGAAGAGACACTTAGTGAAATGTTCGGCCCGGGACAATTTACACGCATCACACATTGGAAATCTTTGACAGAGGATCAAAACAAGAGACGACATGTTAAAAATGAATTGGATAAAATACTTAAAAATGATGATGTAAGGATATTAGAAAAAAAAAACTTTTTTGGAAGATATTTGAAAACAGGTTTCGTTTATTTTCTGTTACAGAAACATATGCCCACATTGTCATATGATGAATTGACTACGGTACGCAAAAACCTGCAACGTGAAAACATTGATGTTGATACCGATTATATTAGACAAACCTGGTTCCCAGTTTACAGAAGGTAGGTTTAAAGACAAATAAATTTTTGTTATAGAAACAAAACCCACCATAAGTGAGGATTTAACAAAAAAATATTTTTACATTAACCCAAACCGTGTGAGAAATTGTTCGTTATGGAAAACAACAATTTGGTGTGGCACAATAGATACGGTCATCTTAATTTCAAGAGCATAAATGATTTATCCAGAACCAAAGTGCAGTGTATTCCGAGGATGATATGAGTGATGTCAAAGGTTGAAAATGAAAGTGAATTCACAGATGAGGAAATACGTGCTGCACAGGATATGCCGAAGAAAGTTGGTGCAGGTAGGCCTAAATTTATTCGCAAGGGAAAGCCAGCCTGGTCGTCCACGAATGCAACCTAATGAGGTTCTATGTCATGCTGTTGACGAAAATATTCCAAATACGGTGGAGCAGGCAATATCTGGTAATAATGGAAAAAAAATGGCTAAAGACAATGGAAGATGAGTATCGTGCTCTTTGCAAGAATAAGACTTGGTCGCTAGAGGATCTTCCAAAAGGACAAAAAGCTATTCCATGTATGTGGGTTTATGCCATAAAGAAGAATATAAATGGTGAAATTGAGAGGTATAAGGCGAGCCTAGTAGCCACAGGCTGTCGCCAACGATGCGGAATAGAATTCAAGAAGCTAAATTCACCTGTCGCTCGCTACTCAAAAATTCGGATTTCATTGGCGCTGGCTGTGAAGGAAGGAAGGAATGTTTTTACATCAAATCGATGTCAGTACTGCATGTATGAACAGTGAACTGCACGATGATGTATATATTCAGCAGCCACCGAATTTTGAGGAAAAAGTTTCGGCGAACAAAGTTCTACGTCTCCAAATGGCTATTTATGGGCTGAAACAAAGCGGACGGGAGTGGATGTCTAAACTTGATGCCACATTGCGTACGATGAATTTTAAACCATGTGAAAACGAAATCTGAGGAGAAATAAGCTAGTGTTGATCGCCGTTTACGTAGATGACATTATTATTGGGTGCAAAGGCAAAATTGTTGTTTTGGAGATCAAAAATAATTTGGCAAGTGAGTTCGATGTCAGCGGTGGCAGTTAGGCCACTTCCTGGGTATGGAGATTGAAAGAGAAGGTGAATCGGGTATGATCAATTTGGGGCAAAGCCAATACATACGTGATCTATTACAACATTATGGAATGGAAGATTGCAAAGCACATCAAGTACCATTGGAACCCGGTTATAAGGTAAATTGTAATGATGATGACGAACGTGTTGATCAAACCGAGTATCAATCTCTCGTTGGAGCCTTGATATATTAGGGCTACGTGACCTGACATCTAGCATTCAGTGTCGAAATTGGCTCCGAAAAATGCTGACCCTCGAAAGGCAGATATGGTTGGTGTGAAACATATTCTGAGATACTTGGCCGGATCGATCAACAAGAAACTGATATATCAACCTAATGGAAGTAACTTGGAAGGTTACGTGGATGCGGACTGGGGTGGTAACCCAGTAGACCGGAAATCATATACGAAAACCCTGAAGTGTTTTTTAAATAAAAAATAAAAATATATTTTTTAAGGATGTTTTCCATTTTCTTTAATTTTCTTAATTTTAAATTTTTTTTAATTTATTTATGTCTGTTTTCATTTCAGACACTTCCTTAAACAAGCCCTACAAAGAGCCAATGACTGTCGTAAGGCTTATTATTTATATAGCCAGCAAGGAGCTGATTGTGATGTAAGTTTCTGTTTCCTTTCCTTCACGTCAAAACCCATTATAACTTTTAAATTCCCTCTCTCATTTTTTTCAGATAAATTGCAATGATGTAGTGTTATTCTGGCGCATTCAGCAAGTTATACGCGTGACAGCCAATGCCTTGCGTCAACAGGTTATTAATCGTGAGGCTCGCCGTCTAGACAAAGAAATTAAAGAAGTTTTGGATGAATTCAGTGAAGATGAAGAGAAGAAGGCACATCTGTTGACAGGCAAGCGGGTGACACTGGCCGAAGAATTAAGTAAGTGGCAAATGATTTATTTTGTAAATTCTATAAATAATATTTATTTTGGTTTTTTTCATTTCCAGTTAAAGTAAGACAAATTCAAGAAAAACTGGAGGAATTTATCAACTCATTGAATCAGGAAAAGTAAAAAAAAAACTCAACCACAACTCTCCATAAAACTAAAAAAAGGCAACAAAAAATCAAAGATCTTTTCTTGTTTTTTTTTTAATTGTAATTGTTAAGCCATTGAATATCTACGTAGATAACTAGTCCCGCTCTTCTTCATACATAAAAAAACTAAAGAAAATAATAATTTCCGTTTGAAATTATACAACGCTTCAGTAAATTGATGATCAATATTTATTTCTATTGAATTTTATTATTATTATTTTTTGTTTTCTTTTTTCATCCATTCAATATATATATATATATTTTTTTCTTCATTTATAAGACATTTTGAACTCGTTTTAGAATAAAAGATCTATTGTCCAATTTTGTCTAATAAAAAGGAAAGAAAAAAAGCAAAATATGGAAAAACATGAACAAGTAAAATAATGTGTTTTAAAACTAATAGATGGTGGAGATTTAATCAAAGAAAATACAAACATGAATGTCTCAAAGTATGTTTAATTTATTATATATCTTTTTTCAAACGAAATGTGATTTTTTCAAATATTTATAATTAACAACCCCATACTAGAGTTCGTTTTTTTATATTTCAATTAGTAGCAATATTATTTAATTAACAGTTTTTTCCTTCAAAATCAACTTTTTGACATTTGCCACACATGTTACGCTTTTATTTAAGGCTCACACACAATATGTAATATGGCATCTCTCATTTAACCTCATATGACATTCCTATATGGCAATACTCTTCAAATGACAGCTGATCAATGAAACAACCGTTATCCTTCACAATTTCATCAGTAAGCAAAACAAAATTGATCACGCAAGCCTTTCTCCGAAAATAAAAATAAATTAAAGAATTTTATGACAAAAAATCGAAAAAAAATTCTATTGTGGAGAATGGAATTAGTCGCGTAGTCATTGATAGAATTGAATTCGGTTGGTTGCATAGACAAATTGAAGTGAAATTGACATTGGATGTTATTGCCGTAGCACGGGCGGCCTAATGCGGAAATATGTAAATACGTTGGACAATATATGTATGTATGTGTATGAGTGTGCAAGTCCTTTTTTGCTGAGTCAGCCGTTGCGGTTTATTTGTGAATATTCGATAAAATGAATTTCGATTAGATCGTGGCAATTAAACATTTCGGGTCGTGTGTGATTTTAAAATATTGGGATCAAAAATAACAAATCGAATTAAAATTAATTAAAAGGCTTTTGGTACAGAAAAAGTGTATGTGGCGTGCTCGGGTCGGATTTTCAAACCTTGTCGCGAGTGTAAAAATGAATGTGCAAATAATAATTTCAGCATCTCAATGAAAATCATCGAACCTATTATAAGGTTCATAGGGTGGTGTCCTAAAAAATTCAAAAGTGCTTACTTTGGTGAATATGGAAAAATAATAACCTTATAATCGGAATCAGAACGAGTAGCTGTGCTATATAATCAGGTGAGTACACATGTTTATACCATTCGCAAAAAGTTGGAGTGTATATTAAATTTGTCACTTCGTTTGAGAGTAGTTTAGGCACGTTTTGGAGAGTTTGGGTACGTAGAAAAACTCCGCATCAAAAATTATCAAATTGGTTCACATTTTGAAGTAAACACTGTATACCAAATTTCGGCAATTTGGACACGTTTTTCAACCAAAATGGCTATAAATTTGGTATTTTGAATTTTTTGTTAAGTGCAAAATCTTTCTACCAAAAATTATCTACATTGACCTACAGGGTGAGATAAGAAAAACTGCAACAAAGTCAAACGCCATAAATTTTACTTTTTTTAATGAAAAGATTTCCAGGGACTTTGGTGCGTCATTTACCTAAAGTCGGGCGAAACTATACATGAGAGCTATATCTATATCTGAACCGATTTTCATGAAACTTAGCACACATTATTATAGACGAAATTCAGTACGCTATGCCAAATTTCCTCCAAATCGAAAGATGTATAGGGTCTTTGGTACATCAATTACCTTAAATCGGATGAAAATATATATGGGAGCTATATCTAAATCATTTTAGAACTTTGCACACATACGCTGTGCCAAATTTCGTGCAAATCGAAAGATATATAGGGACTTTGCAAATCGAAAGATATATAGGGAATTTGGTACACCATTTACAATAAATCGGACGAAAATATATATGGGAGCTATATCTAAATCTGAATAGACTTAATTTAGTACGCTGTGCCAAATTTCGTGCAAAGGGTTTAGATATATAGGGAATTTGGTACACCATTTACAATAAATCGGAGGTCCTATATATGGGAGATATATCTAAACCTGAACCGATTTTTCCCAATTTCAATAGGGTTCACATTTAAGGGAAACCCCGGTTTTATTTTGATATTTTTTTTTTTTTTTTGAATTGACAGCTGTCGGACGAGTGGCTTAGAAATGATAGCAGTCTAAAGTTGGTTGCAATTTTTTCATCTCATCATGATATTTTTAGGTTGGGCGCCATGTAAGGGCACCCTTAAATATGGGGTATTATGGTAAGGTTTTTTAATTATAATTTGATATTTAAGGTTCTCAATCGAAAATTATCAACATTGGTTAACATTGAAGGGACGCCCTGCGTTCTATTTTGATATTTAGGGTCCTCATTGGGGGTAAAATTTCATATCTTCCAAACTGTTTATGTCTTCTGCTAATCAGCGATGGACATTTGCAGAGGATATGTTCAATTATTTCCAGTTTTTCTTCGTCCTCACATAGACGACAGTAATACTCTCCACTGGAGTCCCACTTAGAAGTGAGAGATCTAATTTTGCAGTGACCTGTTATAGTCCTCACAACGATTTTGATATCCCTCTTGTTGTGTTTCAACAGCGAAGACGTTCTTTTATGAGAGAATTCAGGCCAGATATATTTTGAGATTCTGCAAGCAGGTTCCCTTAGCCATCTGTTACCAGCTACCTCGCAATGGAACGCACGGATTCTGCCAATAAAATAGCTGATGGGAGGTTTCACAGATCTCTCAATCAGAAGATTGGACGACTGTGAGCCCCCTCGAGCAAGCTCGTCGGCTATCTCATTACCTTCAATGTCATTATGTCCTGGAACCCAACATAAACCAACTATCTGTCGTATATCATTCAAAACGGACTTACAATCATGAAGTGCTTTCGAGTTTATAGTATGCGACTACACCGCTATCAGGGCCGCCTGACTATCGACATATATATACGGGAATCGCACCGACAAATAATATAAGAAGCTCAACCAGAATTTCAAGACCAGTGACAAGATATGGATATGTGTGTCATGCATCGAATGAAGATGGGGGAGGAAACCAACACCAAGAGTGGAAAAAGGCAATGGATGATGAGCTAGCAGCTTTATCACAAAATAAAACTTGGGAAATGACTAAATTGCCAAAAGGAAAAACATCAATTGATAGTAAATGGTGCTTTAAGGTGAAACGCAACTCGAAGGGAGAGATTGAGAGGTACAAACTAGACCTAACAGATAACAGATTCCAGAAACGTTTTTATTTTGGTCGAATTGACAGAAATTGGAGGAATTGGATCTTTTATTCGGTTAATGTTTAAATAGTTTTTTAATGTTTAGATATGTTTTCAGTTATTTTTTTAAACCGAATTGTCCACATTTTGACATTACCACGTGTCTGTAGTTTGGCAATTTGTTTTTCTTTTGGCTATTGACGGATTTTAAAGAACTTTCTTATCCATACTTACCAAATTTAGTCCCTTTCCTTTGAAATGAAAAAAATCCTACATTTTTTATGTGTTATTTTTACAAATAACAAAAATTTTTATTTTTTATTTTTTTTTTATTGAAAGGCACTTTCTGGTTTTTCTATATAATTTTTTTGACACTTTTCATTTCTCTCTCTATATATATATATAAATTTACACAGTTTGTCTTCTAAATTGTAGTCTAGGTCCATATTTTACTAAAATTATTTTTTTTCAGTATTTCTGTTTCATGTACAAATATGGATAAGGCTATCTGGTTTTTAACTTTATTAATAATTATTTATTATATTTTAAAACTAAAATGCTGATCAACAGCTGATCTAAAATATAACAGTTTTCTTGTATTTATTTTAATTATTTATGTTTATTTTTATTAGTTTTGTTTTAATTATTAAAAAAAAAGAAAGAAAAAGAGGGATCAAATATGTTGTTGTTTTGGGATTTTTTAAAAAGAGTAATTTTATGGGAGCTTTTGGGAGAGAGGTCATTGCAGTACGCTGTGAAAGAAGTATTAATTTGTTGGCGTTAAAATTTGATGTGAAGAAAGTCTTTCCTTACAAAGAACTAAGAATCTGAAGAGTAGAAGAGGCCTTAAGAAATTGATGGTCCTAAAATCGCCTGAAATTCTATTTTCTCCAGATATAAATTAAAATTGTTTTGGCATTATTTTCGTTCATGGCTAGACCATGCGGAGTACGCATATTAAAAATCAATTAAATTTTTATTCACATCTTCAAAACATAATTTTAAATTGTTTCTCAATTACATAAGGTGAGCCACATCGATGGAAATATAAATTTAACAACGTATAGAGCATGTATCGGATATAATCAATACTCATATAAAACATTTTTCTAAAACCCTATATTATATTCTCACTTATTTTTCAGTTTGACTTGGAAAGGAAAGCATTGTCATTGGAATATTTTATAATTCCCATGGAGATAGAGGGGTTTTTGAAACACTTTCGATTTTACATGTAATTTTTGCGGACAATTTTTTGATCTATGATCTACAACTCAGGTCGCCAGATATTGAAGATACGGCAAGGAAAACTAGAGGTCTGAGAAGAGACAAATTCTTGGGTCGAACTTAATTGCCTTCCTAAAAATCTCTGATAAAATATTTCAGATTTTGACAAAGAAACTGTGTTTCACTTGAAACCCAGAATGGGAGAGGGGAGTTTTTGAAACACTTTCGATTTTATATGAAATTTCCTGGGAAGGTTATAATCATCAGGAATACAAATGAAGGGAAAATAGGCAGATATAATGCAACTGGAATACCTGAATGGGACAGACCACATTAGGGATCCAAACATGTGTCGTTATGACATCCAAAAAGTCTTGTCAGAGCCATTCATTCCCCCAATAGTATCTGATGGAAATTCACAAAAAGTTTTCCAGAAAATTCGCCTCCACTCTAAAACCCCAATAAATAGCTAAAACATTAAAAATATTCATGTTTCACAAAGAGATGGAGGGGTTTTTGAAACACTTTCGATTTTATACACAACAGATGGTGGGGTTTTTGAAAAATTTCCATTTTTATACACAACAATTTTGTAAACATTTGTTTTCCATTGACAGGTCAAGGGTGTGAGAACTATGTATCAGAAATTTAGGGAATATACGATAGAACGAAGTACATGAATGCCATTTCTGATCTCCGGAGAAGATTTTAAAACGATACATCGGTATGCAGGTCGAATAAAATACTATTTTTTCTACTTATAAAACTGCTGAAGAAACTTTACAAAATCTGTTCCAGATAATAAAGTTTTGGGTTCGTCTTAAAATACAAGTCCCAAGCAATGATATTTGAAAAGTAAATCTTCTCTAAGATTTTAGGGAGTTTTTGAAACACTTTCGATTTTATATATGATCATTTATAGAAATATTGCAGATAAGATGTGGTCTAAAGATAGGTTTCATAAAAATATCAAGTCGATGAAAACTTTGTGTCAGAATATCAGGGAAAATTCGGTAGAATGAGTCACATAATCAAGTTCAGTGCTCGAGGAAGGAGGAAATCATCGATCTTTGCATAGTAACCTCTGCTTAAAATCCACAAAAATATTTGTGAAGGAAATTGTTGTGGTTTCTGGGTCTTTAAACGCCTATTTAAATAGATTGTTGTGCTGCTCAAGGAGATTAAGTTATCCCTGGTGATATAGCGGGTTTTTGAAACACTTTCGATTTTATATAACGACTTGTAGAAATGTTTAGAGTCACAGTAAGGTCTGAAGATGGGTTTCACAAAAAATATCATGTTGATTAAAATTCTACAGCGGAATTTCAGGAAAAAATGGATAGAACGAATCATATGATCAACTTCTGTTCTCGAGGAAACGAGAGAACATTTATTTGTGAGGGAAATTGTTGTGGGTTCTGGGTCTTTAATTACATACCCAAATAGATTGTATAGCTGCTCAAGAAGTATATGTTCTTCCTTGTGATATAGCGGGTTTTTGAAACACTTTCGATTTTATATATAACAATTTGTAGAATGTTTTAGAGCTAACGTTAGTTCTACACTTGGATTTCATTACAAGATCATAAGTTTAAGAAATTGAGTAAAAGTTCGGTAGAACGAAGCGATTGAACATCTTCTGTACTGCGGAGTTACGTAGCTAAGCAAGTGATTCAAAGAAACTATACTTTCTCCTAATAACCTCTGATGAAAATTGAAAACAATATTTTGAAGAGATTTGGGAGACTTCGTAAGCTCCAAACTGGAGTTCCATTAGAATTTCAATTTGGTTAAAACTATTGAGGATTTTTTTTTGTGGAAAGAAACACTTTAACACTTTTTGTAATTAAGTAAGTTTCTATAGTGATACCTAGGTATACGAGAAGAGTAAATAGCTATTGTTTCACCTAATAACCTCTAATGATAATATACAAACGACTTTTTGAGAAAAATTGTTCTAGGTTCGTCTTTAAACAAACACTCAAATTCTATTGCAGTTTCAACAAAACCGTTCATGTTCTCCATGGTGATATATAGGGGTCTTTGAAACATTTTCGATTTTATATATAAAACATTCTTAGAAAATTTTGATGACATTTTATGCTCTTAACTTGGTTTCTATTAGTTGACCAATTTGATGAAAATCGGCTTCAGAATGTCAGGAAGAAACCGGTAAAACATTTTCAGGTCTTCAAATGCGAACTCGATTCAATTCAATTTAAAAAACGTGTACGTTCTCCATGGCATTGCCGGAGGTTTTTGAAACACTTTCGATTTTATATATCGCAATTTGCCGCAAGAGATTAGATTTTATTAGAATACCAAGAACTCGATATCGGAAATTGGAGATAAAATTCGATAGAAATAAGTGCTGGAATATATTTTTAAATTATTTATAAAAATAGAAATATTGAAGCCATTGCATGGTGGCAAAAATTGAAGGAGGAGGTGAAAAATACCGTAGAACCAGGACCTTGAACATATTCTGAACTTGAGTAAAGCTTCTATAGTGATACATAGGTATGCAAGTAGAGTAAAATTTGGTTTATATATCCCTAAAATCCGATATATGTAATATGGTACAATAGATATTTGATATAAGAAACTCAAAAAAAAAAAAAGCTGGAGATTTATTTCTTATATGCGTTTTTTTTGTCGGAATTGTCGGGTAGAAGAAAGTATAAGCTTGATAATCTTTCTTATATGCGATTATTTCTTATATGAGATGTGCTTATATCCGATATCTACTTTATCATTAATCTTTCAGATTTTGCATTGACCTCCAAACCTCTGTATTTGTAGTAGAAAATATTAGTTGGAAATTTAATTTAATTTCAATTTATAAAAAAAAAACAACAAATCACAATTCTCTACAAAATCTGCAGTTGTTAATCTCAAGGCCATATTAAATAAAGCATTTTAAGGCCTTGGACATTTCAAATAACACCTCAAACACACACAAAATTATTTTTGATTGCAATGCAACTACAATTTCAAATTTTCGGTTTGTTTGTTGTTTTTGTATACATTTGTTTTATTGTTGTTGTTGTTGGTTTAAAAAATAATAATTTTTTGTACTAACTATTACTACAAGAGTTTAAAAAATTAGTTCGTTTTTTAGGTGAGGTTAAATAAAAAAATTATAATATTTTAGGTTATGTTGAATTCAGAGTGGCTGCAGGGTAGCTAAATTTTTTCTCTATTATTCTCCTTTTTAACTCATAACCTAAAAAGTGTATATGTTTGAAATTGATTTAAAAAAATATATATTTATAAAACCTGTATCAGTCTCATTTGATCACCCTTTTCTTTTTCTTCTTCTTTTCATCATCTTCTTCTTCTTCTTCTTTAAAACAATTTTTTTTATTTTGAGGCAAGTTTTTAACTATTTAAGGCTTAAATGTTTACACAAAAAAAAAAAAAAATTATATTATTTCATAAAAAAACTCAATGTAACAGTTGTTATATTTGGGTTATGACTGATAATTATTTATATATATAAAAAATTAATAATAATAAAAATAATTAATATTTAAAATTAAAAAAATAAACATTATTATGTTGCTTTTTTTAACAAGGAAATGCAAGAAAATTCTCTTACAAGGAAAAAAAAAACAATTTCCAAGGGAGGGAAGGGAACCTTCCCTTCCTAAATTTTTTCAATTCCATTTTTTTTTTGAAATTACAACCTAACAAATTCCTTGCATTGCTTTAGGAACGTTAATGAAAATTTTGGTTTTTTTCATTTTTCGTTGTCTTTGTTTTTTTTGTTTCTTCTACTTCTTAGATTTCCAAAAAAAAATTATAAAATTTTGCATTTCTTCTTCTTCTGATTTTCATTGTCCATATTAATATTTTTTCCCTAGGGCCTGGAAGACAGTTTCTATTTGTTTCTTCTCGTTCATCTTCTACTTATTTTTCATTATATTTTATGTATATTCGTTAAAAAGGAAGGCTTCAGTATTTTCATATATTTTGTTTTTTTTTTAATTTTATTTTTGTACTTCCTTTTTTTGTCTTAAAACTTGTCGTCTTCAAAAAAATATACAATGGATAATTGGTGATGCTGGTGGTATGAGTGGAGAATTTAATGTAAATGTATTTATATTTATGCCTGTGTGTGTGTGTGTGGGTGAGAGAACTCAAAAAGAAGGATGTGTGGGAGTGTGTGTGTGCTGCAGGATCATTAAGCTTGAGGCAGTGCATTCTTCTTTTCGTTACGTTTATTCTCCCATCTGGCCACCGCGGGCAATGGATAGCACAGGAAGGCCGATAGCAGGATGAGACCACCAGCAAAATAGAAACAGGCATTGTAATCCTTAGTGGCATCGTAGAGGGCACCTGAAATGAGAAAAATAGCAGAGGTAAAGAGAAAATTTTCAAATTAGTTATATGTTCTAAAAATTATTTTATTACAGAGATTTTAGAAGACGTTGGAAGGGGTTTTTGAAACACTTTCGATTTTATACAAAGAAGATTTTAAAAATTCCATCGCAAGCAAGGCAAGGTAAAGAGAAATTTTGAAATTAGTTACAAGTTCTAAACATCGATTTTATTACAGAGATTTCAGAAGCCTCCGGATGACCTTCATGACATTATAGGGGTTTTTGAAACACTTTCGATTTTATAGAAAACTGTTTTAGACATTTTGGAGACATCGCAAGCAAAGCAAGGTAAAGAGAAATTTTGAAATTAGTTATAACTTCTAAAAATTATTCTATTACAGAGATATCAGAGGACGTTGGATGACCTTCTTGGCATTATAGGGGTTTTTGAAACACTTTCGATTTTATACAAAATAGTTTTTAGACATTTTGGAGTCATCGCAAGCTCTAAATTTGGTTTCTATTCGGAGATAAAATTGGTGAAAATCCTGTATTAGAATTTCAGGAACAAAACAAAGTAGAGGAGGTTTTGAAACACTTTCGATTTTATATATAACAATTTGTAGAAGTTTTTGGAAATAAGTTCTAAAAATTATTTTATTACAGAGATTTCCGAAGGCGTTGGATGACCTTAATGGCATTATAGGGGTTTTTGAAACACTTTCGATTTTATACAAAACAGTTTCTAGATATTTTGGAGCCATCGCAAGCATGGCAGGGTTTTTAAATATTTTGGAGTCATTGGTCAATTTCGCAAGGCAAGGTAAAATCAGAAAATTTGAACAAAACAAGGTAGAAGAGGTTTTGAAACACTTTCGACTTTATATATAACAATTTGTAGAAGTTTTTTATTAAAAATTATTTTATTACAGAAGATTTCCGTTGGATGACCTTAATGGCATTATAGGGCTTTTTGAAACCCTTTCGATTTTATACAAAACAGTTTTTACATATTTTGGAGCCATCGCAAGCATGGCAAGGTTTTTAAATATTTTGGAGTCATCGCAAGCTCTAAATTTGGTTTCTATTCGGAGATAAAATTGGTGAAAATCCTGTATCAGAATTTCAGGAACAAAACAAAGTAGAGGAGGTTTTGAAACATTTTCGATTTTATATATAACAATTTGTGGAAGTTTTTGGAAATAAGTTCTAAAAAGTATTTTATTACAGAGATTTCCGAAGGCGTTAATGGCATTATAGGGGTTTTTGAAACACTTTCGATTTTATACAAAAAAGTTTTTACATATTTTGGAGCCATCGCAAGCATGGCAAGGTTTTTAGATATTTTGGAGTCATTGCAAGCAAGGCAAGGTAAAGAGAAATTTTGAAATTAGTTATAAGTTCTAAAAATTATTTTATTGCAGAGATTTCAGAAGACAGTGGATGACCTTCATGGCATTATAGGGGTTTTTGAAACACTTTCGATTTTATACAAAATAGTTTTTAGACATTTTAGAGCCATCGCAAGCCACATTCGGAGATCATGTTGGTGAAAACACTGCAGCAAACTTTCAGGAACATTTCTGCAGAACGAAGTAGAGGAGGTTTTAAAACACTTTCAATTTTATAACAATTTATAGACGTTTTTGGAAATTAATTATAAGTTCTAAAAAATATTTTATTACAGAGACTTCAGAAGACGATGGATGACCTTCATGGCATTATAGGTGTTTTTGAAACACTTTCGATTTTATACAAAAAGTTTTTAAAAATTTTGGAGCCGTCGCAAGCTCTAAACTTGGTTTCTATTGGTTCAAGTTGTTGAAAAACTTGGAACAGAAACACTTTCGATTTAATATGTAACAATTTTTAGAAAATTTTGGAGCCATTGGAAGTCTATATTAGCAAAAAATTCTGCATCAGAATGTCAGGAAAATCCTGTCCTGTCTAACGAAGTACTTGAAAATCTTTTGTGCTTCAGAGGACGTTCGCCTTTAAATAATAGGTTTCGGTACCAATCAAACCGTTTATGTTCTTAATGGCTATAAAGATTTCGATTTTATAATTTTTTTGTATAAATTTCAAATATCAAATTGCAAAAAACTCTGCGTCAAAATTTCAGGAAATATTTCTGTATTCAAACACATATCTAAATAGGTTGCAGTACCAATCAAACCGTCCGTGTTCTCCATGGAGTTATAGGGGGTTTTTGAAACACTTTCGATTTTATATGTAACAATTTTTAGAAAATTTTGGAGTCATTGTTAGCTCTAAGTTAGCGAAAATCTCCATCAGAATGTTAGGAAAATTTTGCAGAACGAAGCACTTGAAAATCTGTTGGACGTTCGCCTTTAAATAATAGGTTTCGGTACCAATCAAACCGTTTATGGTCTTAATGGCTATAGAGATTTCGATTTCATATATACAAGTTTTTGGTGTAAATGTTGGTCTCCATTCAAATACCAAATTGCAAAGAAGTGTGCGTCATAATTTCAGGAAAAATCGGTCTTCAAACACCATCTAAATAGATTGCAGTACCAATCAAAATGTTCATGTTCTCCATGGCAATGCAAGGGGTTTTTGAAACACTTTCGATTTTATATGTAACAATTTTTAGTAAGATTTTGGAGCCATCGGAAGCTCATTGTTAGCGAAAATTCTTTGTCAGAATATCAGGAAAATTCTGTACTACGAAGTACTTGAATGTAAGCACTATGTCAGCAAAAATTCTGTGTCAGAATGTCAGGAAAATTCTGTACTACGAAGTACTTGAAAATCTTTTGTATTACAGAGGATGTTCGGCTTTAAATAACAGGTTTCGGTACTAATCAAACCGTTCATGTTCTCCAAGGCGATATAGGGGGTTTTTGAAACACTTTCTATATATATATATATTATATTTATTTCCAAAAATTCATAATTACCGACGATCGAATTTGAAACACTTTCGAGATAATATTTACTTTGCGTACAACCTAAACCTTATAGAGATATATTTTCTGAAACTCAGACTTCGAGGACTTATGGAGAAAAATATTCCTGTGTCGAATCTAGGAAACCTTGAAAACCAGATTCATTCTATTCTTGGTTCATAAAGTTCATTCTTTCTGAAGGGAGATTCTGAAAAACTTTCGATTTTATATTTATTTTTTAATTTTTTTTTTTGCAAGAAAAAAAACTATGACCTTATATTCCAGTGCCGAAACTAGAAGACCAAGAACGCCAGAATCCATTATAAGTCCCAGACTTCGAGGAAATATATTGAAGTACCAAAACTAGAAGACCAAATAATACTGTAAGCTCCTATGAGGTCCAATAAATAGATGGAGCGTATACTTAAAGTGATGTGATTAGAAATTTCTATTTTCCGTTCCAAAATGCGAGAAGTAAAACAATGGAAGATAAAGAATATAGTCTAAGTAACCCGCATCAAATATCTACCAAGTCCTGATGAGGTATCATACGTAGAGAGATTTTAAGAACGTTTGACTCAAATTGGTGTCAATATCAAAAGCATCATACGGTCAGATTTTTTGTTCTGATCACAATGACCTACTGAAGTTTCTTGGAGATACGAGAGTTCTCAACCCATTTCGATTTTATACGACGCAAGTAAAATCTGGGTAAATATAGATACCATACCCTGACCTAAGATACATCACTCTATAATCTGATGATACTGGAAGTTTATGTTCTTCATGGAGTTATGGGGTTTCTAGTAGCCGATAAATTTAGGCAAATATAAAAGGATAACATCACTTCGGCCTTCGGTCTTAGATGGAAGACATAAAATAGAACTCAGAAGTCCAGATTCTTATATAATTAATGCTCAATAGTCATGGAATGATTTTCGGAATGAAACCTGGAGTACAACTGTAGTGAAGCTCTTTACTATATTGTCCAGATGATCTAATCATGACAGAGTAGTTTTTTTAATTCCTGAAAGACTCCAAATCCAACTATCTTCTTAAAGGGAAATGTAAAGTCAATAAAACTCACCTGCAATAGGGCTACCAATTGTTGCAGCAATACCCTGGAACAACATAAGGAAACCGAAGGCATTCGTCAACTTTTCCAAACCAATCATTTCGACGGCAATCAATGATCTCAACGCCGAGAAGCAGGCAATACAGAAACCGAACAACACAGCAAATGTCCATTGGGTACCGGTGGAAATGTAGAAACCACTGCAAATGGTAGCAATACCACCAGCTGTGATGGCGATGTTGTTCAACCACAATGGCTTGACACTGGGGAAGGATGTGATCGAACCACAGAATATCCTAGCAATTGTATTGAAATAACCAATGGCGGAGACCACTTGCAAAGCGGCACTATCATCCATACCACCTTCAACGGCACGTGGCTTCAGGAAAGTGAAGGGTACAAAGAAACCCATCATGGTAAGGAAACCGGAGAATGCCAAACACATGAAAGATGGCGATTTTAGCAGAGTAACATCCAACATTGTGGAGAGGGTACGGCGTACAGCTTCAGGGCAGAGATGGCAACCACTTTCACGCTCTTCCAATTGATCTTGTTTGGTGGGCAGACGGGTGACGGACATGTGATAGGCCAACGAGGATTGGGATTGATATTGAGGGATGCGTGTCAGGGAACCGGTGAAGAAAGCATCATCACGATACATAGGGCGGGTGACAGTGGTGTTGACACCATCCTGGGAACCGACATTGCTGCGACTGCCAATGTTTTGGGGACGTCTGCCGGAAACTGTGTGGCGGCGGCCTTGGACAATTGTGGGTTTGGCTTCGGTGACCAACAAATTCTCATTTTCGGTGTCTTCTTCATTTTCGCCGACGGTGGTGAGCTCCTTGTGCAGATTGAAGGTCATTTGTTGGGGTTCGCCGTTGGGTGTGGTGGGTTGCGATTTGCGCATGTTCTTCAGCTCAGTACCCTTGCCGCCGGAGGCACCTGACAGACGGCGTTCCAAATTGGCACCCTTGAAGACTTCGGCTGCGGTGGGATAGTGATGTTTGGGTGAGGCACCCATGTAGGTGTTGTGGGCAGAGTTGGGCATGGAATAGGCGAAGCGACCCTCGGGCAGGGGTTTGCTGAAGGCGGTGGTGGCAAATTGGGGTTTGGGTGCCACAGAGTTGCCATGGCCATTGGCCTTGTTTTTGTTGTCCTCTTCGACACCGTTGTCGGTGACGGCCAAGGTGAGCGGTTGGATGGGACGGAAGGCAATGCCAATGATGGCACAGGCCACAATGATTAGACCTTGGACTTGTAACATAGTTCTCCAGTCGTAGTTCTTCAGCAAGTAGCTGGAGAGAGGGGCAAAGACGAAGGTGCCGACACCGGAACCACACATGGCAATACCAGTGGCCAAGGCTCTCCATTTCTCGAAATAGAAACCAATGATGACAACGGCAGGTATGTAGACCATACAGAACCCAATGCCACCCAGGACACCATAGACGAACATCAACAATTCAATGCTTTGGACATAACTGGAGGCCACAAAGCAGACGGCTGCAAAGAGAGCACCAGCGATTGTTACGGGACGGAAACCAAAACGATTGGCCATTGCACTTACAAATGGACCAGCCATCAGATAGCAACCACTCAGCAGCGACGACACAAAGGAGACGTAGAATTTGCTCACATTAAACTCCTTTATCAGGTCGTCTTGGATGAAGCCGGAACAGAAGACAATACCATCAATGATGGTACAGCAGAGGAAGGAGGCCACCATAACAACCCAAGCCCAGCCACTGTCCGGTGGTACAACAACTGCTGCCGTTGAATTGTCCACATCTTCGAATTGCTGGTCCTTGTTGTCCTGTTGATGATTATTCGACTTGGCTACCAAACTGTCGGAGGCTGCTGGTTCATCGGCAACCGGACCATTCCGATGATTTTGTTGTGTTGCGGCCATTTAATCTGAAAGTAGCGAAATGGGAAGACGTGAAATGAAATGGAAAATAATATTTCAAGGTTGTTGTTTTTTGTTTCAAAGTGGGAAAATAAAAAGAAGAAGATCTCTATATATATATAACAGATACCTATAAGAGGTATATATGTATTTATATATAGGTATGTAGGTGTTTAAAAAAATATATTTATAATCTATTCATGTTTTTCTTTCCAAAATCCGAACAAAATAGAAAGGGGTGTGTGTCCAACACATGTCATGTGTTGTTGTGTATTATTGTTGTTGTTGTTGGCCACAGTAATTCCGCAACTTAACCATAATGATCCCATAATGAAATGTCACGATTTCATAGGAATATTTTGTCCCACAACCATTATGTTCGCAGATTGAGGAATATACATATGTATATAATAGATATGTTTTTATTGTTGCCTTTGGTGTTCTTGCGAATTCTCATGGCCTGCAGCCAAATGAGTTTCGGAGAGAAGGGAGTGATCGGAGTGACGCACGTGATCGTCTTATACTTATAGCCGTTGATGGATAGTCAACTTGGTATTTTTTCTTTCCTAAAAGTAACATACTTTTCAAAACATGTCACTTCGAATGCGAATATTCGAACTGTAAAATTATTTGCCTCCAAGAAAAAAGTAATGAGTTTTTTTTTTGTTTTGAGGACATTGGACCTGAGTCATAAACAACGGCAAACTGGCCAATGAGAAAATTGAAACGCAAAAACAATTTTTTTGTTACACACGTGTGGGTACTATGAGAAAAAAATTGCGGGACCTCAGGGGATGTATTTATCGTCCATACCATCTTCAACGCCACCTGGCTTAAGGAAGTTGAAGGGCACAAAGAAACCCATCATGGTGAGGAAACCGGAGAAATCCAAACACATAAAAGGTAGTGATATAAGTAGGCTAACATTTCACATTGTGGAGAGGGTACGGCGTAAAAGAGGTGGCACCAATATCACCATTTCTATTAAATCGGAAGAAACTATATATGGGAGCTATACCTAAATCTGAACCGATTTTCGTGAAACTTAGCACACATCATTCTAGACTTAATTTAGTACGCTATGCCAAATTTCGTGCAAATCGAAGAATATGTAGGGTCTTTGGTGCACCAAAAAGAAGATCCGAAAATTTTATGCTAAGGAACCTTTAAAAATCTTAAATAAAATCTACGATCAGTGGCATAAATTGCCCTTTTTGAAAAATCGATGCAAAAGCAATACCTGGTTACCAAAAACCACCATCAAAAAACCCATGGGACGATCAGGGGAGTCGTAATGCTACTGATGTGAAAAACGCAGCGTATATGGCAACCCTGCTGACAGTAGCAACACATAATGCGATGGAAAATTATTGGGAGAAAAGGAGAGAAGAGAAACGTATTTTTAGCAAAAAAAAGAAAGAACAAGAAAAACGTGAGCGTGAGCAAATCGAGATGTACATGAGTCAGAATGAAGTCCGGAAATTTTAACAACGATTAAAACACCAATTCGAAGCCTTGGTGCAGGCACATCTTCCTGTAGAGATGAAGAAGGAAACCGGGTGACAGATACAGACAACGTGTTCAGGATCTGGAAGGAGCATTTTGAAAAGCTTCTGGTATCAAATAGTGGCGGTGAAGAAGATACCCCAGAACCAATAAGACCAATAAGAGGTATAGAGTGTGTACCACCTAGCCACCTGATGAGGTCAGAGCAATTAATCGGCTGAAGAATAATAATGCAGAAGGAGCCGATGGATTACCAGCCGAACTTCTCAAAACTAGTGATCAGATGCTGGCCAGGAGCATACGCCAGCTGATTAGTACAATTTGGCTAGAGGAATGCATGTCCAATGATTAATCGGCTGAAGAACAATAAAGTAGCAGGAGCCGATGGATTACCAGCCGAACTTCTCAAGACTGGTGATCAGATGCTGGCCAGGAGCATACGCCAGCTGATTAGTACAATTTGGCTAGAGGAATGCATGTCCAATGATTGGAACCTCAGCATCCTGTGTCCCGTGCACAAAAAAGGAGATAAGACGATATGTGTCAACTATAGAGGTATTAGCCTTCTTCCCATCGCATATAAAGTGCTATCCAGTGTGCTGTGTGGACGACTGAAGCCAATGGTCAATGACGTTATTGGACCATACCAATGCGGCCTATTCGTCGACTATAAATCCGCATTCGACAGCCCTATCCGTTTAGCTGTGTTTAAAGCCATGTCTGCGTTCGACATTCCTGCAAAATTAATACGGCTATGCAGAATAACGTTAAATGACACAAGGTCGGCAGTTAAATTCGGAAAGGACCTTCAATACCGAACGAGGATTCAGACAAGGTGACAGTTTGTCGTGTGATCTTTCTAACATCCTGCTGGAAAAGGTCATACGAGACGCAAAGGTGAACAGAAATGGCAATCTGTACAACCAAACACCACATGTTACTACGTCGATGACATCGATATAATGGGTCAAACATTGCGAGCGGTAACAGCCACCTTTGAACAAATTGAGAAGGAGTCGGCCAAAGTGGGTCTGGCAGTAAACGGCGAGAAGACCAAGCTGATGGTATCAACGGGCAAGACGTCCAGTAGACTCGGACCAACTGTGAATCTTGAGAAATACAGCTTCGAGGTAGTCAAAGATTTCATATAAACAAAACGAATGACATCAGTTTTGAAATTCGGAGAACGATAGTGATGGCCAACCGATACTACTATGGTCTGAGCAAACAACTCAAAAGCAAGGCCACCTCCCGCCAGACCATACTCACACTCTACAAGACGCTGATACTACCCGTGCTGTTATACGGATCTGAAGCATGGGTACTTACGCAAGCAGATGAGGCAGCTCTTGGAGTGATTGAGAAAAACATTTCTCCGAAAGATCTATGTGCCGATCTGCGTTGACGGTGAATATCGCCGTCGAATGAACCATGAGTTGTACCAGCTATTTTCGGACATAGACATTGTTAGACGCATTGAGCTGCAGAGACTACGTTGGCTAGGTCATGTTGTGAGAATGGTTGAAGATGCCCCAGCCCAGAAAGCATATAAAAGTGAACCAGCTAATGGCCAAGAATACGTTGGAAACATCAAGTCGAAGATAATATCGCCGAAAATGGTCTTTCAAATTGGAAAAACTGCACAAAAGGCCGACGCGCCTGAAAGTCCTTTCTAAGCTCGGCTTATGGAAGGTAAGTTCTGCCACAAGCCAGCTAAGTAAGTAATTGTCTCTTTGCCATTCTCGAAGAAATAAAAAACAACGCATATTGTTTTACCAAAGGCCATTGACATAAGAATTTCTCTTTTTCAATTTTGTTAAGTGTTTTTTTTTCGAACAATTGTCAATAACATTTCATAATTATTGTTTTTTTTTTTTTTTTTTTTGGTAAATAATGGTGGGTCGTTATATGCCCTCTAACTATTTTCTTTCTCCGATTCTTCGCAATTACTTTTTCGCATTCCTTTGCTGTGTTTTGACATTGTTTTTGTTGTTCGCTTCTGTTTTGGTTTGGCCAAATCCGTTTTAAGCCGCTATAGAGACGCCAGCCTGGGGAAAAAAATTCCCCCTTTTTTTTAGCAAATTTCATGCGCCACCGAAACATATTTTTTTTTAGCAAGCTCGAATTTTCAGCACCAGCTCTCACACCTATCCGTCACCCTGACCACCACCACATA
The DNA here is from genome assembly GCF_032173495.1 of Musca vetustissima. NCBI lineage: Eukaryota > Metazoa > Arthropoda > Insecta > Diptera > Muscidae > Musca > Musca vetustissima. Next base: position 161,204 of record NW_026881593.1, on the reverse strand, counting down.
AGCTATTGGACATTTGTTTTCTTTATTTTTAGATTTTGTTTTGTTTTCTTCTGGCTTGTCATTCTGTATGTTCTATTGTCATTTGGTTTTGTTCTCCATTTGGCGGTCTGTCCATCTGACCACTTGTCTGCTGTTGCTTGTAAGTTCGCTTGTGACGAATGTAATGAAGCCCTATATCGGCCATTTACGTGCATACCAATTTTTGTTGTAATGTTGTTATGATTGGTGTTGTTGTTGTCGCCGTCGTCGACGATGTTGTTGTCCCATTGTCGGTCGTCTGTTTTGAGTTATTCCCTGATTTGTCGACAATTTATTGGCATTATTACTGTGTGTTGAAAAGACAATAGCACCATGCTGTACAACACATGTACACACATCCATGTATGTGTATGTATGTGCGTGTGTGTTCTTTTGCCATTCATTGATTTCATTCAAATTCTTTTCCAATTAATAAATTTCCAAATATAAATAATGGTGGCACTTATTCAGAATGTTATGCTTTGAATATTAATTAGTGAAAGACAGAGAGAGAGAGAGAAAGATTCGAATAGGGTATGGGGTTTTGAAAACAGTTGAATCATGGTTAAATTGAGTAAATGGTAAAATAGACCCAAGGGTATCACCAATTTTTTTCTATAGAAAAAGATCAACCTGGAGGAAGACACGGATTTTTTTCTATAAAAAAACGACATGGAGGTTCTTAAGGATATTTTGTATAGAAAAAAATCTACCCAAGGGTTTCAGGGTCTTAAGAATTTTTTCTTTCGACCCAAGGTTCTCCGTATTTTTTATATAGATTTTTTGATTTTTTTCTACCGAAAAACATTCGTGAGACCCTTCGGGTCCTTCGGACAGTTGGGTCCACTTTTTACTACAGAAATTTATAGGAAAAAATCGTGAGACCCTCCAAGTCGATTTTTTTCTATAGAAAAAAATTCGTGAGACCCTCAGAGGTCGATTTTTTTTCTATAGAAAAAAATTCGTGAGACCAACCAGGTCGATTTTTTTACTATAGAAAAAAATTCGTGAGAACCTCAGAGGTCGATTTTTTTCTATAGAAAAAAATTCGTGAGACCCTCAGAGGTCGATTTTTTTCTATAGAAAAAAATTCGTGAGACCAACCAGGTCGATTTTTTCTATAGAAAAAAATTCGTGAGACCAACCAGGTCGAATTTTTTCTATAGAAAAAAATTCTTGAGACCCTTTGGGTCGATTTTTTTCTATAGAAAAAAATTCGTGAGACCCTTTGGGTCGATTTTTTTCTATAGAAAAAAATTCGTGAGTCCCTCAGAGGTCGATTTTTTTCTATAGAAAAAAATTCGTGAGACCCTCAGAGGTCGATTTTTTTCTATAGAAAAAAATTCGTGAGACCCTCCAGGTCGATTCGTGAGACCCTCCAGGTCGATTTTTTTCTATAGAAAAAAATTCGTGAGACCCTCCAGGTCGATTTTTTTCTATAGAAAAAAATTCGTGAGACCCTCCAGGTCGATTTTTGTCTATAGAAAAAAATCGTTTGAACCTCAGATCTTTGTTTTTTTTTTCTTTAAAAGAAAACCTCAAACCTTTTTTTCTGCCTTCAAAACCACTGTCTCTTCCCTAATAGTGATTGTTGGCCGTCGTATTTTTTCTTGTCATTCCGCAGGTTAATCAAAATTTATCAATGAAAGGTTTATATGGTGGCGTAAATTATGACTTATTTTCTTCAGCGTCTGATTTTTAGCACGCAGCCACTAAGGGTTCTGATAATTTTTTCCATAGAAAAAATAGCTCCCCAATACTCCTTACGAATTTGTTTCTATAGGCAAAATTAGGAACATAAGAATCCAAATTAATTTTTTTTGGAAAAAATAAGACCAATAGGGGCCCCAACGAATTTTTGCATAGAAATAGTGACACATGAGAATCCGCTAATGTTTTTTTTTTTTTTTGAGGGCACTGAGCTTGTCACATTGTATTCCTTATTAATTTTAATTAATTTTAATTGGTCCTCAGGTCCTTTAAAAAGGGTTTTCGATAGAAAATGTTGAACTCAGGGCCAAACGATTTTTTGTAGAAAGAAATTTCTAGAATCCCCAATAATAATATTACGAATATTTTCAATTAAGAATATGGCGCCCGATTTACTGAGAATTTTCAGAATTTTATGTTATAGAAAAAATAGGGGCAACGGTTGTCAGGTTTTTTTATGAGGTTATCACAATGTTTTGCATGGAACAGAATCGTTTTATCATAGGGTCTATTAATAAATTATGCCTTCGGGGGCTTATTTTTTATATCGAAATTAAAACACAATTTTTAATTATTTTTGTTTTTTTTTTTTGGTTTCAAAATTATTTTTGTAAAGTTAATGGTCCCACAAATCTTGTTTCACTTTCAGGAAAACAAAAAACACCCACAAAAAATTGTCACTTCACTGTCAGGCAGGTTTAAGGCAAAAAAGCCTGCAGGGCATTGTACAGTCCATAAAAAATTGACTTTCATTTCGAAAATTAATTATGACCAAATTTTTTTTTCAACACAAAAGTCACATGCTTTCCGTGGCAATGAACCCGATACGAGAATCGATTATTGTTTTCACATTTCACACACATTTTTTTAATTTCTTCTTGTTTTTTATTTTTTTTTCAAATTAGGAAATTCTTTTCAAAATTCACATTTCGGATTTATCCAAAAAAAATTCACTCAAAAAAAAATCACTTCTTTTTTTACCTTTCCACCGTAGATCTCACTAACCAACCAGCAAAACAACCAAGAAGAAGACTCGCCACTCGAATGCTAAGTCCAATCAAATCTCCACAATACTAAGAGTTATTTTCCAGTCCGCTGCACCTAATATAATCTGGAATCTAGACTTTGCTTAGTCGCCTTGGTCGTCTAGCACTTTTACTACACTTGAACAGCGACGACGGCGATGGCGATGATATCTTATCGTTCTGTCGTTTTTTTTCGGGATAGTTGGATTTTATGGATGGCCAATCTGCACAAAAGACCACAAATAAATACCCCGCCACCCTGTCGGCCGTTCGTCCGTCGTTGTTTATTTGTCAAGAAGCGCAAATACTTTCCTCTGCTGCTCACTACACTCTATCGAACTCTCTCAGTCTCTGAAGGGATCATGCCAGGTAAATCTAAATTTCAGAAAATAAAACTTCAGCTGAAGTGAAAAACATTGACGGGTGTGCTTCCGTATTTCAGCCCTGGCTGGGTGTTAATAGTCAGACGCTGAAGAAAATAAATCATTTCATAATTTACTCCATATAAACCTTTCATTGATAAAATTGATTAACCTGCGGAATGGCAATAGAGATTGAGAGCCAACAACCAGCATTAGGGAAGGGACAGTGGTTTGGAGTAGGAAAACATTGTTCACAATTTTCTTTTAAAGCAACAAAAAAAAAAAAAAACGACCCAAAGGTCTCAGGATTTCTTTCCATAGAAAAAAATAGGACCCAAGGGTCTCACGAAATGTTATGTCATGATTTTTTTTTCTATAGAAAAAAATCGACCTCTGAGGGTCTCACGAATTTTTTTCTATAGAAAAAAATCGACCAGGAGGGTCTCTCGAATTTTTTTCTATAGAAAAAAAATCGACCTCAGTTACTGAGGCATTTTTTTCTATAGAAAAAAAATCGACCTCTGAGGGTCTCACGAATTTTTTCCTATAGAAAAAAATCGACCTAAAGGGTCTTACGAATTGTTTCCTATAGAAAAAATCGACCCTGAGGGTCCCACGAATTTTTTTCTATAGAAAAAAATCGACCTCTGAGGGTCTCACGAATTTTTTTCTATAGAAAAAAATCGACCTCTGAGGGTCTCACGAATTTTTTTCTATAGAAAAAAATCGACCTCTGAGGGTCTCACGAATTTTTTTCTATAGAAAAAAATCGACCTCTGAGGGTCTCACGAATTTTTTTCTATAGAAAAAAATCGACCTCTGAGGGTCTCACGAATTTTTTTCTATAGAAAAAAATCGACCTCTGAGGGACTCACGAATTTTTTTCTATAGAAAAAAATCGACCTCTGAGGGTCTCACGAATTTTTTTCTATAGAAAAAAATCGACCTCTGAGGGTCTCACGAAATTTTTTCTGTAGAAAAAAATCGACCCTAGGGTCTCACGAAATTTTTTCTGTAGAAAAAAATGACCCCTTGGGTCTCACGACTTTTTTTCTATAGAAAAAAATCGACCTCTGAGGGTCTCACGAATTTTTTTCTATAGAAAAAAATCGACCTCTGAGGGTCTCACGAATTTTTTTCTATAGAAAAAAATCGACCTCTGAGGGTTTCACGAATTTTTTTTCTATAGAAAAAAATCGACCTCTGAGGGTCTCACGAATTTTTTTCTATAGAAAAAAATCGACCTCTGAGGGTCTCACGAATTTTTTTTTCTATAGAAAAAAAATCGACCTCTGAGGGTCTCACGAATTTTTTTCTATAGAAAAAAATCGACCTCTGAGGGTCTCACGAATTTTTTTCTATAGAAAAAAATCGACCCAAAAGGTCTTACCTGGAAGGCCTCACGATTTTTTTTTCTATATAAAAATTGCAACCAAAGGGTCTCACGATTTTTTTCTTATAGAAAAGAGGGTCTCACCACTGTGCCTCCTTGCGTCCTCTCCTCATTATTATGGTGGGAGGTCATAAATCTGATTGCTTTGTTGTTGTTTTTTTTCTTATTTGTAGAACATAGTAACAAAACATGACAGTTTAACAATAACACTTTTTGTCGATACACCTAGAGATTGTGGCCTCGCTTTCCCAAAGATAGTAAATTAAAAAAAGATCTCACCTCCCTAACCCCCCTCCTCCATCGAACCAAAATTCCGACGGAGTTTTATGGATGCATGTTTGCACAACAAATTGGATTATGACACTGTTTTTGGTAGATTTGTAGATTGGGGCCCGGTGATACCAAGACCCACAATAACAACAACAAGATCCACATTGTCAACAACAACAACACCAGCTCCGCACCACAATCGACGTTATCACAATTTAAATGCTTATAGAGAGCAGCGCGGTTGTGGTGATAAGTGAATGAATTGTGTCGGTGACATGGCAGGGCCATATCGAAATGGAAAGCAGTCGTGTTGGTGTTGTTGTAGTTCTTGATGTTGCTGTTGTTGTTTTTTAATTGCTGTACACCCTGAGATGAAGATAAGAATGGAAAACACAAAATGTGACCATCCATCCATGTGTTGTTCTCTGGTGCTGGGCCCCATCCGAAAACGAAGGAGAGGAGCTCTGTGGGTTTTGTTGTCGGGTTAAGCTGGTTGATATTTATATTTTTCTGACATTTGTTGCGGAGTCATTGACAGATTATTGTTTACAAAAATTTAGTGATGGTGGTGGTGAAGGTGGTAACTGGCATTGGTTACATGGCGTACAACCACACCGATGAGGTGGAAAACACGTGTTTTCCGGATTAAAAAAAAAACAATCAGGTTCGAATTTTTTATATGCACCATAAAAATGCCTTTTCTCGAGGTTCCAGAAAATCATTACCATTTTTTTCACTTTCACTTTGGTGTGAAAGAATCCCTGTTTGTTTTTTTTTTTCGGGGAAATGGAACAGGTTCCCATTCCGAATATTTTTTTTAATTTATCAGTTGTTGTAGGGTTATTGAACCAATTTTTGTTGTTGTTAATAACATATTTTTTTTATTATTTATTATTATTAATGATTTATATAATTTATATACATTTTTAATTGACAATGATATTTTATGACCAGTTACACACACACATACACGTAGGAATACATGTGTTGGTATGTGTTTTTAATCGATTTATGTTAATCGTATCCATGGGGATGGATTTTGTTTTGCTTGAAATTACCAAGCCTCCATAATTGACGACAGACAAACCTGTCGTAATCAGCTTTCATTTCAATTTACGTCACCTGAGATCAGCAGAACAAAAATAACAACAACAACAATAAAGTTGATAATGCAATCGGAAACATGATCGGAGTAAACAAAATACTCAATAATTGTGAAATGAAAATCACAGGACCCATATTTGTTTTCATGGAAACAAAAATGTTGTGGAAATTTCCAAGGTCTGAGAAAAAAATCTCAGGACCTAGTTTTTAGAAAAAAATCACTAAGGGTCTCATGAATTTTTATACTATAGAAAAAATTCGACCCCAAAGGGTCTCACGTATTTTTTTCTATAGAAAAAATAGGTCATTCCTAAGTGTCTGACGAAAAATCGACCTGGAGGGCCTGAGGGTGTCACCATTTTTTTTCTATAGAAAAAATCGACCTGGAGGGTCACCATTTTTTTTCTATAGAAAAAATCGACCTGGAGGGTCTCACGAATTTTTTTCTATAGAAAAAAATCGACCTAGAGGGTCTCACGAATTAGTTTTTCTATAGAAAAAAAAATTGACCTGGAGTGTCTCACGAATTTTTTTCTATAGAAAAAAAATCTGAGGGTCTCCCGAATTTGTTTTTTCTATAGAAAAAAGTCGAACCTGAGGGCCTCAAGAATTTTTTTCTATAGAAAAATAAAACTACCCTGAGGGTCTTACAATTTTTTTTTTGTATAAAAATTTGAAGAGATCTCCATACTATGTTTTTTCTATAGAAAAAATCATTGTGGCCTCAGAACCTTTTTTTTTTAGATATTAAAATCAGTTGGGTCCTGAGGACCAAATTTTTAAAGAAAAATTGGTTGACACAATTTTTCTATAGGAAACCCAGTAAGGAAAGCAGTAAAGTCGGACGGGGCCGACTATATGATACCCTTCACCACTTTGGGTATATTCAACAGAAAAATCCTAACAAACGTCGCATTTTTAAAGGACATGTCATTCTGCAACCGATACTAAATTTTTCCTTTGGTCAGATATAGAAGCTATATCTAAATCTGAATACGAAGAACTGTGCACAATTTCCATAACATCGAAAGAAAATATATATCGGAGCTGGTACACCATTTACCTTAAATCGGACGAAAATATATATGGGAGCTATATCTAAATCTCAACCGATTTTCAGGAAACTTAACACACATCATTCCAGACTTAATTAAGTATCCTGTGCCAAATTTCGTGAAAACCGAAACATATTTAGGGGCTTTTGGTACAACATTTACCTTAAATCGGACGGAAATATATATGGGAGCTTTATCCAAATCTGAACCGATTTTCAGGAAACTTAACACACATCATTCTAGACCTAATTCATTACGTTGTGCCAAATTTTGTGCAAATCGAAAGATATATAGGGACTTTGGTGCACCATTTACCTTAAATCGGACGGAAATATATATGGGAGCTATAGGTAAATCTCAACCGATTTTCAGGAAACTTAACACACATGATTCTAGACCTAATTCATTACGCTGTGCCAAATTTCGTGCAAATCGAAAGATATTTAAGGACTTTGCTGCACCATTTACCTTAAATCGGACGAAAATATATATGGGAGCTATATCTAAATCTCAACTGATTTTCAGGAAACTTAATACACATCATTCTAGACTTAATTTAGTACGCTGTTCCAAATTTCGTGGAAATCGAAAGATATTAAGGGTTTTTGGTACACCATTTACCTTAAATCGGACGAAAATTTATATGAGAGCTATATAAAAATCTGAACCGATTTTCAGGAAACTTTGCACACATCATTCTAGGCTTAACTCAGTACGATGTGCCAAGTTTCGTGCAAATCGAGAGATATTTAAGGACTTTGGTGCACCATTTACCTTAAATCGGACGAAAATATATATGGGAGCTATATCTAAATCTGAACCGATTTTCAGGAAACTTAACACACATCATTTTAGACCTAATTCATTACGCCGTGCCAAATTTCGTGCAAATCGAAATATATTTAGGGGCTTTTGGTACAACATTTACCTTAAATCGGACGGAAATCTATATGGGAGCTATATCTAAATCTGAACCGATTTTCAGGAAACTTAACACACATCATTCTAGACCTAATTCATTATGCTGTGCCAAATTTCGTGCAAATCGAAATATATTTAGGGCCTTTGGTGCCCATTTACCTTAAATCGGATGAAAATATATATGGGAGCTCTATCTAAATCTGAACCGATTTTCTGGAAACTTAACACACATCATTCTAGACCTAATTCATTACGCTGTGCCAAATTTCGTGCAAATCGAAATATATTTAGGGGCTTTGGTGCACCATTTACCTTAAATTGGACGAAAATATATATGGGAGCTATATCTAAATCTGAACCGATTTTCAGGAAACATAACACACATCATTCTAGACCTAATTAATTACGCTGTGCCAAATTTCGAGCAAATCGAAAGATATTAAGGGACTTTGGTACACCATTTACCTTAAATCGGACGAAAATATATATGGGAGCTATATAAAAATCTGAACCGATTTTCAGGAAACTTAACACGCATCATTCCAGACCTTATTCATTACGCTGTTCCGAATTTCGTGAAAATCGAAAGATATTTAGGGACTTTGGTACACCACTTACCTTAAGTCGGACGAAAATATATATGGGAGCTATATCTAAATCTCAACCGATTTTCAGGAAACTTTGCACACATCATTCTAGGCTTAAATCAGTACGATGTGCCAAGTTTCGTGCAAATCGAAAGATATATAGGGACTTTGTTACATCATTTACCTTAAATCGGACGAAAATATATATGGGAGCTATATCTAAATCTGAACCGATTTTCAGGAAACTTAACACACATCATTCTATACCTAATTCATTACGCCGTGCCAAATTTCGTGCAAATCGAAAGATATTAAGGGCTTTTGGTATACCATTTACCTTAAATCGGACGAAATTATATATATGGGAGCTATATCTAAATCTGAACCGATTTTTCCAAATTCCAATAGGATTCGTCCTTGGGCCAAATGAATAAGCTGTGCCAAATTTCATCCAATTCGCATAATAAATGCGACGTGTACTTCGTTTACAATTTAACATGGACGGACATGCATAAATCGACTCAGAAAGTTATTCTATGCATATTCTCAAAAGGAACCATGGGTCTATCTCGATTATTTTTGCCTGTTACATACATATGCACAAAGACATAATACCCAGTACCACAGTGTGATGAAGGGTATAAAATGTATTTCTTTATTGGGAACATAAGGTCAATTTGTTTTATAAAAAAATAGATCTGTTTCTCCACTCTTTGGACCTCGTTCTGCCTCAGGTTCAATTTTTTTCTGCAGAAAAAACGTTGGCAGGAACCTGAGGTTTATTTTTCATATGAGAAAAGAATGTCGAACCTGCAGGACTAATTATTTTCCATAAAAAAAAACTGTTGTGATCTCAGGACTAGTGTTTTTCTATAAAAGAAATCGTTAGGTCTCAGTACATTTTTTACTGTTCAGGACCAATTTTTTTCTATTAAAACTTATACCAAAAATCTTTGGGAACTAAGGACAGTTTTTTTTCAATATAAACATGGCAATACAAACAGGGCAATTTTTTTTTTCTAAAAATAAATTTGTTGGAACCTTAAAATATGCATTGGAATCTCTGGGCCATATTCGAAAGATGTACAAGGTATACTGTTATCTATAGAAAAAAAAAATCATTGTGACCTCAGATACCATTTTTTTCTGTACAAAAAAAAAACTTTGGGATTTCAGATCCCATATTCGAAAAATCATCGAAAATATTTTAAACCTCTAATTTTTTCTCGGGAAAGCATTTAAAACTCCCATAGAAAAAATCTGCTAAACCTCTTGGTCTTCTTTTATTTTTATTGTGAACTTGAACCTGATTTTTTTCCTGTCATTGGGCCCTTAGGAGGTTCCACTGTATAGGCCTTTTTGCTAACGTGAAGATATTGTACTCAGAGAGATACTTAGCAAGAACAACAACACCAACACCAACATAAAAACAAAAACATTAAAGAGAAATTTGTTGGTGTTGTTATAAAAGTTGTTGTGGTTGTTGTTGTTGTTGCCTCTGTGGCTTGCATGTTTCAGACCTAACGGTACTGTTGTTGTTGTTGTTGTCATTGCTTTTACTTAGCCATTTTCCAAGTGAAGTCCAACAGACAGACATGCAGACAGCCAGCCATTTCATTTGTCTGACATTTAGTCTCTGTTAGACATTTCTTTCGTTGGTTTGTCATTCATTGAAAAACAGAAGAAGAAGAGAAACATAAACAGACATAATCCATTAGAGAGCCGAACCAAGAGGGGAGAGAGAGGGGAGAGGGGGAAGATCACACAACAAAACACGGAGAAACACACAGTCACACATACATATAAGCGGACAAAGTTTGTCTGTCAGTGTTTTGGCTATTTGTATCTATGGTGGGGGCTACAGCTACATCGCCTCGTCAGAATGTGGTGGCCCCCCATATTTTGCGTTTGGTTGGTGGTGGGGTGTTGGGTATTCAAACCATTTATCCGTCCAAACATCCGTCCAACTCGATTATCTCCTCTTGATCTCCAATAATGCGTTGGTGTTGCCGGCCTCAGTTTGTTTACGCAACTAAACTGAAGTTCTATTAACGAAACTTAAAATTCCGAACTTTTAACAGCAACATGTGTGTGTGTGTTTTTGTTTACTTTCGAAAAAAAATCTCCAGAATACCGAATGCCCTTGTTTCTCCCAAAAGCTTTTGATCGAAAAATATTACAATACAATTTCGAAATATGTCTTCAATATTTTCCCAATAATTTATATGAAGTTGATCGGAACTATTTCGCTAGATAGAGGTTTCATTGTGCTTTCCGAACATTTCCACTAAACTTTCTTTCGCCTTCTTTTGTATTTATATGTTGATAATATTTACACTAAACATACTCCAAACCGTTCCGCTCCTATCACTCAGCTATTCTGTCTGTCCGACAAAGAGTTGTGTAAATTAAAAAACAAAAATGATAAGACATTTTATAGTGGCTTATTTCCGCTCAGACAATTTTTTTATGTTTCATTTTGAAAATTTCAAAACTAAATGGAGAGGGGGTTATGGATTTCCGCAATTAAATTTGGAGTTCCGAAAAATATTCTTTTTTAAATTATCTTTCAATACAATCAGCTACCTGTATAGAATTTGTAATTTTTTTAATGGTTCCCAAGCAATTCGAAAATCATGAAACTGAAGAAAAAATTTGAGATGGACCCTATTTTTACCAAAGAAAGAATATCGTTAGGAGACTTAGTGGATTTTTTTCTATAGAAAAAATTTTAATAGAATTCTGTAGAAAAAAATGTTTGAGGCCCCATGGGTCCCATTTTTTCTACAGAAAAAATTGGTTATGATCCTTTGTTTCTATAGAAAAAATCGGGAGGACGCCTGGATCCATTGTTTTATATAAAAAAATCGAAAGGATACATGGGAGGGACTATTTTGTCAATTATACTCGGGCCTTGAGTTCTATTACTTTCTATAAAAAAATTCGAAAGGATCCTTGGCCCTTTTTTTATAGAAAAAATTCGAAAGGACCAATACTTCCATTTTTTTGTATAGAAAAACATTTCTATAGGAAAAAATGTCTATAGAAAAAAATTTTAAATTGTATAGAAAAAATTTTTAAAATTGAGGACCCTTGGGTGCCAATTTTTTTCTGTAGAAAAAATGTAGAAGTACCCTTTGTCCTATTTTTTTCCTATAGAAAAAAAATTCGTCATTACCCTTCGGACCCAATTTGTTCTATAAAAAATTAGTGAGGACCTTTGTGCCCCAATTTGTTCTATAAAAAATTAGTGAGGACCTTTAGACCCTTGGCTCACAAAATTTTTTCTTTAGAAAAAAAAATCGGGAGATCTTTGCGACAATTTCTATCTATAGAAACAAATCGTGAGGATCCTTGGGTCCCAAATTTTTCTATAAAAAAAATTGTGATGACCTTTGTGTCCTATTTTCTCATAGAAAAATCGAAGGACCTTTGTGTCCTATTTTTTGTAGAAAAAAATTCGTGAGGGCCCTTGTGTCCCAATTTTTTCCTATAGAAAAATATTAGTGAGGACCTTGGTTCCCAATTTTTTTGGGACGATTTTTTTCTATAGAAAATTAGTGAGGACCATTGGGTCTTATTTTTTTATAGAAAAAAATCGAGAGCACCCAGGAATCCTATTTTTTCTATATAAAAATCTAAGGACCTCTGTGTCCTATTTTTAGTAGAAAAAATTCGTGAGGACCCTAGTGTCTCAATTTTTTCCTACAGAAAAAAAATTAATGAATACCCTTGATCACCATTTTTTATATTTTTTCTCTTGGGTCGATTTTTTCTACAGAAAGAAATTAGTGAGGACCTTTGGGCCCTATAGAAAAAATATCGTGATGACCTTTGGGTCCTATTTTTCTTTCATAGAAAAAAATCGAGAGCACCCAGGAATCCTATTTTGTCTATATAAAAATCTAAGGACCTCTGTGTCCTATTTTTTGTAGAAAAAAATTCATGAGGACCCTTGTGTCCCAATTTTTTCCTACAGAAAAAAAATTAATGAAGACCCTTGATCACTATTTTTTTATATTTTTTCTCTTGGGGCGTATTTTTTTTACAGGAAAAAATTAGTGAGGACCTTTGGGCCCTATAGAAAAAATATCGTGATGACCTTTGGGTCCTATTTCTCTTTCATAGAAACAAATTCGTGAGCACCCAGGAGTCCTATTTTTTCTATATAAAAATCTAAGGACCTCTGTGTCCTATTTTTTTTTGTAGAAAAAATTCGTGAGGTCCCAATTTTTTCCTACAGAAAAAAATTAGTGAAGACCCTTGAGCCTCATTTTTTCTTTTTTTCTCTTGGGTCGATTTTTTCTATAGAAAAAAATTAGTGCGGACCAGTGGACCCATGTTTTTGCAATAGACAAATTTCTTGGTGTTCTTCTAATATTTCTTTTCTGTTTATCTTCCGTTCTCCAGATTAGGGCTTTATCTTTATTGGGTACTTCTGAGTGTATGGGCAATAAATTTCCCTAAGTGTTACTCCTTAAAAGAATTTTGGTGACGATGGGAAACATCAGGAAAACATTTATTTTTCGTTTGGGAAATTTAAGTCAACTATGACATTTATTGGCCACTTAAGAGACACTCATACAAGTGGCAGGCAGTGTGTTGAGTGAGCGGTTATGCGCGGCGGTCACTAATACAGCCAGGGTAGGGGTGAGTGTGTGTGTGCTATTGTTGTTCTTGGTTCTCAACACAAAATTGCATAAGAGTCTTTCTTCCAAGAGGGGTAGATAGCCTCGTAGGAGGTAGCATTTCCACTTTCCATGGTTGTTTATGGGTGTACTTGAAATTGTTGATACGAATGTTTTCTTCTTCGGAACAAACACAAAATAAAAACATGAAAACAAAACAAAAAAAAAATAAAACGTTGATGAAATTATTTTTGGACAAAAAATTATATATTATTTTTTATTGTTGTTGTTCTTGTTGTTTTTGTTGTTGCATTTGTTTTAGTATATTTATTTAGATAATGTGTGGTGGTGGTGATCATATAACCCACCAACAACAATCATGTGATGGTTGGTGACAGAATATGGAGGAGACTTCTCTATTGGATTGCAGGGTGGATTGGATTGTTTGCTGTGCAGTGCTACTCTCCGATAAGAAGGAGTTCGTTCAGAAGTTTAATTGTTTGCCGAATATTAGGCCCATTTTGGAGTCATAAAATATATTTTTTGTTTTTATTTTTTTTTATCTAAAAATAAATAAATTTTTGTGGGAGCAATAAAACGTGATTAGATCTTTTATGACTGCACAAGAGCGTAGCTAACATTTTTGGAAGGAAAAATAGGTATTGTTGCCTTACAATTTTTATAGAAAAATAGGTTCTAATAGAAAAATTCCGTTGGGTTTCGTGAGACCCTCAGAGGTCGATTTTTCCCTATAGAAATAAATTTGAAAGAACCTCAGAGGTCGATTTTTTCTACAGAAAAAAATTCGTGAGACCCTCAGGGGTCGATTTTTTTCTACAGAAAAAAATTCGTGAGACCCTCAGGGGTCGATTTTTTTCTACAGAAAAAAATTCGTGAGACCCTCAGGGGTCGATTTTTTTCTACAGAAAAAAATTCGTGAGACCCTCAGGGTTCGATTTTTTTCTATAGAAAAAAATTCGTGAGACCCTCAGGGGTCGATTTTTTTCTATAGAAAAAAAAATCGTGAGACCCTCAGGGGTCGATTTTTTTCTATAGAAAAAAATTCGTGAGACCCTCAGGGGTCGATTTTTTTCTATAGAAAAAAATTCGTGAGACCCTCAGGGGTCGATTTTTTTCTATAGAAAAAAATTCGTGAGACCCTCCCAGGGTCGATTTTTTGTTCTATAGAAAAAAATTTGTTAGACCCTCTCAGGGGTCGATTTTTTCTATAAAAAAAATTGGGTCGATTTTTTTCTATAGAAAAAAATTCGTGAGACCCCTAAGGGGTCGATTTTTTTCTATAGAAAAAATTCGTGAGACCCCTAAGGGGTCGATTTTTTTCTATAGAAAAAAATTCGTGAGACCCCTAATGGGTCGATTTTTTTCTATAGAAAAAAATTCGTGAGACCCCTAAGGGGTCGATTTTTTTCTATAGAAAAAAATTCGTGAGACCCCTAAGGGGTCGATTTTTTTCTATAGAAAAAAATTCTTGAGACCCCTAAGGGGTCGATTTTTTTCTATAGAAAAAAAATCGTGAGGACACTTGGGCCCGATTTTTTTTTCTTTTGGAACAAAATTTTGTGAGACACAAAGAGGTCGATTTTTTTTATAGAAAAAAATTCGTGTGACACATAGATGTCAATTTTTTCTATAGAAAAAAATCGTGAAACCTCAGGGGTCGATTTTTTCTATAGAAAAAAATTCGTGAGACCCTCAGGGGTCGATTTTTTTCTATAGAAAAAAATTCGTGAGACCCCTAAGGGGTCGATTTTTTTCTATAGAAAAAAATTCGTGAGACCCCTAAGGGGTCGATTTTTTTATATAGAAAAAATTCGTGAGACCCCTAAGGGGTCGATTTTTTTCTATAGAAAAAAATTCGTGAGACCCCTAAGGGGTCGATTTTTTTCTATAGAAAAAAATTCGTGAGACCCCTAAGGGGTCGATTTTTTTCTATAGAAAAAAATTCGTGAGACCCCTAAGGGGTCGATTTTTTTTTTCTATAGAAAAAAATTCGTGAGACCCCTAAGGGGTCGATTTTTTTCTATAGAAAAAAATTCGTGAGACCCCTAAGGGGTCGATTTTTTTCTATAGAAAAAAATTCGTGAGACCCTCAGTGGTCGATTTTTTCTATAGAAAAAAATTCGTGAGACCCTCAGTGGTCGATTTTTTCTATAGAAACAATTCTTGATACCTTCAGGGGTCGATTTTTTTCTATAGAAAAAAAATCGTGAGACCCTCAGGGGTCAATTTTTTTCTATAGAAAAAATTCTTGAGACCCTCAGTGGTCGATTTTTTCTATAGAAACAATTCTTGATACCTTCAGGGGTCTATTTTTGAGACCTTCAGGGATCGATTTTCTCGGTAGAAAAATTCGTGAGATCTTTATTGGTCGATTTTTTCTGTAGAAAAAAATGTGAAAAGGATTCAATTTTTTCTATAGAAAAAAATCGCAAGACCCTCAGGGGCCGATTTTTTAGAGGAAACATATGTGAGACTCTCAGGGGTCGAGTTTTTCCCTCAGCGTCGATCCTTTTTCTACAGAAAAAAAATTAGTGAGTCCTACAGAAAAAATTCGTGAGGCCCTTTGGTGTCGACTTTTTTATAGAACAAAAATCGAGAGGATGTTTTTGGTTCACCCTGTAAATGTTTACATTTCTTTGTGAATTTTTGTGTCTGATCTTTCCCCATTTGGGAATATACAAATATATTTTCAATTTGTATTCATGCGGGAGTTGAAAACATAAAAATTGTTCAACTATAAAATACCCCGACATGTTTGGGATGATAAACAGAAAAAAAACTGTCCAACACATTTTGAAATTATCATGAAAATTCCAATGCGTCTTTTTTCTTCTTTCTCGCTCTCTATTTTTTGTGTTTCTCGATTCAGAGTTCATTCACATGCCCGACATTTTCAATATCATTTTGAAATACAAATTGTGGTTTAATCAGTTCGTTTTGTTTTCAATTACAAATGCGTTGCATTTGTAAGTGGTGAACGAGGGAGAGGATGGTATGCTTCTGCCTGGGGTCAGCATTTGCGATAAGTGATTAGCTGGCAACTATGTGAATAAAATCCAGACTTCTGAATTTTTTTTCGGGGGCCGAATAAAATATTTTTTTTTTTGAAAATTTCCTTAAGAAATATTTTTCGTTATTTTGAATATATTTTTTATATTTTATTAGTTGCAAACTTTTTGGTTATGAAATTCCTTTTCATTTTTTTTTCAGAAGTTTCGAAACCAGATTTCCCTCTCTCTTAGAATTCAATGGTATTTTTTTAATTATATTTATTTATTTTTTTTTAATTTACTAATTATATTAATACAGTAGCTTCTTGCATGCGCTTCAAACCGAAATATAATTATTGGTGTTGTTGTTTTTTTTTTAATTTTGTATGCCTGACTGACAGCTAAAGCTCCGGTTTCAAGACTCTTAAGTAAGAACGGCTTCATAATCTTTTTTTTTTTTTTTGTTTTCATTTTTTTTTTTTTTTTTGATTATTTTATAATAATCAAAACAAGACATGAACAGACATTTCAAGCTACCAAACTACTTAGCCACACTTGTCGGCCAAAACCAAAGGCAGCAACAACAACAACAAATTAATTTTGGATTTGGTCTAGAAAAAATGTTTAAACAGTCACTCAACTAATCTGGCTTAAATTTAGATACGAAATACCGGCAACAAATGAAACCAGTTCAAAATTCACTTGAATCTAGAAAAATTAAAACTAAAAATAAAAACGTTCAAGAAAATACCGCCTGAATGGTGTGTGATGTCCGAAATGGCTAAAATGACCAGTTAATGTCTTAATTTGTGTGTGTGTGTGTATGTGTGAAGAATATTTAATTTTCGAACTCTAACTTGCGTTCAATTCTTTTAGAAAATTTAAAAGGTTCTCTTGACTTATTTTTGCGATTTGATTTTTTTAATAATGAATGATCTATTCTTCTTCGTCGGCGCAACAATTTTTATACCCTCCACCATAGTATGGAGGGTATATTAAATTTGTCATTCCGTTTCCGACCCTTTAAAGTATTCTTGATCAGTGCAAAATTCTAAGACGATCTAGCCATGTCCGTCCGTCCACCTGTTGTAATCATCTGAAGGAATTGAGATAGGGTGCTGAAATGTTGCATAGGTTTTTTATTTTGTCTGCAGGCAGGTCAAGTTCGAAGATGGGCTATAACGGTCCACGTTTAGGCATATCTCCCATATAACACTACCTCCCAATTTTCGGTATTTCGGGGTTATTGAGCGCGTTTTTCAACCGAATACGCTAAAATTTGGTACATTGAGTTCTTAATGGGTACTAAATGTCTCCACAAAAAATTATAAATATAGGTCCACTTTTTCTGGTAGCCCCCATATAACGGTACATCCTAATTTTCAGCATTTTGGAGATTTTGATGGTATTTTCCCCCCCGAATTGGCTGTAATTTAGTATTTTGAGTTCTTAATAGGTACCAAATCTCTCCACAAAAAATTATAAATATAGGTCCATTTTTTCGAATAGCCCCCATATAAGGGTACCTCCTAATTTTCAGTATTTTGGAGGGTTTTAAGTGCGTTTTTAAACCAAATTCGCTGAAAATTGATACAAAGGATTCTTATTGGATACCAAATCCCTCTACAAAAAAATTATAAATATAGGTCCACTTTTTCTAGTAGGCTCCATATAATGGGACCTTCTAATTTCCAGTATTTTGGGGTTCTTGAGCGCATTTTGCAACGGAATTCGCTGAAATTTGGTACATTGAGTTCTTATTGGGTACTAAATGTCTCCACAAAAAATTATAAATATAGGTTCACTTTTTCTGGTAGCCCCCATAGATCGGTACCTCCTAATTTTCAGTATTTTGGAGGGTTTTAAGTGCGTTTTTAAACCGAATTCGCTGAAAATTGATACAAAGGGTTCTTATTGGATACCAAATCTCTCCACAAAAATTTATAAATATAGGTCCACTTTTTCTGGTAGCCCCCATATAACGGTACCTCCTAATTTTCAGCATTTTGGAGATTTTGATGGTATTTTTCCACCGAATTGGCTGTAATTTAGTATTTTGAGTTCTTAATAGGTACCAAATCTCTCCACAAAAAAATTATAAATATAGGTCCATTTTTTCGAATAGCCCCCATATAAGGGTACCCGCAATTTTCGGTATTTTGTGGTTCTTGAGCGCGTTCTTCAACCGAATCCGCTGCAATTTAGTATTTTGTAGTCGTATATGGTAACAAATCTCCCTACCAACAATTTTTAATATTCGCCCCCCCCCCTTTTTGGGGTCGTCTCCATATAACCCCCTTTTTATATTAAAATAGTTATATGAGTGAACCGATATTCCCCATGTTCGAACATGAACTAATTTTGGAAGAAATAATAAGATGGGCAAAATTTGGATGAAATCAAAATTTTTTGAAACAAATTTGGTCCAAAGAAACATGGAGTCTAGGACCAATGTTTAGAACCATAATCCGTTTTGTAGAAATGTCGGTATAGGTACACTTTTCAGTATGTTCCCTATATTTTTATTTCAAGTACCTGTCAGTATACCTATGGTGGAAGTTATCCAAAGTTCGGCCCGGCCGAACTTAACGCTTTTTCACTTGTTCTACATCAAACTCATTGTCTGTCATTACTTTCAATCGAATTAATTTTAGATTCTTCAGACCATAGCACAGTTAGCCGTTTTAGTGGACCATATATATCGGCCCTTTTCAATTTATGTGGAATTTTGCAAACTCTATTCGCTTTTGTCCATATGGAACTTCCTCAATAATGGACGATCTTCGAAATTTTTAAAAATTTTTTATATACAATTATGTTTTTGGATGCGCATTTTATCATCGAATCAGCTGATTTTGTTTACATACTCGACTTCGATTTATGTCGAACTGGAAATTTACCTGAAATTAAATAAAAAAAAATTAATTAGTTTATGAATTTGGAAAATATTCGAACTAATATTTTAAATTAAAAAAGAGAAAAAAAAGAACAGTAAGAAAAATAGTAAAGTCGGACGGGGCCGACTATATGATACCCTTCACCACATTGGGTATATTAAGCAGATGAATCCTAACAGACGTCGAATTTTTGAAGGACAATTAACATGAAATTGGATCCATAAACATGTCATTCTGCAACCGATACTAAAATCGGGTCTTTAGTGAATAATTTACAAGAAATCGGAAGAAAATGTATATAGAAGCTATATCTAAATCTGAACCGATTTTCAGGAAACTTAACACACATCATTCTAGACCAATTTCATTACGCTATGCCAAATTTCGTGCAAATCGAAAGATATTTATATAGACTTTGGTGCACAATTTGCATTAAATCGGACGAAAAAATATATGGGAGCTATATCTAAATCTGAACCGATTTTCAGGAAACTTAAGACACATCATTCTAGACCCAATTCATTACGCTGTGCCAAATTTCGTGCAAATCGAAAAATATATAGGGACTTTGGTACATCATTTACCTTAAATCGGAGGAAAATATATATTTGAGCTATATCTAAATCTGAACCGATTTTCAGGAAACTGAACACACATCATGCTAGACCTAGTTCATTACGCTATGCCAAATTTCGTGCAAATCGAAAGATATATAGGGACTTTGGTACATCATTTACTTTAAATCGGAGGAAAATATATATGGGAGCTATATCTAAATCTCAACCGATTTTCAGGAAACTTATCACACATCATTCTAGACCTGTATCATTACGCTATGCCAAATTTCGTGCAAATCGAAAGATATATAGGGATTTGGTACACTATTTACATTAAATCGGACGAAAATATATATGGGAGCTATATCTAAATCTGAACCGATTTTCAAGAAACTTAACACACGCCATTCTAGACCTAATTCATTACGCTATGCCAAATTTCATGCAAATCGATATATATATATATAGTGACTTTTGTACTCCACTTACATTAAATCGGACGAAAATATATATGGGAGCTATATCTAAATCTGAACCGATTTTCAGGAAACTTAACACACGTCATTGTAGACCTAATTCAGTGCGCTATGCCGAATTTCGTGCAAATCGACAGATATATAGGGACTTTGGAATACCATTTTCATTAAATCGGACGAAAATATATATGGGAGCTATATCTAAATCTGATCCGATTTTCTTCGATTTCAATAGGGTTTGTCCTTGGGCCAAATAAGTGACCTGTGTTAATTTTCATCCAAATCGAATCATAAATGCGACCTGTACTTTGTTTGCAATTTAACATCTACAGACGGACGGATGGACATGCATAAATCGACTTAGAAAGTGATTCTATGCATATTCTCAAAGAGTGATTTTAAATAACTTTTTTTTTGTAATGTTCCTGGAACAGACCATTTATTATAAACACATAAGTTTATATTTTTCTGATAATAAATAATCATCATCATGATCAACTACCACTGCACATGCGAACACATCTATATTTTCTCTCGAATTGATTTTGACAAACAAAAAAAAAATACTAGAAATAAATAATAGCCCTATATACCAATAACATTTTTTTTTGTCATCGTCATTTAGATTTTTGATTGAACTTAAATTGGTCAATAGCCCGCGGGCGCACACACACACAATTGCGCGTATCTATCAAACCTCTACTCGACGTTCGATAGAGACACCCAAATGGGCGACATCAAACGATCAGATCAATCGATACAACAGAACAATATCAACAACAACAGCAACAAATGAGACATAAATGAACTAATCAGAAAAAATGCGTGGTGCACACACAAACAAGGCGAATGATCAATTTCTGTTTTGTTTGTTATTTAACCTTACGATGATTGGTAATCACGCATCGAAGTTTTTTTTCTGTTTTTTTTTTCTTTTTTTTTTGAGCGGAATAGAACAGCCCATGTGGCAGCTATTATTGCCATCAAAATGTTGAAGGTAAAAAAGAAAATCGATTCGATAGAAATGTTGGCGGCGGAACCTATCCTAAATTTCGCTGTCGTACTCCAACTCTAGTACATTATTATTCCACAAGATTTAAAAGGGTCTCGACCTGATAAAAATTTGATGTGATTACTTATTTTTGCGATTTGTCGTTGGCTATTGCCTTTAATAATGGAACTTTCTTCTCCCGTACCAGGGTTTTGTTTTTCGTTGTCTTCTAACCCAATGTCTGTCATAATTTCGGAGGAGCTGCAGGTATTTCTCCGGCTATAGAGGAGCTGCAGCCATGTTTCTTCCTATGGAGAGAGGTTTCTTCCTATAGGAAATCTGGGGGCATTTTTCTTCCAATAGGAGAGCTGTAGGTCTTCTTCTTCTTCCTGTGGAAGAGCTGCAGGTATTCCTAGGTATTGTATGTCTTTTTCTTCCTGTGGAAGAACTGCAGATATTCGTCGTCATAATATCGGAGGAGCTTCAGGTATTTTTCCGCCTGTAGAAGAGCTGCTGCCATGTTTCTTCCTATGGAAGAGGTGGAGATATTCTTCGTTCTACAGGAGAGCTAAAGGGAGTTTTCTTCCTATAGGAAAGCAGGGGGCATTTTTCTTCCAATAGGAGAGCTATATGTCTTCTTCTTCCTGTGGAAGAGCTGCAGGTATTCGTAGGTATTGTAGGTCTTCTTCTTCCTGTGGAAGAGCTGCAGGTATTCGTCGTTCTGTGGAAGAGCTGTGGGCGTTCTTCTTCCCGTGGAAGCGTTACAAGTATTTTTCTTCCTATGGAAGATATGGGGGTATTCTTTGTCCTGTGGATGAGCTGTCGGTATTCTTCCTCCCAGGGAAGAGATTCTTCTTCCTTTGGAAGCGCTGCAGATATTCTTCTTCCTTTGAAAGAGGTGCAGGTATTCTTCTTCCTATAGGAGATCTGGAGGCATTCTTCTTCTTGGAGGTATTCTTATTCCTGGAGAGCTACGGGTATTCTTCTTCCTATAGGAGAGCTGGAGGTATTCTTCATCCTGTAAAAGTGGTGCAGATATTCTTCATCCTGTGAAAGAGCTGCAGGTATTCTTCGTCCTGTGGAAGATCTGAAGGTATTCTTCTTCCTATAGGAGAGCTGGAGGCATTATTCTTCTTGTGAAAGCGCTGCAGGTATTCTTCGTTCTGTGGAAGAGCTGAAGGTAGTCTTCTTCCTATAGGAGAGCTGGAGGCATTTCTCTTCTTGGAGGTATTCTTATTCCTGGAGAGCTGCGGGTATTCTTCTTCCTATAGGAGAGCTGCAGGTATTCTTCCTCCTATAGCAGAGCTGCAGGTATTCTTCATCCTGTAAAAGAGCTGCAGGTATTCTTCATCTTGTGGAAGAGCTGAAGGTATTCTTCATCCTGTAAAAGAGCTGCAGGTATTCTTCATCCTGTGAAAGAGCTGCAGGTATTCTTAGTCCTGTGGAAGAGCTGAAGGTATTATTCTTCCTATAGGAGAGCTGGAGACATTATTCTTCTTGTGAAAGAGCTGTAGGTATTATTCTTCCTATAGGAGAGCTGCAGAAATTCTTCTTCCTGTGGCAGTGCTGCAGGAATTCTTCTTGTGGAAGAGCTGCAAGTATGATTCTTAGCCTAGCACAAAAAGTGCGGTATAAACAGAAAAAAATCATATAGATATAGGTGTTCAAAAAGGACGCATCCGCAAATTTTTACAATGGCAAAATTATAAATACGTACTTTCATCGTAAAAAAATTGCGGATGCCTCCGTTTTGAACACCTGTTCCTATATGAGAGAGTTGCCAGATCGAAACAAAACGTTAACATGTGTTCATAACAGAGATGAATGTTTCCAAAACACTTAACTTTTTTCTGCTTTATAGTGCGCTTTTAGTGCTAGGCTAAGAACATTCCGAACTGTCCGAACATATTATAATGCTGACCACATACTTTCGTATAGTGTTTAGGGACTCGACCGAACCTAACTTAAATTTCGAACTGGTGCCCTAACTCGTGCCTTGTTCACCCAGAAGATTTACGAGGGTCTCGACATGATAATAATTTGATGTGATACTTATCTATTTCCGTAGTTTTTAGGTTCCATCTTAAAACCCATTTTTTCAGATCTATTAAATATTTTTGCGATTTGTCGTAGGCTATTGTCTTTAATAAGGATTTTCTTCGACGTTTTCTTTTTTAACCCATTAACTGCCATAATTTCCAATCAAATTAATTCGTTTTTTTTTTCTTTTGATATGTAAGTCCAATTTTTTTATCCCAAGGGCCTATCCCCTACAAAATTTCAAGTGAAAATCTCAAGAACTCTTGAAGATATAGCCGATTTATTGTGTCAGCCTCAAATGTCCACCTCATAGTAGAGGCTACAAAAATTTCGGCCCCAAATTATCAAAATAGTTTTCCTTCTTGCATTCCGTCATAACATTGCGGCCTCATACTGTTTGTCGATTTGTTTCACTTGTCGAAAATGGAACGAAATGAAAAAAAAACCAAACTTGACCTCATAAAAGTAAGTCGCATTCATCGTACACAGGGCCATAACTAGTGAATAACCTCTGAAGTCAATAAGCCATTCTCACCTCACACCTCCCTCTCACATTTAGAAACATATAGACAAAAGGTACATATGTATGTGTGTGTACGGCTCAGAGACATGTATGCAAATGAACTCATTTAAATATTTGTAATATATTTTTATTTTTTCTTGTTGTTGTTGTTATTGTTTATTCGTGTTATTAGTCTTATTAGTCTTATTATTATTTTTGTTTATTGAACACCGAAGTGCGAGTGTTGTTTGATTATTACAGACAGTTTCACATCGACTTTCGAAAATTAGAAAAAACAAACAAATACGAGGTAGTAGCCCTCGTAACAACCTAAAATGATCTACAAATATACAGCGATATACTTGATAATGTGTGTATGTATGTATGTAGAACACAATCTTGTGATAGTAATAGCAGACTGAAGCTGTTACACGTGCAGGTCTGGTAGACAAACTGATCAATTAAAATCTTAAAAAAATATATTATTTTGAAAACTATGTATTTTTTTCACAATCAAACGAAAGTAGAAGGCCGCCGTCAACTATTTTTTAGAAGAGTGGGAAAATTTGTCAAACCAATCTTGAGTTGTTTATACACCAGATTAAAAAACCAGTAAGGAAAGTAGTAAAGTCGGACGGGGCCGACTATATGATACCCTTCACCACTATGGGTATATTAAACAGGACTATCAACATGAAATTGGATGAAATAAAATATGTGATATTTATCTAAATGTGAGTCTACCTAGATCTATCCATAAAGTACGTAAATCGATTTCAAACAAATATAAATAGGTCATCCGTTGGGCTATGTCTGTACTTCTAGAAAACGCACGAAACATTATATGGGAGCTATATCTAAATCAGGACCGATTTTCATAAAACTTGGCAATAACGTACTTCTAGGCTCAATTAAGTACGTCATGCCAAATTTCCTGCAAATCGAAGGATATATAAGGACTTTGGGGCACCATTTACATGAAATCGGACGAAACTATATATGGGAGCTATATCTAAATCTGGACCGATTTTCTGGAATCTTGGCAGACATCACTCTAGGCTTAATTCAGTACGTTATCCCACTAATTTAGTACGTTATGCGACTTTGGTGCACCATTTACATGAAATCGGTCGAAACTATATATAGGAGCTATATCTAAATCTGGACCGATTTCCACGAAACTTGGCAGGCATCATTCAATGCTCAATTCAGTACGTTATTCCAAATTTGATGCAAATCGAAAGATATATAGCGACTTTGGAGCACCATTTACATGAAATCGGACGAAACTATATATGGGAGCTATACCTAAATCAGGACCGATTTTCATGAAACTTGGCAGACATCATTCTAGGCTCAATTAAGTGCGTTATGCCAAATTTCCTGCAAATCGAAGGATATCTAGGGACTTTGGGGCACCATTTACATGAAATCGGACGAAACTATATATGGGAGCTATATCTAAATCTGGACCGATTTTCACGAAACTTGGCAGACATCATTCTAGACCTAAATGATTAGGCTGTACCAAATTTCGTGCAAATCGAAGGATATCTAGGGACTTTGGGGCACCATTTACATGAAATCGGACGAAACTATATATGGGAGCTATATCTAAATCTGGACCGATTTTCACGAAACTTGGCAGACATCATTCTAGACCTAAATGATTAGGCTGTACCAAATTTCGTGCAAATCGAAAGATATATAGGGACCGTTTACATTAAATCGGTTAAATATATATATGGGAGCTATATCTAAATCTGAACCGATTTTTCCCAATTTCAATAGGGTTCGTCCTTGGGCCGAATAAGTGACCTATGCCAAATTTCATCCAATTCGGATCATAAATGCGACCTGTACTTTGTTTACAATTTAACATGGACAGACAGACGGACGGACGGACATGCATAAATCGACTTAGAAAGTGATGGTGAAGGGTATAAATAGAAACTACAAAGATTCTTAATAAATCGTATGTGTGGTCTGTAATCATATTCCATTTTTCGTTAAGGATTTTTAAAGGCTAAAATTATCGGAACAATGAAATTACGTCGAAAATTTTTCGGATTTCATCTTCGTCGACATTTTCCTTCAAGCTTGACACTTTTATTAGTCATTATTTTTAGACACCTAACCCATTGTATCCCATCACAGCAAATTAATTTTGGATTCCTCATATCATAGCATATTTCGCCTTACATACCCAGTAGATTTAAAAGGGTCTCAGCTTGATAATATTTTGATGTAGTTATTATAGGGGCATCCTTTTCATCGCATATAAAGTGCTATCCAGCTAAAACCGATGGTCAATGATATGGGATCTTATCAATGCGGCTTCAGACCTGGCAAATCCACAATAAATCAGATTTTCACACTGCGTTAAATCCTGGAAAGACCCACAAAAAAAAACACGACATATTCGACCTATTCGTCGACTATAAAGTCACATTCGCTCGGAGGTGTTTAAAGCCATGTCTGCGTTCGGCACTCCTGCAAAATTAATACAGCTATGTAGGATAACTTTAATTGGCACAAGGTCAGCAGTTAAAGTCGGAAAGGACCTCTCGGGGCCCTTCATTACCGAACGAGGACTTAGACAAGGTGACAGTTTGTCATGTGGCCTTTTTAACATCCTGCTGGAAAAGGTCATACGATAGCAAATGTGTACAGAAATGGCAGGCTGTAAACCATATGTTGCTCGCCAACGCCGACGCCGACGATATCGACAGTGGGTCGAACATTGCGAGCGATAACAGCTACTTTGAGAAGGAGACTGCCAAAGTGGGACTGACAGCAAATGGCGAAAAGACCAAGCTGATGGTATCAACGCGCAATACGTCCAGCAGACTCGGACCAACTGTGGAACTTGAGAACTACAGCTTCGAGGTAGTCAAAGATTTGATATACCTTGGTACCGCCACAAATAAATCTAATGACATCAGTTTTGAAATTCGGAGGAGATAGTGTTGACCAACAGATGCTACCATGCTCTATGTAAGCAGTTTTGAAACAAGGTGACCTCCCGCCTGACCAAACTCACACTCTACAAGACACTGTTATATGGATCTGAAGCATACGGACTTACACAAGCTGATGAGGCAGCTCTGGGAGTGTTTGAGAGAAAAATATCTATAGGCTGATCTGCGTTGACGGTGAATATCGCCGTTGAATGAACTATGAGTTGCACCATCTATTCTCGGACATCGACACAGTCAGACGTATCGAGCTGCAGCGACTACTTTGACTAGGCCATGTTGTTAGGATGCCCCAACTCAAAAGTCCAACTAATGGTTCACGCAGAAGGGAAAGGTCACGAATTCGATGAAAAGCCCAAACTGAAAGAGAACATTTCGGAACAGGGTCTTTCAAATTGGAAGAGCTGGGCACATAGATAATAGATTGTGCAAAATTTGGTTCAAATTGGGCATTCCATTCGCCTGATTGAAAACTTTGACCGTCTCTGGGGGAGGTATCAGACGGAGTGGACAAATGGGTGCCATTTTCCTACTTGGTCTAGCCTTGGTAAGGATAATATGTTGTACAAAGTTTCGTTAAAATCGAATAGTTCGTTTGCATTTTATTATAAAATTAATTTTTAGCACAATTTTGACCATTTTGTGGGGGTGGTACCCGAAGGAGTGGACCGATATTCCCCATTTTCGAACTTAAACTAAGTTTGGAAGAAATATTAAGATGTGCAAAGTTTGGATGAAATCGATTATTCCCTCGGACAACGTAAAGACGGACGAATGGACATGGCTAAATCGACTCCAAATTTTCTTAAACGGATTTAGTCCAAAGAAACATGGGTTCTAAAACCAATATTCCGATGAGGCACATTTTCACCGTATCAATGTTTGCTATACCCTCATTAGCCATAAGGCTGAGAGTATAAAAATAGGATGGATCGAATTTCCATCTGCGAAGCCTCGACCAAAAGGAACGGAAGATGGAGCCATTTCCTAAACGGATGATGACTGGAGATGAGAAATGGATCACATAAGATAATCCTGTGCGAAAACGATCGTGGTCAAGAAGCGGTAAAGCACCTTAAACCGTGGCCAAACCAGGACTAACGGCCAGGAAAAGGTACTGCTATGCATTTGGTGGGACTGGAAGGGGATTATTTATTAGGAGTTGCTTTCATATGGCCAAACGCTAAATTCTGAACTCTACTGTCAACAAGTGAATCGTTTGAAGACGCCAATTTAAAAGCCTTACCTATGGGGAACACTTTTAATGGACATATTCGTGGGTTCGTAAAATTGTTCTTGGTTCCAAAAAATCTTCCGTACCATTAATTATTTTCTATTTGCCTACTATCCAGCACTAGAAAAATAAACAATAAAAACTAATCGTGACATTAGACAGTCATGTTGATGATTATGCTGATCTTCCATCCCTTCACCCATCCATCAAAATATTTGCCTATTAAATCTGGGCGCAAATATTGAAATCATTAGCTGTCTGCCATAAAACACACACATAATCAGAATATTATTTTAAAATCAGTTTAAATTGTCCAGTTTGCTATTTGTTTGTTTTTTTTCCTTTCTTTCTCTCTATACTGATAACTAATATTCGTATTTATTTATTTTCCATTGTTTGCCTGATGATGTGCTGACGCCTTGGTATTAGAAAATGGGTTAGCAAACAATAAAGAGGTTATCTCAAGGCACCCAGAGATCATCATGATCAGCATCATGCTCCCCATTAAGTGAGGAAAAAATATTTATATATTAAATATTATTATATTTAATATATTTTTATTTATTTACTTAATATATAGATGATGTCTATTTGAAAAACAAAAATATTGAAATAATCTAAATCTAAATTGAAAACAATTTTGTGTGTGTGTGTGTTTGCTTATCACTTAATTGTATTAAATAAAAATATACAACAGCGTTAAAAACCATTTTTAAAAATAAAGAAAAAAATGCTATCAATAGCATTATAAAACCCTATCACCCCTATAGTTCATAAACTAGGTAGGGTACAATAAACTCCTATCGATGTTGTGAGAAAGCAATAATTTCCCGGTCCTAAAACAAAAATGTGTCAATTTTGTATTTATTTTCAAAATTAATTGCTATCATAAATATTTCATTTTTGTTTACCACTTCAAAATTGGGTTCATTGAATGTCCCAAAATGTCTAGACTTGTAGTTTATTTAATAAAAAATATATTTGTAAGAAAACTATTTGATTTGATTTAGACATTTGTCTTCATTCTAGGAACGGTCCTTTTCAAAGCAGATTTTTGTTGTAGCGATGGATAATTAAAATCCACACACCTACAATTTCTTCAATGGTATACACATGTTTTTGCGCAACCCTTTTGAAAGTGTGTTTATGACTCAGAACGTTAAGTGATCTGGCAACATTTGTGTTGTTCCGAGGACCGAAGTTCGAGCCCTAGCCGTGCTCAGCTGAAATGAATTTTTGTTATTTGAATTTTGCCTTGTAAGGGCAGTGATCATTTGAAAGTAATTTGAAGTGATTTTTATACTCTTTCGAGTCGAGCTTAATGATCTAAGTTTTGCAATGAAAAGGAAAGCCAGGAGTAGAACCTACGTACCCACCATTATGCGACGCGTTCCGCAGTTGGTTGAGCGGCTCATCAGGCATTTTGGGCTATGTGGCTTTACAAAATTCAAAATTTATCTTACAAAGACAAATGTCGAACTTTGACAAATTTGAATTTAATTCGCATATGCAAGTTTCGCATCAGGGCGGAATAAATACAAGTTATCAACGTACGACCTTTGTAAAGCCACATAGCCCAATATGCCTGATGAGCCGCTTTACCAACGGCGAAACGCGTCGCATAATGATGGGTACGTAGGTTCTTCTCCTGGCTTTCCTTTTCATTGCAAAACTTAGATCATCAAGCTCAACTCGAAAGCGTATAAATAATTACTTAAAATTAATTTTGATATCAAAAACGGCATATACATTAGGACTTTTTAACGGGTTAACCTACTTTATGAGGATTTATTCGTAATATATATGCAATGGAATTGACAATTGAAACCCACTGGTTTAACGAAATCCGGTTAAATGTAAACGCACTATAATATCGATTTTTCGTTGACTATTTTCGTATAAGTTCGATAAATTGTTTCCCCTTCTACAGCATTACAATTAACCACTTTAATTGGCCTCTCTTCGGAGCCCAATGGGAAAATCTTCTCTGCATATCTTCCAGGAGCCTCATTCGCCTAATTCGAATTGAGAGTTTCGTTCTCTTCTACGATATATATTTATGATTTTTGCTATTGCCTAAAGATTTTAGGTTTTAATAATGGATCAATTTTCTTCGGAACAATGTTCGATGTCAAATCCATTGTCTTTCATCAATTCCAATCAAATTAATTTTAGATTTTATCGGGCTATAACCCACTTCTTATGATGCAATCATTTTTGAATCGGAATCACTACATCGCTCTTTGTTTCGATTTTGGTGTTTACCCAACATATTTACTCTTTAAATATGAAATTCTCAGATGCCTAAATTCATGGCTTATTTAATAAATAGTTTGAGTGAAATATTTGATTTAGTTTCTTTGTGTAAGGAACGGAATTTAATCTATTGATAATACAAGCTGATGTTCAATTGAGAACTATTTACATTCCCATGGAATCATATACTTCTCGCCCAAATTTTAATTTTTATCTCTCGCTTTACTAATCTATGACAAAATATTTAAAAATGTTCGAATCTGGAGCATACGCAATTTTGACATATTTGCATTTAAAGTTAATGTTATGAGAGAAAAATGTTCAGAATTTAAGAAGGGTTTTAGAAATACCCAAAAAAATTTTAAAGTCGAAGAAACGAGACTTCTTCGTATGGACTGTTTTAATATCTATAGGTTTGGTAATATCTATAGATTAATATATATGGGTGACGTAGGGGATGATAGATATCAAGCAACGGCTCTGATTGTCTTTAACATGGCGAAGCCCAATGCGGCTTCAATCCGCACACATTTCACCTATTCGTCGACTATAAAATCGCATTCGACAGCCGTATCCGTTCAGAGGTGTTTAAAGCCACGTCTGCGTTCAGCACTACTGCAAAATTAATACAGCTATGCAGGATAACTTTAACTGACAAAATATCAGCAGTTAGAGTCGGAAAGTGCCTCTCGGAGCCCTTCAATACCACCTTTGATCGAATTGAGAAGGAGTCTCCCAGAGTGAGACTGGCAGTAATGACGTCAGTAGACTCGGACCAACTGTGGAACTTGAAAACTACAGCTTGAAAACACACTCTACAAGACGCTGATATTAACCGCACTGTTGTATGGATCTGAAGCATGGGTACTTGCGAAATCAGATGAGCCAGCTCTTGGAGTTTTTGAGAGAAAAATTCTCCGGAAGATCTTTGAGCCGATCTGTGTCGACTAGGGATACGTAGTCGAGCGCAAAAGTCGACTTTTGGACTTTCCGAATTTTTTAAAGTCGACTTTTCGATCTTTCGATTTTGTCAAATCTGTTCGAAATCGATTTTGGACTTTTACGGACTAAAGCAAAATCGGCTTAAAATAATATTTTTAGAAGTATTGTTGTCAACAGATCAAATAAAGTTTTGAAATGTGTAATTTTTGGGCAATCAGCCTCCATATATCCATTTTAAAACCCCGAGCTATTCAATATTTTGACATATCTACATTAAAAGATATATCCAATTTCACGATTTTAAAATTAAAAAAAAAACATTTCGCAATTATCTCAAAAAAAAAAATGCGAACTCAGCTAGGAAATTCTGAAAATATATCTCATAACCAGACCCAAGGTATGTTTAAACATTTGAATATAATAAGAAGCAATCCATTTTAATTTCAGCCTCCATAGATCCATTTTTCAATCCAAAGCTATTGAATATTTTGACATATTTGCATTTAATGTTATTAAAAAAACATATATCCAATGTCGAAAGGGTCACAAAATACAAATCGGGACATATGAACATCTAAAATGTTATAGGAAGAAAAAATCTCAACCTTCTGCAATTTCGTAATAACTTCGATATAAATACAAATTATGAACGTAATGATCTTTGCAAAACTACATTGACCAAAATGCCTCAGGAACCACCAAAACCAAAACGCATCGCATTTTTTATTTCCATTGTGACTTCGATCATGTAGATTAAGAATACAGAGTCCGATGCTTTAGATACATTTCCGCAAATACCCACAATTTTAGTTTTACAAATTAACTATCCGATGTCAGGCTATCATTACTGTGGGAACAGACGATAACCGACGCATAGTAGTGGAGTAACATATTAAAATACAACACTGTATATAAATAATATAAAATAAGGATAACTATATAACTTTAAGGAAGAGGGAAGAGCAAAGAATAAAAGAGTCTTAACACAACCAGAGGATCTAGAGTCAGCGACGGTCGTTTACCTCGTGCTTCTTATTGGCAACGGGAAATCCCGACGGCTGACATTGACGTCTAGCGGCTTGACGCTAGAATAGAACATATTCATTTTTGCTCAGCGTCATACTCAAATTTTCTCTCTTGCTCTCAATTGAGTTGCCACATTGTAGGTAAAAATCAGCAGTGCTACCAACATTTCAATGGAAATTTATATCAAAACATATGGCAAATATTTTCAAAGATTGTGGACGTTTTTTTAACGAATTAATATTAAAATGGAAGAAAAATTGATCGAGGAAATAAAAAATACGACATTTTTTATAACTTGGAATATCCTGATTACAAAAACACAATCAAAACGGACACAATTTGGAAGAGCAATGCAGAGCAAAAACAAATAATTGACATTTTGTGCCGTTAGACGCTAACTCTTTCGTTTGGTTTTCACCCCGGCAAAAAAAAGTATGTCACTGACTCCTGACTCTCTGGTTGTGTTTAAGACTCTGTTGTAAAGTAGTTTGTAAGATCTTGTTAGTCTTTAAGCAACCATTGCCTGGGTAAAACATTAATTTTACAAGCAAAAACACGCAAAACAATAATTTCGCAAAAATACTTTAAGGAATTCATTTTATAAATAAACTATTATTAGAATAACTCATAAAAGTTAAAGTGTTTCCTTATTGAAATCCCACATTTAATAAAATTCTAACTTCATTGCGATTAGCTTTAATTTCACCATATTGGAAAAATTTAAAGAATTCTAAAACACATCGTTTTAGAGATTTCAATGACATTAATAAAATATTTCAATGTCTGCACTTCTTTTTTCCACAAATTCCCCCTAAGACCCCACTCTCCGGCACTTCGCAATGAAACCAGTATCGGTAAATGTTTCTTACACGACAGGCGGCAAATGCAACATTTGCCACAAGCAAACAAGAAGCTAATCTGTAAGCATGCCTATCTCGTCGTCATTCGATGACAACAATTGGACGTCTGCAATACGACGACGACGACAACCATCTCTTACGTTCGCCATACACAATGTGTGGAGTTTTGTGAGGAATTTATTTTATATACCTTTGCATTTTTCCCATGCCATGTCCCGAACATGTTCGGCTATGTGAATAGAATGATTAAATAGGTGCAGACTGTTATGTGTGTAAGCCAAGTTGTTGGAACGTCATCATCATTATCATCGTCCGCAGCGTCAGGTACTACTACTACGCGAAGGAATCTTTCTTTTGGCTGGAGAGAGAACACTTACGCACCATTTAGACATGGCCAAAAAAATAACGCCACACGTTTTAAGTCTTTAGACTTAGTTAGGAGGCATGTTAATGCAGCATTTGCTTCTCCTTCTTCGTCGGCTTTACATTCCACTGGGCTCTCACGTTACCCAGTACTTAGGTTAACGTAATTAGCCTATTTGTGAACAGTGGGTGCAAAGTTTGTTAATGTGGAAAATTAGGAAATATTTTTTTTGGCAAAGAGCCGACTCACTTCGTCAACTCAATTGGAAAGGATTTGGAAAATTTTCACAACTACCTCAAAAAAAAAATGGGAATGGGATTTCAATCTCAATGTTGAATAGTGCGCAAATCCAAAATATAACAAAGAGCTTCCGAAAATATATATGACAATTGTAGTGGAATGTATTGGAACACAACTATTATTTCATGAATTCACACAGAGTTGTATGATGATTGTAAGAGATCAGATAAGAAAAGATGATGTACAAAAGATAAGATGAGAAATAAAGAAGAGAGACCACATGGTCACGCTAGAACAGCTCGGCTAAATGTTGAATAATGCTCAAATCTAAAATATAGCAAAGAACTTCTGAAAATATATGACAATTGTTGTAGAATGTATTGGAACACACCTATTATTTCATGTATTCACACAGAGTTGTATGTTTATTGTAAGAAATCAGATGAGAGAAGGTGATGTACGAAAGATAAGATGATGTACAAAAGATAATATGAGATATTTAGAAGAGAGACCATATGGTCATGGTAGCACAGCTCGGGTTAAAAATTCGGCAATGAATATATGGATCTCCCAACATCGTCGAGTAATCCTACATAATAAAATTACCAGATTTAAAGGCCCCCTTCAAAATTATTGAGTCAAAATAATTACGACTTAGTACTAAAAAATCGAAGAAACCACAAATGGAATTATCACTTCAGCTGACTCATGACTCAACTCTGTGACTACTCCCCCATGCTATCCAGTCTATCCCAAATTAGGCCATACAAATGTCTCATCAAATTTCTTTGGCAGTGAAGATTATTTCAATTTTGTTTTCTTCTAAAAAACAACAATCCTATCTTAAAAATGACTCATCAGCGCTCTCGAAACCCGGCCCGGCACGCACATCTGTTGCATTTTGTTTCCATGGCATTTGTTTATTTAATTTCTTTGTTTCAAAAAGGCAACAAAATAAATATTACGTTATCGCTTTGAAAAATTGAAATTGGAACAAACATTAAATAGAGAGATTATGATGAAATCGGAATAAATAAGTTGTAGGTATCCACAAACATTTGTGTATGTTTGTACATTACATATTGAAGTAGTGACCCCGAACATTTTCCATGTCAAACAAATGAAGTCTAGACCTTTATCCTAATCAAATAATTTTAAATATGACACAAAATTTAAAATAAACTTAGTTCCGAGTTATGGAGCAAATCCAAAGAAAAATAATGAAATTGTAGTAGATTTGTTCAGATTGACATCATTGTCAAAATACAACCATGTAATAGATTACCGACTATCAATTAGATCATAAGATTCAAAAAGGAATGATGATGAAATAAATAGAAGACGCCATTCTCGGGAATGCAGTCAAAATGTTAACAAGGGTATTTAGGACATACGACGAGACAAGGCAGAGGTTGGAATTACGAGGTCGCAGGCATGTAGCGAGCAACGGTCTAAGGCAAAATGGGCGTAGTAAATACATTTAAAGTAGGTGACTTTGTAGTGAGATACTACGATAGGACCAAAATGTAGGAACATAGAGGTCCTTATGTAGTAAATTAAATACTTCCGAATTACCGATATGTGATAAAAGATATTGAAAACTGTCAG
Source organism: Musca vetustissima (assembly GCF_032173495.1). NCBI lineage: Eukaryota > Metazoa > Arthropoda > Insecta > Diptera > Muscidae > Musca > Musca vetustissima. The sequence goes on along the minus strand of NW_026881593.1, from coordinate 126,149 downwards.
ATCACACAAATACCTTACGATGGAGTAATCGAATGCTGCAATATAAGGCCTTTGAAATCTGAAGACTCAGGTAGAGGCACCTAGGACTGTTACTCGTCGATGACATCGATATCGAACCTTTGAACAAAGTGAGAAGGAGCCTGCCAATGTGGGTCTGGAACTAAATGACGAGAAGACCAATCTGATGGTATCAACGCACAAGACGTCCAATAGACTCGGACCAACTTTGAAACTTGAGGTAGTCAAAGATTTTATATACCTTGATACCACCATAAATAAAACTAATGACATCAGTTTTGAAATTCGGATAAGGATAGTGTTGGCCAACATATGCTACTATGGTCTAAGTAAGCAGTTTAGGCCACCACCCGCTACACCAAATTCACACTCTGTAACACGCTGATAATACCCGTGCTGCGCAAACAGATGAGTCAGCACTTGGGGATGTTTGAGGGAGAAAAATTCTCCGAAATATATATGGGCCGATTTGCGTTGACTGTGAATATTACCGTCGAATGAACCATGAGTTGTACCAGACATCGGTATTGTCAGACGGCTACGTTGGATAGGTGATGTTCAGAAATCGATTGGGGCTCCTTTTTTACCATCTTTTTTCGGAGATAATATAATTATAAAAATAGTTATAGGTAGATTGTAGATTGCATTTAAAATTATTGTACAGGGTGAGATAAAAAACTGTAACAAAGGCAAACGCGGAAATATCAGCAAATTTTAAAATTAGTTTAGATTTGTTGGAATTGGTCACCTTTGGCACGAATTATGGTCTTCAAATGGCCAATGAAATCGTCACACGCTGCGGTATTTTTGTCCATTCCCGGCGAAGCGATTGCTTGAGGATTGGACTTTGGTATTTTTTAGTGCCAAACTTGCTTTCCAAAACGCTCCAGACACAATAGTCCAACGAATTGGTATCCGGAGATTTTGGTGGCCATTGTGTGCTGGAAATGAAGCAAGCAACCTCATTTTGTAACAATTCTTGGGTGGCGTGTGCTGAGTGCCATGCTGCTGAGTTCTGTTGGAATGTCCAAGTTCTGCGGCGTGTCCAGGACTTTAATACACCCTCCAGAATATTTTCGCAATAATATTCCTCATTTATTATGATGCAACGGTCGATTAAAACGAGCGGAGAGTGGCCATCGGCTGTTATGGCGACCCACACCATCACCATGGCCGACGCTTGAGTTCTGGTGGCCAATCGAAGGTGCACATTTTCAGCTGACCTCTTTGGCAAGTAAACACGATAATTTTTTTTTTTTTTTTTTTTTTGTTTACAAACTGCTGGACATCGAATGTTTTCTTCTCATCGGAGAAAACCAAATTCGGCAGTTCAACACTTTTGGCCAAGCGAAGCAACTCTTTAGCTCATTTGAGGCTATTTTCTTTCTGTTGCGGTGTAAGTTCTGATATTTTTTGGAATTTCAATGGCTTTACCCCGAGCTCATTTTTTAATATTTGCTGCATGGAATATTGCGATATGTTCACGAGCCATTTTTCGGCCACTGCGACGCGGGTTTCGATCAATATGCTTCTTTATTTTTCGAACCATGGCTGCTGATGTTGCTGTTGCTCTTCCGTCCACTTCCATGACGTCGAGCTACGCTACCAGCATCACGGTAACGAGCGATGGTTACGAGACACAAAAAATTTATTCACATTTAAATGCTGGAGTGCTCTAACGATATCCACACGTGATTTTCCAGTCGAATATAAAGGGAAAACCACAAGTGTTTGGTTCCTTCCCAGAGTGCACCAAAGCCGCCAACAGTTTTCACGAGGATATCTTTTGATTTCCTGTTTAAGCAGTTGACATTGACGCCCTTCTACATGAAGGCACTGCCAAACTGACGATCCCTATGGTCCGACCCACAGACGATAGCCAACTGAAGGGCTCCTTCAAAGAGCATCCAACTATCATTATCACTAATCCTGCCATGAGGATCAAGAATAACTTTTTTCCTGGAAAGTTCTCACCAAAATGCTTTTTTACGCTTGTAAACAATATAATGAGCTGTCACTGGAATAATTTTCGACAGCTGTCGGACGAGTGGCTTAGAAATGACAGCTGTCTGAAGTTGGTTGCAGGTTTTGTTCATCTCACCCTGTATATCCGAACCATATGAAAAATATACACACACATTTTCCGAACTTAAGTAATTAAATATCCAAACCTTATAATAATGGCGCACAATGCCACACAGGGGTATTTTCAAGTAAGTTTGCATATTTCAAAAAGTAATTTTGACATATTTGCATTTAAAGTTATTATATCCTGTTGACTCTTCTAGAGGTACGCCAAGAATTGCTTCCTTTTCATTTTATTTCATCATTCTAATTCTAGCTACATTGTTGTATTTGATCGTATTTAATGCTATCGATAAATGTACTATTCACAATGGGTTTACTAAATGCTATCGATAAGTGTATTATTTACAATGGGTATATTCGTTACATAATTCGACTGCAAGACCAAGCTAAAGAAAATATAATTGGGAATCAAGGAGTTACTGAAGTTACTGAAAGGAAATTCTTGTGGATCTCAATTATAATAAAATTTTGACGTATTTGCATTTAAAGTTATTACATATCCGAGCGATATGAAAAATATTCACACATTTTCCGAACCTAAATGATTAAATATCCAAACCTTATAACGATGGCGCCCAATGTCACATCTGTTGAAAATCCTTTTTAAATAAGTTTGTGACATCGGGCGCCACTTTTATAAGGTTTGGGTATTTAATATTTCAGGTTACAAGACGACTTAAATCCTGTTCGAATAGACATCAGTCGAATTGTGGCTTTTGGTCGACTTATTTGAGAACTGATTAGCTTCTAAACTATCTTTCATATAAATTTAATGTTTTATTCTTCCAAAAAACTGATGTTATCGCATTTTTCAATTCCACTCGTTTATTATGCAAATTTATTTTTAAAATGAAAAAAATGTTTTCATACACAAAAACAAAGCATTTTTTGTTGTTTTAATCTAGAACATTCCAAAAAAACAAACAAACCAAAATCTCTCTCAAACAATTTATCCACCAACGTAAACAATATTAATCCTAAAAAAATCAAATCATCATGTTGGCCACACTGTGCTGCGTAAACATTTTAGTGGCTGCCTAGGTATTGTCTAAACGAAACGAAAATAAAAAAAACGTTTGTCAAGATTTCATTAAAAAAAACGCACACACGAGAATCGATACAACTTAAGAATGAATGCCTGTGTCTGTATTCTTGGTCGCCTCCCCGACCTCCCTCCTTTCTTCCTGCCTGTGGCAAAGTTCTCGCATTCATTAGTCAGTGTGCGAAAAAAAAAACCAAAAGACAAGCCATCGAACCAAAACATGAACCCAAGAAACGAATGGATCATCGATTTCCTTTTTTCGTTTTTTTTTCTTCTTCTCCTCTGTTTCATTTCAGGTTCAATGAAGAAATCCATAAATAATCATGAGAACCACAAAACATGTATATCTGATACTCTCTTCGTCTCTTGGACATATATATACTCTCCGAAAAAAAACCTGGGAATTTTTTTTCCATAAAGTATCTCATTCATGTTACAAGTTGCCGGCAACAGAGCTAAGCCCAATCAGCGCAGTACCGAAGGTGCTGACTGTGTTGTACAATATGTTGCATTGTTGTACTCGTATTGGACACACTTCCCATACTTCGAAGGTAGATGTGCGATGAAATTATACTTAACATTGCTACACATTGGCTCACAAAGTCGATTGTCGAGTTCATTGGGGGATTTGCGTAACCTTACCTCATTCCCAGGCTAAATCATGAACTTGTGATCTGCAGAACGGTTGGGTAATATTTTATTTTAAATTTTAGAGGTGTGATAATATTATTTGTTTTTTCTTTTAGGTTCCGCCATTAGGATATACTGGGAAGATAATCGGAATCTCAATTAATTCAAAATTAATTTTGACATATTTGCATTTAAAGTTAAAACAATATCCCAAGCGAAATATCATTGGGAATCTAGGATCCACCATTTGGAGTTACTGGAAGAAAAATTAGAATTTGTGTGGGGACCTCAATTACTGTCATGAATTATTTTGACGTATTTGCATTTAAAGTTAATATCTCAAGCTATGGAAGACCATTCGGAGTCAAGGGGAAACACATACGAGTATTCAGTTTGCCTTGTATGAAAAGACAATTTATAAAGGAATATCAGAGTTAAACATGATTTTCGATGCCGTTCTCCTTTATTCTTTTACAATAAAATAAACCAACTTAACATGTCAAGCCTGAAGTTCTCTTATGTGTTTCCTCCATCAAGGTGGAGGGATATTTATATATTGTTGAGACAAACTCAAAGTGTTCCCATTTGTTCCCCCTAAGAGTTTGTGAAGATAATTAGAACTTAATACATATATGATTTAGATTTCAAATTATTGAATGATATCCAGACTATAATTTTGACATATCTGCATTTAAAGTTAATACCGGGTCTGGAATCAATTATATTTTTTTTTTTCTTTTAAGATTCAAAATTTGTGTTGACTTAATTCCAATCTACACTAATTCAAGAATGTCTCTACAAAATTTCTAGTGAAAATCTCAAGAACTCTTGAAGATATAGCCGATTTATTGTGTCAGCATCAAGTGACGGCTAAAGGGCTTTTCAAACTTTAAACGTGATTTCCTCTTTTGCGAATGGCGGGCACGATAACTCAAAAACTAATAACCCAATCGATTCCAAAATTTTACACGTTTCTCTATGAGAGTATAGCTATCGTATGCACTAGGATAAAGCCAATCGGGGAAGATCTTCCTTATTTTTTAACTTGGTTTTTGGTCAAAAATCGGCACTTTTCCAAAAATATTTTTTCAAAGGTCCGCCATTTTGTTAATTGTTAGAGCGAAGTCAATAATCCTAGTTCATACGAGAGCCAGACATGTGATCTTTCTAACACCGTTGGAATTTTTGGATTCCGATGTTCCAGTGAGGAGTTATCATGCCCGCCATCAAAAATAAGGACTTTTCTTTAATTACAAAAAACAACAACAAAACCGACTATGGAATGACGATCAATCGAAAGACATAGATAGAGATTTTTCGGTATTTTCGCCAGAGGCAAAATATCCAGATTCGGCCGGTCCACCATAACGTTCTTTCAGGTCGCTTGGTTAGACAAATAATCAGTACAAATGGAAAGGATTACAAAATATTTATCTGCGATTTTCTTATATCCTAAATGTCAATGTTGACAATGAATTCATTGGAGTTTCAAGCAGGATGAAGTATCTTTAAGTCACCCTGCACGATAAATTTGACTTCTGTTTTCATTTGGATTATGTGTGCTGTCAAATATATGAATTTCGTTATATATTTCTCCATAGGAAAAAATACTAATATACCATGGAGAGATCTGACGCACCACAATCTACAATGTGGTCACTGGGTTAGAGGATATATCGTCAAGAATGCAATATAGCTATCTATATCTAATCTATAGTGAAAGCTTTCGAAAATACCTTCTGTTGAGTGGTTGTAAGGCACTAATTTTATTGTAAAATATTTATCCTTAGGTTCTAATTAAACTACTCTTGCTTAGCCTAATCTCAAACACAAAATACTTATCAGTTAACTATTTGTTCTAATAATAGAATTTGATCTGTGGAGAGATTTCCCATCGTGTGTGCGTCATAAAATCTCAACACCAACAGTCATATCAACGTTGCATGTGGGATTTTAGACTCTTATCTTACAACACTCCAACGATCAAATCTTCTGTAATACAAAATTCTGTTCAAAGTATTTTGAACACCTTCTAACTATCAAAGTTGACAATGAATTCCTCGAAGTTTCAGACAAAAATTGACATATCATGAATTCATCCTGCACGACAAATTTAGCATCTGTCGTAATTTTTTGTTTTCTCGACGTTTACCCGAGGATATACTATTAAGTGATCCGAGTCATTTGATTTGAATTGCAGTCTGCACAAATGGAAAGGATCCTTGCGGAAGACATATAATCTGCTTAAATACATTAGTATGTGGAATCAGAGGATATTGACAGCACGCCTGAGAATGGGGTTTAAAAGTAGACAACGACGACGACCTCCCAACAGGAAAATCGATAGTAGTAAGTTCTTCGATCTGAAGCGATTCATATATTCTCTCGTAAATCTCACTGTACCGTCAATGTCAGTCTCGTAAATATCACTGTACCGTTTAAATCGGCTTTCGACCGATTTTGCTGCTAGAAAACTGCTTATAATATTTTTTATTATCAAAAAAATTGTTCCATTTATATGTCAGCTTGGCATGGCTTTTCATTTTTTATTATATAGACATCTAGTACAAAAGAAATGTTTTATGAAAAAAAATCTGTGAGACCCTTCTATTGATTAAAATTTTGACCTAGAGAAATTTTCCCATATTTTGTTATAAATTTTTTTTATTTTATTATTATTTTTTTTTTTTTTTTGAGTACGTGCGTTTTTTTTATGAAACACTTGTATTTTTTAAATTATGCAAGAAATAGTTTTGTCGTACGCTTGTTAGATAAAGTGCAATTTCACACGAAAAAATATTTGAAACAAAAATAAATGTTGCAAATTCATTATCAAAAAATATATATTTTTTTTGTCACGTCTGTGATAAGTTGACACACATTTTTTTAACTATATAAAAATAAATGCCTAAACACGTCACACTATCCAGCTAACCTATATAGATATTTAAATTATCTGCATTATTCAAATTGTAGATAAATAATTGGAATTTCAAAATAATTACTTACTTACTTAGCTGGCTTGTTACAGAACGGTTGTTCCATAAGCCGAGCTTAAAAAAGATTTCCAAGCGCGTCGGTCTTGTGCGCAAGTCCACCAATTTGGAAGACCACGTTCCAAGATGTTGTTTTCTACTTGGTCTTTCCATCTAATTCGTGGCCTTCCCCTTCTACGGGAACCATCCGTAGGCTCATTTTTATATGCCTTTTGAGCTGGGGCATCTTCATTCATCCGCACAACATGGCCTAGCCACCGTAGTCGCTGCAGCTCAATACGACTGACTATGTCGATGTCTGCGTATAAATTGTAGAGTTCGTGGTTCATTCGACGCCGATATTCACCGTCGACGCAGATCGGCCCGTAGATCTTTCGGAGAATTTTTCTCTCAAACACCCCAAGCGCTGCCTCATCTGCTTGCGCAAGTACCCATGCTTCTGATCCATATAATAGCACGGGTAGTATCAGCGTCTTGTAAAGTGTGAGTTTGGTCTGGCGAGAGGTGGCCTTGTTTCTAAACTGCTTACTTAGACCATAGTAGCATCTGTTGGCCATCACACTCCTTCTCCGAATTTCAAAACTGATATCATTCGTTTTATTTATGGCGGTACCAAGGTATATAAAGTCTTTAACTACCTCGAAGCTGTAGTTCTCAAGTTCCACAGTTGGTCCGAGTCTACTGGACGTCTTGCGCGTTGATACCATCAGCTTGGTCTTCTCGCCGTTTACTGCCAGACCCACTTTGGCAGACTCCTTTTCAATTTGTTCAAAGGTGGCTGTTACCGCTCGCAATGTTCGACCCATTATATCGATGTCATCGGCGTAGGCGAGTAACTGGTGTTGTTTGGTGTACAGAGTGCCATTTCTGTTCACCTTTGCGTCTCGTATGACCTTTTCCAGTAGGATGTTAAAAAGATCACACGACAAACTGTCACCTTGTCTGAATCCTCGTTCGGTATTGAAGGGCTCCGATAGGTCCTTTCCTACTTTAACGGCTGACCTTGTGCCACTTAAAGTTATCCTGCATAGCCGTATTAATTTTGCAGGAATGCCGAACGCAGACATGGCTTTAAACACCTCTGAACGGATAGGACTGTCGAATGCGGCTTTATAGTCGACAAATAGGTGATATGTGTCGATGTGTTTTTCGTGGGTCTTTTCCAGGATTTGGCGCAGAGTGAAAATCTGGTCAATGGTCGATTTGCCAGGTCTGAAGCCGCATTGGTATGGTCCGATGATGTCATTGACCATTGGCTTCAATCGTTCACACAGCACACTGGATAGCACTTTATATGCGATGGGAAGGAGACTTATTCCTCTATAGTTGGCACATATCGTCTTGTCTCCTTTTTTGTGCACGGGACACAGGATGCTGAGGTTCCAATCATTGGGCATGCATTCATCTAGCCAAATTGTGTTAATCAGCTGGTGCATGCTCCTGACCAGCATCTGGCCACCAGTCTTGAATAGTTCGGCTGGTAACCCATCGGCTCCTGCTGCTTTGTTGTTCTTGAGCCGATTAATTGCTTTTATGACCTCATCTTGGCTAGGTGGTATACACTCTATACCATCATCTCCTATTGGTTCTGGGGTATCTTCTTCATCGCCACTATTTGATACTAGTAGCTTTTCGAAATGCTCCTTCCAGATCCTCAACACGCTGTCTGTATCTGTCACCAGGTTTCCTTCTTCATCTCTACAGGAGGATGTGCCTGCACCAAAGCCTTCGGTTTGGTGTTTTACTCGTTGGTAAAATTTCCGGACTTCATTCTGACTCCTGTACATCTCGATTTGCTCACGCTCACGTTTTTCTTGTTCTTTCTTCTTTTTTCTGAAAATACGTTTCTCCTCTCTCCTTTTCTCCCGATAATTCTCCATCACGTTACGTGTTGCTACTGTCTGCAGGGTTGCCCTATACGCTGCGTTTTTCACATCAGTAGCATTACGACACTCCTGATCGTACCATGGGTTTCTTGGTGGTGGTTTTTGGTACCCAATTGTTCTTTTTGCTGCAGTTTGTAGGGAGTGGGCAATTCTTTGCCATTGTGTTTCTATACTATTATCGGGACAAGAAGTGCTTTCTTCAAGCAGATGGGTAAGTTGAGCGGAGTAGGCCTCGGCTACCTGTTGTGTTTGCAGCTTTTCGACGTCGAGTTTCCGTGTTGTATTAGATCGCACCTTTGCTGCAACATTTAGACGGGTGCGTACCTTGGCTGCCACAAGGTAATGGTCCGAATCGATATTCGCTCCTCGGATCGATCGGACGTCTAACACACTGGATGCATGCCTTCCATCTATCACAACATGATCAATTTGATTTCTCGTTACTTGATCAGGAGAAATCCAGGTGGCCTTGTGTATATCGAGATGCTTGAATCTGGTGCTGCTAACTACCATGTTTTTTGCTGCCGCGAAGTCGATCAACCTCATGCCGTTGTCGGAAGTTTCTTCATGAAGGCTGAATTTTCCGACGGTGGGGCCAAAGATATTTTCCCTTCCGATTTTTGCATTAAAATCTCCTAGCAGAATTTTAATGTCATGGCCAGGGCAACGGTCATATGCTGTTTCTAGGCGCTCATAAAATATATCTTTGGTCTGTTCATCTTTATCTTCGGTCGGAGCATGGGCGCAAATTAGACTGATGTAAAAGAACTTCGCTTTTATACGGATTATAGCAATTCGCTCATCTACTGGAGTGAATCTAGAGACAAGGTCTTTTATTCTCCTGTTAACCATAAATCCGCAGCCAAATTCATGTCTCGTTTCATGGCAGCTATAATACAGGGCGTAATCGTCTGATTTACTTACGCCTGTCCCTTTCCATCGCATTTCCTGTAAGGCAATAATATCGGCTTTGTACTTCTTAAGTATATCCGCCAAAGCGAACACTGCCCCTGTTCTGTATAGCGTGCGCACATTCCAAGTGCAGATTCGCAGATCGTGGTCCTTTATACGTTTGCGGGGGTCGTCAACATTATGGGGATTTGGTTTTCTTTTTCTTTGCTTTTTCATAGTAGGTTGGGTTTTCCGAGAGTGGGCAACTAACCCGACGCCTCAACCCATTTTTTTATAGTTCTTATGGGTGAACTCGCGGCACATATTAGCTCACTATTTCATCGGGTGATGAGAATAGCTCCCCAGGTGGCACCGCGGGGAGGTCAGTGTCCACAATTGAGATGAAATAGGGATCAAGATAAGCCTGGGCTTCGCCATGTTAAAGCCAATCAAAGCCGTTGCTTGGTATCTATCATCCCCTACGCCAATAATAATTATTTAACTTTATTACGAATATCTCCATTTCAGTTTAAAAAAATAAAATTTTTGGAATATTATTCAATCATATGCATTTCGTTACAAGAATTCTCTCTATGCAAATTTGCACATACATTGTCATGGCAATAATAAATAATACACATGTATCTGCTGCAATAACAAATGCATATCAATTAAATAATCGAAACAATAACGACAACAACAACTGTCAACAATCGAGAGTCAATAAAATACAAATATGTTATTCTAATTATGCAGTTATTTTGCATATTTCTCTACAAAAACAACAATAAAAATAAAATCGCCGCAAAACAAAATTCTTTCGATTGTGGCAACTCCCTGTAAGCCTGTCCTGTCAGTCTCTTTACCGGTGTTGTTGTTATTGTCTCGTGTGACTGGCGCTGACATTTTTTTTTTCTCTCTCTCTCTTGGTGTTGTTGATGTGCCAATAAAAATATTTTGTTTTTGCCAGGCATGTCGTTTTCTGCAGTGATTTAAGAACTCGTCTCTCCTCACACACGCACACACACACACCTATACTTGTGCATGCTACTCCCCGGTATTTTTTTCACTTGATTAACTGTTGCTCATTGGATGTTGTTTTGATCAATGAATTTGGTTGGAGATGAATAAAGAGAGAATGAGAATTTGAGAAAGCTGTCGTTTTTCACAGTAATCGGGGACATGACTTCTTACTCTCTTTTTAAGGTATTTTGATTTGAGGAACTGTCATTATATTAAATTTATATTTATTAATTGAAATAGTCTTTCTTTATACTAAACATATAATTGTTTTTCCTCTTTCCTTTTCAGATCTTTGTGGATGGATGCCAAATTAGGAAAATTAATCAAAATGTTGACATATTTGCATTTAAAGTTATTATAATTTTGGAAACCCAATTATTGGTATTGATATCAGTTGCATGTCTTGATACTACATATTTCTAAAATGTATAACCAAATTCCGGTAGCTTTTGGTAATTGCACCATATTATTAATTATTGGTATGTATACAAATTAAATTTGTTCTTCTCTTTTTCAGATTTTCCTGAATAGTTGTCAAACATGAGAACGAATCATAATTTTGACATATTTGCATTTAAAGTTATTATAATTTTGTCTTGAAAGTATTTCAAAACTATAAGGCCTGATTCCTGAAGTTTTTGGTAATTGCACCACAATATTATTTATTATCGGTATGTGTAGAAATTAAATTTGCTATTATGTATTTTTTTCAGATTTTCCTGAATGGTTGTCAGACATAAGAACGAATCAAAATCTTGACATATTTGCATTTAAAGTTATACAAATACGATAAGGTATATTAGCTGGACAGTTTTGGATATGTACGAGTATAGGTAAGTGTGAACAAAATATTCATAACTTAACATTTTACATCGGTTCGGATGAAATATATCATAGGTTCAACTTTAAGGTATGTTGAGGGTTCAATTCGCAATTTTCCAAACACCGTAATTTAATTTGTCATTTCGAACTTCAAGAGGGTAAAAAACATCTCTTGTTAGAAATTGCTCTAGAATTGTTCTTTTAGTATCCCTTGGGTTTCTCACCGAAAAATACCTGTAATTTAGCATTTCAGATTTTTCAGAGAATATATCCTGTAAGAACATTTTTCTATATTTAGATAATGAAAACATTTCGATTGTACCAATCGAATTCGATTCGGCCAATCGAAAGATATTTCTACGAACTCCCTGGGAATCTTCTTAAAGCAGCAACGTTTTCATTTTCTCTTAGGTTCAATCTAGACAGATTATTTTAAGTTATTACCAGTCTTCAGCTAACTTTCAATATTAATATGGGACAATTCGTTTTTAAGACTAAGTCAGGATTTAAGATTATATTTTTTTCCATCAATTCATTACACATAGTTATTAAATAACTTACTGATTAACAATATTTCTTATCGTATACTTCGCTTTAATTCTTTTTTTGTTACCAACTGAAGAATCTGAGCTTGGTGTTTTGATTTTTTCTAAGTGTAACATTTCAAGGGGCAAAATATCCCAATCGGCCAATCAAAAGTAATTCTACGAACTCCCTGGGAACCTTAGATTCCCCATGTTCTCGTTTTTGAATCAATGGTTTAACAACTTTTTAAACATTTTAAAAGTCAGCGAAAAAATTGAAGCTTGCCATTTGGAATTTTCAGAGGATAAAATACCTTCTGTCGGAATGTCTTTTTTATATTTCCAGGTCCCATATAAGGTTACCATTTCATTTTGTGACGTTTTAAAGGTCCTGGCATTTGGGGTTCATAGAGTTTAAAACACATCTTTCAGAAGTCTCCCAAAATAGGTCCATAGACTGCTTGGTTGAGCTTTCTTTACATATTTTTCCGAAGATGATGTGAAACTTTCGGCTTTTTTATCCCCTTTCCTCTCTCTCTCTTCCAAAATGATCAATATTAGCCCAAATTCCTGTGTAGTCTCTGCATACCGGTACCTCTCAAATTTCGATATTTTGAATACATTTTTCAATAAATTTGACTGTTGTTTGGGTTATTATTATGTAGCAGATCTTCCTACCAAAAACTAGGTGTATTGGTTTAAGCCTCAGAGTATCCATATAACGATATTCAGTTTTTCCGCATTTAAATCATTTTTTCAACCGAATCGGCTCTAATGTGATATATTGTGAACTTTCAGTCCTCCTACTAAAAATTATAAATATCGGTCCATATTTTCGTATAGCCCCCATATAACGGTACCTCCAATATTCGGCATTTTGGGGAGTTTGGCTACGTTTTTAAACTAAACACCTTTTATTAAATCTACGCCATTGAATCTTACAAAGGTCACGCTATATTGTCGGTATGTTTAAGGCCCTATACAAATATTCCAACCTGAGTGACTTAAGTATGTATTTCATTTTTTGTGGCAGTTATTTGTGGTGATCAGACACAAACTACAAGTCCCGATGTTAGGTATTTTGAAGATCCTCCACATGACGAAGGGTACAAAAAGTTCGGCACGGCCGAACTTAACTACAGTTTTACTTGTTCCATTGTATATTTTAGAAACATGCATGCCTAAAATTAATACCAAAACTCACGAATTCCAATTTTAGGTATTTTCCAAAATTAGTATTTGTTTTCAGATTATTTTGATAAACACTAAATCTGCAGATATGAAATATATCTCCATGGGATATACAAAAATTGTCATTGAAATGAATCATAATTCAAAAATTCATATCTAAATATTTATTTAAATGATAATAGCTTTAGATAAATAAGTAGCAATATTTTTTGCGAAATTTATTATCATTTTGATGATAATGATCGCCAGTATACTGCATGATTGTCCGAACTGTCGACCATAGTGCGTGTGTACGAATTTCACAATGTGATAAGAACCCTTATCTATCAGTTGGGGTAATTATGCAAAATATAGAAAAAACTATGAAGAAATGTCTTACGACATGTTGAATCAAGTACAAACCTTATTTTGCAATCCATCCATCATGAGAAATCTGATACTGAAACATTAATCTGAAGGTTAGCCAATAGGGGGCTGATGAAAGTTTAATGGGTAAACAAAGTACTTGTTCTCATTTAACTCTTTCAAAAGCCTCTTGAGACTAGCCTTTTATAAATAAAAAAATAAACAAACACTGGCCAGAATGGTGAAGGTGATGATGACACACCTATCATGTCATCATTCACTTGATGGAAAATAAGGTTAGGAAATTCCCTGGCATTTTTAAACAAATTTCTTTTTTAACAAAAAAAAAAAAAAACTCTAACACGTGACACCACCACATGTATATATAATTCATATTTAGCATTAATATCAACAAGTTAATTTATTTAACAAAAAAAAATTCCCAAAAATGTTTATTTATCTATTCAAAGAAATAACCGAAAAAATATTCCAAGTCATTCTTCTTCATGTTGTGTACAGTGAGTATACGTCACACTGTTTACCCACCAAAACATTTGCTGCTGCACTAATCAATCGATTAGCACCCTTTTTTATCGATTTGTGTGTGTTAGTGGTAGTAGTAATTTGTTGTTGCTGTTTTTGTTTTTTTTTCTTCTTTTCATTTCTTGTTGTTAACTAGAAGTGCCGGTTAGACCACTTTAAATTGCGTGAACAACAACAAAACACCTTCTCTATCTCCTACCAAGATCAAAACGGCCAAACGTAATCCCGTAATAGGTGAAAAAAAAAACAAAATTCTTCTCTTTCTCTCCCTTCCCATCTTTGCATATGCAACTTAATCTCACACACATACTGAGAGAGAGCGAGAGATGGAGCTTCCCAGCAAAAACAACACAGTTATAATATGAGTAATGTGTGTGCGCGTGGGGCCAAATGGGTGGCAGTGATGTGGAGCTCTCTCTCTCACACACTCTCTCTCTCTCCCATACAAAAAACTAACTGCAAAGTAAATGCTGTGTGTGCCCGGTGCTGTCGTGCACTACATTCGTGTGCTTCTTCTTCTACCACCTTATGCTTGACATATGGGCTTCTACTACTACTACGACGACGACTAACTAAACTTACCTTTTTCACTGAGTAAATGCTGTATGAATGAATGCGGCTGCTGCGCTGCTTATTTATTGACAATTTTCCGTTACTGTTGTTGTTGTTGGTGATATCTTGTTACTCGGTGTTGTTGTAATTGATATTATTTACCTTTATGGTCGGGAATTAAGCGATTAAATTAAAAACAGTGTTGTATTAAATGTATTGCGAGCCCCCTTTCTCTCTATGCAACCAAAAGAAAGAAAATGTTTTTTTTTTCGTTGTGTATGTGTGGGGGGATGTGTGTTTGAATGTTTTGCTGTTGTATAGTCGGAAAAACATATTGTATTGTGGTTTGTTGTTATTAATTGAATTATAAAACATTGATCGATTTTTTTCATTTCATTTCATTAATTTTAAAACTATTCCCGCGTATGAAAATAAAATGTCATTCAATTAATTAGAGATGGGCGTTAGGAAGTTCAATGCCGGACAAAAATCAGACAATATTTGAAGAGGATGGAAAGCACTATTTGATATATGGAGAACAATTGTATACATATTATAAGAACATGGAATAATAATTGCGGATTTTGACATATTTACATTAAAAATTATTATAAATGGGTTAAAATACCATTTATCAGAGACAAAACGCCCATAAATATTGGTAACATTAGAATATATCTCTTCTATCTGAAGAAAATATTTTTACTATAGAAATTAATATGAAAATATAAATTTCGTATCTTGACGTATTTGCATTTAAAGTTATTATAAAGTTCATAGACAAAACTCCCTCCTCTATTTGTAGAAAATCGTGATTACAAATGGCATAGAATACTTATTCCGTAGATAAAATACTCCAAAAACTTTGAACAAAAACATGAAACATCTGCTAAAAATTGTAGACACCTGCTGTAGTTGGAATATATGTACCTCTTCTAACTATGGAAAATACTTCTACCACAAAAATTCATTATTTTGTAGATTTTCTCAAAAATTCGATAGCCTTAGAATTCCACTAGTCACGGTACTGGTGAAATTGGACAATTTTCTTCAGATTCTAAATCATATATTTATTATAGAATTTTTGTAGGCTTCCCTTAGATTCAAAATCGTATATTTTAAAATGAGATAGATTTAGATAGATGTAGATTCCTTCAGATTCTACATCGTATATTTTTTCTTAATTTTTTGTAGCCTTCTTTCATATCTATTGTAGATGTTTAAGTATATTTTTTAGAGGACATCCATTAGATAGATGCATTAAAATGTTCATCGGTTCCTCTAAAGAATGTTTTTTTTTGCATCACATTATGATTATGATTGTTATATGAATAAAATATTAAGAATGGCGTGCATTTTTTCCATATAAGGACATTGTAATCTATTAACATACCCTATTTATCATAAGATCAATTTCATAAGTTTATTGAAATTAGTAAGCTTGCGTATAAATAACTGTTGGTGATTCGATAAAGTGTTGATAGATCTATTATATATAGCGCTTGAATACTTGTATTCTATAATGGAACATTAATCTTGATTTGCGTGTTATGATTTACAATGCGATAGAATCAGGATACCTTTGGGACCCGTCTTGAAACACGGACCAAGAAGTCTAACATATTTCCAAGTTATGGGGGACATAAACCTAATAGCGCAATTAGCATAACTTTTATGGATTTAGTTTTTAGTATATTTATAGTCTATTCAATGCCGGGGCGTTTTGTCAATTTTGCATTTTATGGCGTAATGACTTCTGTCATTAGTCTAATTTCAGCTTTGTTGAGGTTCAACAGTGAGTTTGTTCTAGGGATACGTAGTCGAGCGCAAAAGTCGATTTTTAGATTTTTCGATTTTTGCCTTTGACTAAAAATCGACTTTTCGATCTTTCGATTTTGTTAAAACTGTTCAAAATCGATTTTCGACTTTTACTGACTTCTGCAAAATCGACTAAAAATTTGATTTTTTTATATGAATTATTGTGAACAGATAAAGTAAAGTTCCGGAAAGTGCATTTTTTGGGCAACTTGAGCTTTGTGATGAAAAACCAAGTATTTATGAAGAAAATCGAAAGTCGACTTTACGATTTTCTCATAGATTTACTTATCCCTAGTTTGTTCTCTTGGTTGACAGAGTCGCCCAGATAGATCTTGACACATTGCACCTAGATTCGTTGTAGATTCAAAGTTCATTGGCTTCTTCGTCGATGAACGCCTCAATGTTTCAAAAAAGATGACAGATGGGTGATTTGATTGAGCCATCGATTGCTACATCTGTAGATTGATATCCTCGTCTAGCTAATTCGTCTGCTTTTTCATTACCCATGATGACACATTGTCTTGTGCCGAAAGCTGTGTTTCCAAAACTGATCTACACTCGAGGACGACGTCAGATTTGATGTTAAAAGATTTTATGGCATTAAGAGCCGCCTGACTATCCACAAAGATAGTCACCGGTACTTTGCATGCAGACTTTTTATTAATTCCGCAATCTTCCAACTTGTAAAGATTTCAGCTTGGAAATCATTACAGTTTCTATCTAGCTTGTAGGTAATCTCAAAGCCTAGTCTTTCACAGTAGACACCTGTCCCTCGGTACTTTCTTCTATCTTGGATCCGTCTGTACAGAAAGCCATACCGTTCAGAGAAGGGTTACTGCGGTCCCAGTCGTCTCTACTAGGGATAACGACATATACATCGTAAAATCGAGGACGACCTAAGATTTGATGGCTTCCAAAGCCGCCTGGTTATCCACAAAGATAGTCACCGGTTCAACAATCTCTGCATTTATACTTTTTATCAATTCTGCTACCTCTAAAATCGCGAATTGTAATATAGATTTTAAAATTTAATTTTCTGAAGATTTTCTAGGAGTAAATTGGTAAATGAATTTTTATGAAGGATTTCCTTAGAAATCGAAAAAATTCAAGGAGAAGAGAACGGATTGAGGACCATAGACCCAGATCGCTAGCTAATTGAAAGGTACCCTCTAGCGCTGCCTTGCAGGAGTTGTAACACAGATTTTAAAATATAATTTTCTGAATATTTTCTAGGTGTAAATTTGTAAACGATTTTTTATGAAGAATTTTCTTGGAAATCGAAAATAATTCAAGAAGAGAACAGAAACAGAGGACCATAGACCTGAGACCGCTGGATAATTGGAAGGTACCTTCTAGCGCCTCCTTGCAAGAGTTGTAGCATAGATTTTTAAAATACTATTTTCTGAATATTTTCTGGGCGTAAATTAGTAAACGATTTTTTATGAAGAATTTCCTTGGAAATCGAAAATAATTTAAGGAGAAGAGAACATATTGAGGACCATAGACCCGGGACCGCTAGCTAATTGGAAGGTACCCTCTAGCCCCGCTTTACAGGAGTCGTAATATAGATTCTAAAATATTTTTTTTGAATATTTTCTGGACGTAAATTAGTAAACGATTTTTTTATGAAGAATTTCCTTGGAAATCGAAAAAAATTCATGAGGAAGAGAACAGATTGAGGACCATATACCCGAGACCGCTAGCTAATTGAAGTCGTAATATAGATGTTAAAATATTATTTTCTGAATATTTTCTAGTTGTAAATGTCTAAACGATTTTTTATGAAGAATTTCCTTGGAAATCGAAAATAATTCCAGAAGAGAACAGATTGAGAACCATAGACCTGAGACCGCTAGCTAGTTGGAAGGTACCTTCTTGCGGGAGTTGTAATATAGATTTTAAGATATTATTTTCTGAATATTTTCTGTGCGTAAATTAGTAAACGTTTTCCTTGGAAATCGAAAATAATTCAAGGAGAAGAGAACAGATTGAGGACCACAGACCCGAGACCGCTAGCTAATTGAAAGGTACCCTCTACGATTTTTTATGAAGAATTTCCTTGGAAATCGGAAGTAATTTTATTAAATAGTGGACCCAAAACATAGAGAGTATGAAAACATGTTGCCTGTTTCCGTTCTACATGAATCTACTATTTTTTCTAAGATAACATGTTCTCCTTTATCGAAGAAAATAGTAAAAATATCGAATATTTTTTTGGGGAATAGAATTCAAATTATGAATGAAATTTTCGATCAATGTTTCATTTTTTATTTTAATTATATTTTTTATTTAAGTTTTTTTTTTTATTTTTTAATCCGTTTTTGATTTTTTTTTTAATTCTCAACCGCTAGACACTTTGTTATATATATTTGTTTGTTGTTAAATTTATCCATTTTATTTATATCATGAAGTTTTTTTTATTTTTTTATTTATTTATTATTTTTTTTTTTTTTTTGAAAAGAACACTCGTTTTTTAATCTCTCTTCGTTTTTTGTTCTCTAGCATTTTGTTTTCTATTTTTTTTTTTTTCACAAAAAATTTGTTTGACACCAAACAACGATCGCGCCTGAGAAACGCATTCTTCATCATACGCGTCGTCCATAAATCCGTACCCGTGCGGCGAATTTCAGAGAAAAAAAAATACCAACATCAACAAGTCAACAGTGCCAACAATAACAACAACAACATACGATATATATACTAATAACAAAATTAAAGAAAATTAATACATAAAACAAAAAAAACTACAACAACAAAATTCATGTGATTTTTGTTTCGGGGTTTTATCGATTTTTTTTTTGAGTGAACGCCTCTACGCGTACGCTTTGCGCGCTGTTACTTCACAACTTCTAATGAGAATGACAAATAAGAAACGCGCGCGTTTTTGTTTCGTTTTGTTTTTTGGTGATACAATGTGGAGCAAAAGAGCGGAAAAGTGAACTGTTGTTTTCGAATGACAAATAAAAAAAAAAAGAAAACGAAACGTGAAAAAAATTAACTGAGAAAAAATCTGTTGTCTCTATGCCTCCCCAATATGTGTGAGATGGAGCTACAGGTACTGCTGCTGCCGGTTGGCGGTATTTTTTTGGGAGATGAAGGCAAATACTTTTTATTTAATATATATACACATACACACACATATATATGTAGGTATGTGTATGAACCACATATAGAGGATATATGTAATGGTGACATAAAACAAAATCGATTTTTTTTTTTGGTTCGAGATTCATTCATGAAATTTGGTTCGACATGGCCCTCTTCTTCTTACGCCACGAAAGCGAAAGTGCGTGAGTGAAATCCCAGCACACATACAAACAATAGTTGGCTACGATTAAAGAGAATTTTGTTAATTAGGGTCTCTAATATAATGACCCTGGATCTTCCAAAATTTCTTTGCAAGAAAGAAGAGAAAAACAGAAGTTCGCAGATTGGGAGATCAAAAGCCAGCAATTTCAGAAAGGTTCTATTAAAACCTCACATTTTGACGTATTTGCATTTAAAGTTATTCTATAAAAAATTAGAAATATTATTTAGTATTGTTCGTAGACTTCGAAGTTCGGAAAGTGTGGCTTTGTATTAAATATTTTCTTGTAGAACTACCCAAAAGGGTAGAGTGAGCTGCCTTCTGCAGCAAACAGCATTTTGTTAATGAGGCTGTCAAAAAATTACTGCCTGGGTCATTTGAACTTCGGAAATTGGTACTCCCATATAAATTCGCTACCGCGGGAAAAATATATATTTCGTAATTTGTATTTTTTGGTTATCCATGTTTATGTTGTAGTTGTTGTGGTTACTGTCACAGCAACTGTTGCTGCTTTTTTTTCTGCTGGCTCATTTTTTATACCACCGAACGAACGACCAATTCAACCAAACCGATCAAGCATTTCACGCGCCGCTTATGACTTCTTGATGTTTTATTTTTGTTTCTGTTTCTTTTTTTCGATTTTTTTTTATTTATTTTTACTAACCGTCTGCGTGCTTCGTGTATCTGCGAGTGTGTGTGTGTGTTTATTTTTTTTTTTAAGAAGAAACAAAATTTCTAGTTTCTAGAAATAACCAACAACCGTTCCTTGCGACTGCCTAAAGTGAACTGGCTGTTTGCAGTTTGACTGCTTGGTGGGTCTGGCTGGCTGGCTGGTCGGTCTGGTTGGATTCGATTGGATTGCTTGTTCACTTTTGCTTGCTTTGCTCGCTTGATGATGTGCGGTGTCTGCTGCTTCTATAGTTGACTGTGGTGTTATCGCCTCAGAAAGTTGTTCGGTGTTGGTTGTGATGTGTGCGTTTTCTCTACTCTTGCTTGCTGGCTGCCAGCACGAAAATAACCATACGCTGGCTGGCTGGCTGTGCTGATAGCCAGAGTAGTGAGAGATCCCCAATGGGCCGCAACATTTGTTATTTGTTTTTTTTCCTCAGTTCGAAATGAAAACAAAACTCAAAAGAAAAGCACACTGCAGCTTCTCGCCGGACGCAGTAAAAGTCGCATCGGAACATCGTCGCATTGAAGGCAGCCGACAGCAAAATGCACACAGAACGCATAAAAATAACCACGAAAACGAATTCGAACATTTTTCCCATACCGATCGGATGGCTAAAGGAATTTTTTTGTTTGGCTGGCTGTTTGCTGTGTTTTCCTAGGGAGAGCGACCCACGTACGCAAGCGAAACACACAAGCGACAATGTTTTTGTTATACAATCTCTGTAAAAAAATGTTGTGTGTGTATATATATATATGGGATATTGTAGAAGATCACTATAGGAAATTTTGGGAATTTTCCATTGACATTTTAAAACAGAAGAAAGAAAAAACTCGGAAAAGGAGTTTGCCGATTGGAAAATCCTATTAGAACCCCATATTTTGACATATTTGCATTTAAAGTTATTGGATAAAAAAAATACCTTCGATCTCAAGACGTAGATATTTCGAAAAATGTTTGTAGCCTTACCTTAGATACCAAAACGTAGAATTATTTTGTAAACAGATTTTCATACCTTTCCATTTGTTTTTTGAAAATACTTACCTTACGTAGATCCTAAAGCGTAGATTTTCTAAACAAATGTTCCTAACTTTCCGTAGATTTTTTTAAAAATACTTACCTTACGTAGATCATAATGCGTAGATTTTTTAAATACATTTTCTTACCTTCCCGTAGATCCTAAATCGTAGATTTTTCAAATAAAATTTCTTACGTTCCCCCAGATCCTAAAGCGTAGATTTTTAAATACATTTTCTTACCTTCCTGTAGTTCCTAAAGCGTAGATTTTTTAAATAAATTTTCTTACCTTCCCGTAGATTTTTTAAATAAATTTTCTTACCTTCCCGTAGATTTTTAAAATAAATTTCCTTACCTTTCCGTAGATCTTAAAGCGTAGCTTTTGAAAAAAAAATTCTTACCTTCCCGTAGATCTATTAAATAACTTTTCTTACCTTCCGGTAGATCCTAAAGCGTAGATTTTTTTAAATAAATTTTCTTACCTTTCCAGTAGATCCAAAACGAAGAGTTTTTAAATAAATTTTCTTACCTTCACGTAGATCCTAGTGCTTAGATTTTTTAAATAAATTTTCTTACCTTCCCGTAGAACCTATAGCGTAGATTTTTTAAATACATTTTCTTATCTTCACGTAGATCCTATGCTTAGATTTTTTAAATTAATGTCCTTACCCGTAGATCCTAAAGCGTAGATTAAATTCGTACCTTCCCGTAGATCCTTAAGCGTAGATTTTTTAAATACATTTTCTTATCTTCCCTTAGGTCCTAAAGCCTACATTTTTTTAAATAAAATTTCTTACCTTCTCGTAGGTCCTAAAGCGTGGATTTTTTATATAAATTTTCTTACCTTCCCGTAGATTTTTAAAATAAATTTCCTTACCTTGTCGTAGATCTTAAAGCGTAGCTTTTTAAAAAAAATCTTACCTTCCAGTAGTTCCCGAAGCGTAGATTTTTTAAATAAATTTTCTTACCTTCCCGTAGATTTTAAAGCGTAGATCTTTTAAAATAAATTTTCTTACCTTTCCGTAGATAAAGCGTAAATTTTTTAAATAAATTTTCTTACCTTCCCGTAGTTCCTAAAGTGTACATTTTTTAAATAAATTTTCTTACCTTCCCATCAATCCTAAAGCGCAGATTTTAATTTAATTTTACTTACCTTTCAGTAGGTTCTAAAACGTAGATCTATTAAATAAATTTCCTTACCTTCCCGTAGGTCCTGAAGTGTAGATTTTTTAAATAAATTTTCTTACCTTCTCTTAGTTCCTTAAGTGTAGATTTTTTAAATAAATATTCTTACCTTCCAGTAGGTCTTAAAGCGTAGATATTTCAAATAAATTCATTTCAAATATTTTCTTACCTCCCCGTAGATCTTAAATGGTAGATTTTTTAAATACATTTTCTCACCTTCCAGTAGATCATAGAGCGTAGATTTTTTAAAGAATTGTTTATAGCCTTCCCATAGTTTCTGAAGCGTATATTTCTTATATAGACGTTTTTAAGAATTTTGTAGCCTCCCCGTAGCCTCTCTTAGCGTAGATTTTTGTAGCCTTCGTTATGTAGTTTTTTCTTTAAATCGCACTGAGAACACTGTGCTGTACCCACAGCGCAACATATGTGTGCCTTCGGATATATGTGGGGTTACGCGTTTTTTGTCGTTTCTTTTTGTTTTGCTGATTGGAACGTGTGCAGTATATGTAGCGATAAGTTTTTTTTTCTCTTGTGTTTCATATAAGAAATAAAATGAGCAATCAATATATACAAATGAAAAAAAAACAACAACACCAAGAAAATTACCAACATATGCGTATATGGCACATTTGTTGTAGTCTTCTTAGTCCATACAAAAAAAAAAAACTAAGCGTTTAATGCGTCACATGTAGGCTCGCTCGCTCAATGACTTACGATATTGGTTAGTCACTTGCTCGGTGTGTTGTTGTTAATAGGCGCCAATCAACAATGTGGAGTATTGGACTCGATCTCTACTAGGAACACTGAAGACATTTGGAGTAGCTTTTAATCAAGATTGAAATCATGATATGCGGAGATGGAATTAAAATGCGCACATGCGCTTCAATTAAAGCATAGAAAAATAGCACTCTCAGTATGGACTCTCCCAGAAAAATAAATCACCACAACACGTAGATGAAGACACCGCAGCAGATGTAGGCATTTTTTTCGGGGGCAGTAATCATCACTTGACTGTTTGATTTTTTGTTATGGCATTTTAATTAATTTTATTTAATTTCCATCAATATAATAAATATATATTTGAATTAATTGTTCAATCAATGATTAATTGAGTCTAATAGAACAAAATTCGAAATGTAATTTTGAAATTGAAAAATTGAATAGACATATCACGTTTTGTGTAAAAAGTTGTTTAACCTTGCTAGAGATATGGCATGCGTTTCTAAATATACATTAAGTGTTAATTATAAATCTCGTTCCGTCTGTGAAGGTGTCATTACAATTTTATCTGCCAGATGTCAGTGGTATCGGAATTGAAGCATTAACAGAAAAATGTACTACCAATGAATGGTGTTGTTTTGAATTATGCTCTGATGCGAATGAAAAAAAGGGGTTTGAAGTAGTTCAGTGAGAGGAACCATCAGAATCATTCAATGTGTTCACACGCTAATAGTCGAAACAGTGCTTCGTTTTGGCGTATTTGCATTTAAAGTTATTCAAAATATTTGAAATCCCTTTAATACTAACCTCCATTTAATAACAACACCCCGTAGATCATACAGTGAAGTCTTTCCTATATCTGATCTTTAAAAACCCTTAACTAAAGATTTTATAATAATTTTTGTAGTCATTCCTTAGCTCTTTAAGCGTAGATTTTCTAAAGAATTGTTGTAGTCTTACCATAGGTACTAAAGCGGAGATAAATTCCCCAAGTTTAGATTTTTACAATAATGTTTGTAAATTTAAAAAGATCTTAATTTAGAAAAAAAAATGTAGATCAAAAGACGTAAATTCCCGTAGATCCTAAAGAGTAGATTTTTTAAATAAATTTTCTTACCTTTCCCGTAGATCCTAAAGCGTAGATTTTTAAATACAATTTCTTACCTCTATGTAGATCCTAAAGCATATATTTTTAAATACATTTTCTTACCTTCCTGTAGATCCTAAAGCGTAGATTTTTTCAATAAAATTTCCTAATTTCCCGTAGATCCTAAAGCGTAGATTTATTAAATAAAGTTTCCTAATTTCCCGTAGATCCTAAGGGGAAGACTTCGTAGTAAATTTTCTTACCTTCCCGTAGATCCTAAAGCCTAGATTTTTAAATACATGTTCTTACCTTCCGCAAATCGTAAAGCGTAGATTTTTCAAATACAATTTCTTACGTTCCCGTAGATCCTATAGTGTAGATTTTTTAAATACATTTTCTTGCCTTCCCGTACATCCTAAATCGTAGCTTTTGTAAATACATTTTCTTACCTTCCCGCAGATCCTAAAGCGTAGATTTTTAAATACATTTTCTTGCCTTCCCGTAGATTCAAAAGCGTAGATTTTTTAAATAAATTTTCTTACCTTCCCGTAGATCCTAAAGCATAGATTTTTTAAATAAATTTTCTTACCTTCCCGTAGATCCTAAAGCGTAGATTTTTTAAATAAATTTTCTTACCTTACCGTAGATCCTAAAGTGTGGATTTTTTAAAATAATTTTCTTACCTTCCCGTAGATCCTAAAGCGTAGATTTTTTAAATGCAATGTAGACCCTAAAGCGTAGATTTTTAAATACATTTTCTTACCTTCCCGTAGATCCTAAAGCGTAGATTTTTAAAATAAATTTTCTCACCTTCCCGTTGATCTTAAAGCGTAGAGTTTTTAAATAAATTTTCTTACCTTCTCGTAGATCCTAAAGCGTAGATTTTTAAATACATTTTCTTACCTTCCCGTAGATCCTAAAGCGTAGATTTTTTAAATAAATTTTCTTACCTTCCCGTAGATCCTAAGGAGAAGACTTTGTAGTAAATTTACTTACCTTCCCGTAGATCCTAAAGCCTAGATTTTTTAAATACATTTTCTTACCTTTCCCTAGAACCTAAAGCGTAGACTTTTTATGTACATTTTCTTAACTTCCCGTAGATCATAAAGCGTAGATTTAAAAAAAAAATCTTACCTTCCCGTAGTTCCCAAAGAGTATATTTTTAAGTAAATTTTCTTACCTTCCTTTAGATTCTAAAGGGTAGCTTTTTTAATACATTTTCTTACCTTTCCCGTAGATCCTAAACGGTAGATTTTTCAAATAAATTGTCTTACCTTCCCATAGATCCTAAAGCGTAGATTTTTAAATACATTTTCTTACCTTCCCGTGTACCTACAGCTTATATTTTTAAATAAATTTTCTCACCTTCCGGTACATCCTAAAGCGTAGATTTTTTAAATAAGTTTTCTTGCCTTCCCATATATCCTAAAATGTCGATTTTTAAAGAATTTTCGTAGTCTTCCCATATATTCTAAAATGTAAATTTTTTAAGAATTGTTGTAGCCTTTCCATAGATAGATTTAGATTTTTTTAAGTATTTAGATTTGTATAATATGTTTGTATTCTCTTTTAGCATTTTAAGCGTAGATATTATGTTTCATCCACTTTCAGCTCATATAGAGTGCATTCTTTAAATCTTTTCATAGATCCTAAATCATAGATTTTGTTAACAAATATTTTAGAGTTTTTTTATTTTCAAATCCCAGTGATTTAAATTGTTTAACCCCTTCTTAACCCCATCACGTAAATTTTATTGAACACTTAACACCAACACCCTATACTGCCCCCCAGGCACACTCTTTCGCCTGACGTATCTGTGTTTTTTTGGCTAAATGTAGAAATATTTTTTATGGCTTCCACCTTCTTTCTTTTATTCTTTCCTGTTGACTATCGATTTGCGGTTGTTGTTTTTATTTTTATTCTTTAAACGGAAATTAACCATCATATCGTACATATGAATTGATGTGGGTGAGTTGGTCACAGATCAATCATAAAAATAAGAAAAGTCAATAACTAGTCAGATGACATTTAGGTAGTAAATCAAAGAAAAAAATATATTTTTATCGTTCTTTATTTTTTCCTTCCTTGAAGAGATTTGACAGGCAAATATCTAGGATTGAATTTTTCACACATTGTTTTCTTCAAAAGCATAGATTTTTGTAGCCTTTCCTTAGAAACTAAAATATAGAATTTATAAAGAATTTTCGTAACTTTTATTTAGATCATAGAGTATAATTTTAGCAAAAACGTAGTTTTTTAATAAATTCGTTTTGTCTTCCTTGAGATCATAAAGCATGGATTTAAAAAAATCTTTATAGCCTTCATTGGAATAAAAACGATACTGAAACGTAGACTCTTTAATATATTTTTTAAATAGGTAGATTTTTTATAATTTCTGTAGCTTTTAGGATTTTAAAAAAACTTCTATAGCTATCCCTTATTTTCCTAAGCGTAGATTTT
The DNA here is from genome assembly GCF_032173495.1 of Musca vetustissima. Lineage (NCBI taxonomy): Eukaryota > Metazoa > Arthropoda > Insecta > Diptera > Muscidae > Musca > Musca vetustissima. The sequence goes on along the minus strand of NW_026881593.1, from coordinate 99,334 downwards.
TTTACAGAATTTTTGAAGCTTTCCCTTATGTCTCTAAGCGTAGATTTTTTTACAGAATTTTTGTAGCTTTCCCTTATGTCTCTAAGCGTAGATTTTTTTATAGAATTTCATTAGTTTATAAGGAGTCGATTGTTTTAAAGAACTTCTGTAGCTTTTAAAGCGTAGATTTTATAAATAAATTATGTAGATTTCCCCATTTTTCTAAGGAGTAGATTTTTTAAAGAATTTCTGCAGCATTCCCTTATTTCTTTTAAGCGTAGATTTTTTAAAAGAATTTCTTTAGTTTAGCGTAGAACGTTTTAAAGAATTCCTTTAGTTCATATAGCGTAGAAATTTTTAGGAATTTCTGTAGTTCTTAGAGAGTAGAATTTTTTTTAAAGAACTTCCGTAGCTTTCCCTTATTTTTCTAAGCGCAGATTTTTATAGTATTTCTACAGTTCATAAAGACCCTAAACTTCTGTTGACCCTATGGGGTAGATTGTATTTAAAAACTTTTGTAGGTTCTAAGGCGTAGCTTTTATAAAGAATTTTTGTAGCTTTCCCTCATTTTTCTAAGTGTCGATTTTCTGTAGTATTTCTGTAATTTCCTTTAAATGTAGATTTTTAAAGAATTTCTGTAGCATCCCATATTTTTTAAGCGTAGTTTTTTTTAAAGAATTTCTGTAGCAGAATTTCTATGCGTAGACTTTTTATAGAATTTCTGTAGTTTTCCTTTATTTGTCTAAGCGTAGATTTTGTAAAGAATTTCTGTAGCTTTCCCTTATGTCTCTAAGCATAGATTTTTGAAAGAATTTTTGTAGCTTTTCCTAATGTCTTTAAGCGTAAAATTTTAAAGAATTTCTGTAGCTTTCCCTAATGTCTCTAAGAATAGATTTTTTATAGAATTTCTGCAGCTTTCCCTTATTGTTATAAGAATAGATTGTTTTATGGAATTTCTGTAGCTTTCCCTTATTTTTCTAAGCGTAGATTTTTTAGTAAAGAGAATATTTTTTTAAATTTCTGTAGCTTCTAAGGTGTAGTTTTTTTTAAGAATTTCTGTAGCTTTCCCTTGTTTTTTTTTAAGAATTTCTGCAGCTTTAAAGAATTTCTGTAGCTTCTAAGGCGTAGATTGTTTTAAAGAATTTGTATTTAAATAAATTTTTAGTAATTGTTGTAGATTTGAAAAAATAGCCTTTTCTAAGCTACCTACCCGTACATTATTTAAATATTTGATTAGCCGTAAATTTGTTAAAGATTGTTAAAGTAGCCCCTAAAGAGCAGCTTTTTTTAACGAACTTCTGTAGCTCATAAAGTATAGATTGTTTAATTGATCCTTTCCCATGGGTAATTTAAAAAAAAAAATTGTAGACTTCCTTGATTTCCGAAGGCTGGATATTTTAAATCTTTTAAATATTTCTTAATATTCGTTTAATGAATAAGATCAAGGTGTCGATTTTTCTAAAAAATTTTAATAACATCTAAAGCGTACATTTGTAAATAATTTCTATAACCTTTCCTTAGGTCCTAATACGTAGATTTGTTATATTTTTTAACATTTCGTAGATTTCTTATGAAGAAGTTCTGTAATAATTCCTTAGATTCTATTTTTTTTTTGTCACGAGTAGTTACAATTGAAATGACAAATTTTAATACACAATAAGATGACTGGGCTGTTCCCGTATTCTGCAAAATTAAATAAATGAAAATTTTTATATAAAAAAAAGTGACAACTATTGAACACACTTTATCTTGTAGTGGGTGATATAATGAACGAACAGACCCAATGTATTTTAACTTTTACATTGGGCGCCATCTATTTTTCACATAAAATGTAGTATTTTTACATAAATTGGAAGAAGGGTTGTAGTTGAGATTAGTCTTAACATATTTTTTAATATGAAAACGAATTATTTTTTCTTAGTATTTTATAATAAAATATATTTGGCATTTTTATTATAAATAAAATTTTTTTTTTTAAATTTATTTAACCAAATGTCAATGCTATTTGCATTTATTGGTGGCGCCATCTATTATCATTGAAAACCGACACATTGCACGTGACATTTCAAAGAATTGCCACCTAAATGTTCCATCAAAAGTGGTAAAAAATTAAAAATTTGTAAAGGGGAAATAGACAATAAAGTAAAATATCAATTGATTATTTCTCGTACTCAACATATTAAAGGGGAATTGAAACAATTTTGATTAACAGTAATGCATGAATTTTCTTGAACAGAGGACAATTTTTTTACTTATTCGGGATGTTCCCGTACGCAAAATTTATAAAACTTTTCAAATTTATTTCAATTTGCAGGTTCCGAAACATAACAATTAATACCCTTTTATTGTTTTTACATTTCTAATTTTCTTCTGATTTACATTTAATATTTTAATTTTACATTTGTTCTGTTCCGAAAATTGCTAGAATCTTATATTAATCGAAATTGTTTTCAAATCCCTATTTACAAATGTGGATTACGGGAGCATTCCAATTATTTTTTTACGAAATAGCAACGTTTGGTGCATCAATAGCTCTATCTTTTGTAATTTAAATCAGACACGTTGCATGTTACGTGTCACGATGATAACATGAACTCAAATGTTTCCTTTATTTTTCTTTATTATTATTTTTATTTTTTTGTAATATTATATTTACCATAATTGAAAAGTGGCAACACTTTTTTTGCAAAAATTTCCCTCTTTTTCACTGTTGTATTTTGGGATATTTTACCCTACAAATACAACACTAACATAAAGAGTTGTATTATGTGGTACAAATAACCCTCATTGAGGGATATCTATAAACAATTTTATTATTTACTTCCTCTTTTAATACTAATTATCTTATTTATAATTATTTTCCTTAATTATATTTCCAAATTTTGTTAAAAATCCTTTTAAAATCATTAATTCATCTACACAATACACCAAATTGCCCCTTTGGCATCGCAATCGATAACCAGCTAATCGATAGCCCGATAGTCTAACAACTCCATAGGCGATTTTGACATTTCGTCTCTCTTTTTTAATCGATTAGGCGAAAATCGACTTATGCATCCCTATTTTCGCTCTTTTATTTCCGCCATCGCTTGAGAAAGTTTGGAAATTATGGGTGAGTTACGAAAATTTATTAAATTTAACGGGAAAACATAAAAATATGAAAATAAATTTACTAAAAATGTGTGTGCAAGTGTCTAAACTAAACATTACAATAAATGTTTGTGAAATTTGCAAGATTTTATGCATAAAAATGATAAATTAAGCGATGACATGAAATGTCACAAATTGAGAGATAGAAAAAAAGCCGCATTATGTCGCCGTTCCCCATAGTAAAACAGACGTCGTCGTCGTCTTTGTAGTTCACACAAGTGACAAGTTAAAGAAAAATGTGTTAACATGTTTGAAAGAAAAACTCAAAAATATCAAAGACATCCCATAGTGAAAATGGAAATTGAAAAATGCATTAAAATGTTAAAGAAAATCTGCGAAAGATGATATCAAACTTGAAAGTGAGCATCCAATTGATAATAACAATAATGAAGCAAGGGCATTGCCTCCTTTTTTAATGGATGAAATCAATGTGAAAACGACGACGCCTTGGCTGACATATGCGTAAATGTGTGTTTTTGTTTGTGCGTGTGTGTGTGAATGCTTGCCTATGCGCGCTTTATTGTTTATTTTAAGTATCCATGTTATTTGATCTTGGAAGAAGATTTTCTAATGTTTTTCTGTTTTTCCCCCGCATATTTACAGGTAAACCAAGAGGTCTCCGCACAGCCAGAAAGCACGTCAACCATCGTCGTGACCAACGTTGGGCTGACAAGGACTACAAAAAGGCCCATTTGGGAACAAGATGGAAGGCCAATCCCTTCGGTGGTGCTTCCCACGCCAAGGGTATTGTACTTGAAAAAGTGTAAGTATACAACAAGCAAACAAACAACCAACAACAACAAACAAGTGTTTCGGAACAACAAAACAAAAACAACATCATGGACCAAAAATCAAACAAATCAAAAAAAGACCAACCGTCTCTTGCCATGGCTCGCAGTATATTTTTGTGTTTTTGTTTATTTTTTGAAAAATCAAATCACAGGATTATACTGTGAGTTAAGGAGGAGCTGCTAATCCAGACTTTCATCGAATCATCATCAACAAAATCTATATATATTTTTTTCTTTTTCAATTTCCTAAACTAACAAATTTCCCTTTTCCTTTGCAGTGGTGTTGAAGCCAAACAGCCTAACTCTGCCATCCGTAAGTGCGTGAGAGTCCAACTGATCAAGAACGGCAAGAAGATCACCGCTTTCGTACCTCGTGACGGTAGCTTGAACTACATTGAAGAAAACGACGAAGTTTTGGTTGCCGGTTTCGGTCGTAAGGGTCACGCCGTCGGTGATATTCCCGGTGTCCGTTTCAAGGTTGTCAAAGTAGCCAACGTCTCCCTCTTGGCCTTGTACAAGGAAAAGAAGGAACGTCCACGTTCTTAAGAAGCTTCTCCTTTATCCATTATTATTATTTTCTTTTAACCTAAGAAGATTCTGTAAAACAACAACAACAAACAGAGAAAATACCCAAAATAGAAAAAAAATGTTTTATTCTAAAAACATTGCAAAACAAAAAATTTAATACTTTGTTTTTTCATATTCTTTTAGAAAAGAAATCTTAAAACACAACAAGAAAAAAAATATACAAAAAAATTGTTAAAAAAAACTGCTGCTTTGTAGCTGATGTTTAATGGGGTGGAACAACATACAATAATCAAAATACTCGAGATTGTTTTGATGACTTGCAATTTTTTGAAGAAGTATGAGATAACAAGCCTAGCATCGACATATATTTGACCCAACTAAATATGGGGTTCCATGTCTTGACATCAATTTGAGATCGAGAACATTTAGAAGCCGTAAGAAAAGTTTGGGTCCACAAATAAATTAATTTCTTAATTATTTATTTAATTACTACGCTCTAGGCCATACATTAAGATATTAAGCTGCTAATTATCCTGACCATGAATGGGCAGTAAAATACCGATAAATTTTTAAGATTTTAATAATTCGTTAAGGGACTCGAGGATACAATTCGTATAAAAAAAACTTTGGAATAGACTAGACTAGAATTTATTTGTTAGAGGAACAATTATGAAGCGATTTAAGCCCTTCTTAAAACCTTGACTCAACAGATTTTTTTTTTAATTAAGCATTAGAATTACTAAATTTTTTTCAAATGTAGAAATAAATCCGCAAAGTTTGCTTTTAGTGGCTGTAGATTTGGTCTTCGACCGTGGGTTTAAGCCTTCACGCATGGAGCTAAGCAACTGCTATGTGGCTGAATCACTCTTCAAATAGAAAATATATGGTTCGTCGCCGGCCATTGGGAGGGTATTTCAAATTTTCTTCCAATGGGAAGATCTCAGTCGATGTTGCCATAGAAATATACCCTCAGCCTATTGTTTGCGGAGGTCTTGAAATGCACAAAGTTTTTACATAAAGGTCACCTCCCATTTTCGGCATTTTCAAAGTTTTTGCCTCCTTTTTCCAATCTAAGGGACTGTAATTTTGCACATCGGGTTATTGGAGGGTGTCATTCATTTATTTGGTAAATTATTAACATAGGTCCATATTTTGACATACAATTTTCGATTGTTATCTGGATAATAATTTCTATAGGAAAAATGTTATGCCGATATTATAAAGCGAATAATATCGGCATAACATTTAAGGTCTTTGTTTTTGTCCGAGAGGGTTCGGATTTATTGTTGATCAAATCGTGTATTCAAGTCGCTTCAAATTAAATTTACAAGTTTATAAAATATTGAATCTTTCTGAGGAAGGTACCAGAAGTAGTGGACCGATGGGTCCCATCTTCGGACTTTATCTAGTCTTTGCAAAGACAATATGTTGTGCAAAGTTTGGTTCAAATCGGACATTCCATTCGCCTTATTAAGTTTATAAATATCGAACATTTTGACCATTTCGTGGGAGAGCTACAAGTAGAAGTAGCCCAATGAGCCCCATTTTCGGATCTAGGCTTGGTAAAGTTAATTTGTTGTATAAAGTTTGCTTCAAAACGGATAGTCCATTCGCATGATATTATAATATTTTTTCCACAATTTTGACCATTTTATGGGGGAGGTACAAGAAGAAGCGGACCGATATTCCCCATCTTTGAACTTCAACTATGTTTGTAAGAAACGTTAAGATGTGCAAAGTTTGGATGAAATCGATTAGTCCCTTCGAGAGTTATCGTGCGCACCAAACGACCAGACGGGCAACGGACGGACTTTTGTCAATCGACCCCAAATTTTCTGAAACTCATTTGGTCCAAAAAAAAAAAAAAAAATATGGGGTCTAAAACCAATATTTCGGTGAGGCAAATTTTCACCTCGTTAACCATAATGCTGAGGGTATAAAAATACATTGGTCTCAAAGGAAGTTTGAGGCCATTGACTCAGGATGTATGGGGTTCTGTCACAATCTAGGCTATTTACATTGAAACATTTTACCGAGCATTATTTTGGACCTTAGCTCAGGACGGCATTTGAATGTTCTTGCACTTCTATTATAAAATTTCCCAAACTAAACTTAATCTCCAAAGATTACCACTGACCGGTTAATTGTTTTATAATAGGCCATCAAGGGCGATTTTTTATCAACGAATTGCTGACGAAATGAGATGTAGAAATCTCATCTAAAATCTGAAGGTGTTTTTCCGTTAATGTCGTTCTATGTTTTAGTTACCACTAATATTTCGGTTGACTATTGGGCAACTGTGATGGTTCCACAGGATGTATTTCGGAGACTTTTATGTCAGTCTTCCTTAATTTCTTGATATGTTTTCTCCCCTCACCTTAGGCAGCATTAACATTAGAACTTGTTACTGGGTTAACCTACTTTGTCAGGATTCATTTGACATATATACAATGGAATTGACAATTCAAATCCACTGGATTAACGAAATCCAATATAATATAAACGTACTATTAGCTCACAACCAATTTTCATTAAAAAAGCAAAACCTTTCACTTCTCTTCCTTAATACATAGATGACTAAAATAATAGATACTCTTTTTTGTCATTTTTTATGTCAGTTACCTCTAATTTAAATGAAATATTTATAAAACAAACAAAAAATCACCTTCAATCCCTCTAGAACGGTTATACGTAAGGCATTTCATACTACAACACGTCATGCACTAATTACATTTTAACAATGCAGTAAACAAATACAACCCTGCTCATCACAACGTTACAATGGGGTATGTTCAGTGCATGAGATGTAATTAATTGACAGTCTAATTGGAAGTTGGCGCTTTTTTTGTTTGTGAATTTGGTTTAGCAGTGAAAATTGCTGAAATTGTGTTTTAAAACTATTTAAAAAGTGTAATATTTGTTAGAATTTAGTGCAACTGTTGTTCCTTTACGTCGTTTCTATCAAATTATTCTATTTAAATAAGTTTTTCCAAAGAATTTGTCATATCAAATTGCTGTAATGGTACGCGTTGTTGAGAGTAACGTTTGATCAGTTAAGACAAAACGAAACATGATTTGGAAATTGTTAAGAAATAAAGAGTGGACAATGCTGGTGTAATTGAATGCAATGGTACACAACATGACATAGAAGATATTTAACATTTTGATGTCTGTATGTATTTTGTTCTTTACGAATTTTATATTCTTAATATACATGTGTATTTTCATTTCCAGATTCTACCGCTATGCGTCGTATTTAGATTAACAATAATTGGAAGGTAGCCCTCACAAAGTGTCCACAGTGTTGAAAATGTGAAATATACTAAGCAACAGAGACAATTCCCTTAGTTTGAAAATAGAAGAAATATGTTGCCTGAGAAGGGATGTTTTTGAGTTTAAAGTTGAATCTGTGCCCCAATTTACTGGTAAGTTCATAACATAAATTCTGATAATTTTTTTTAAGATCACACTTCTGCGGAAGTATTTCAAAGATTTGATTTTTAATATCCCTATTTTTGGAATGTTGTTGTAGTAGTCCTACCATTTGTATATCATCCCACAAACCCTCCTTATTTATAGGAGACCCCATAAAATATTCGACTGTATGTTGATATTTTTTAATAGAGATAGAGATATTTATAGAGATTTGGAATTTTTATACCATCAACCTTATGGCTAATGAGGGTATATGATTTTTTATACGACAAAAATGTACATTATCGAAATAGTGATCTTGGGCTCTATATATAATTCAGTGTTTGTAAATTTTTAAGAATTTTTATAGACTTTCTCCCCCTGCTGAGATGCTTTGGTGTGAACAGATTTGTAATCTTATCATCTTTGTTGTATACCAACAACACTTTGGTAACAAATATAGTAAACATTTTAAATTGTATTGCTGTTTTCGCGGGATGGAAAAAATCTTATCAGTGATTTTTATATGACACTACACTAGCCTACATGATTAAAATTTAAGATTTTTGAAAAAAATTCGATGGCGAAAAATTTAGTTGAATAACCACAAAATAGCGTTCACATAAAGGTCATGTCCCATTTTCAGCATTTTCCAAGTTTTTGCCTCCTTTTTTCAATCTAAAGGACTGTAATTTGGTGGACGTTGACATTCATTTATTCAGAAAACTATTAACTTAGTTCCATATTTTGACATATAATTTTCTATTTTTTTGACAGTTTTAACCTTAGTGGTTGTATTTTGACATTTTGGTTTGTTGCAGAAAATGTCAATATAAGTCTACATAAGACTCTGGAACCATTTTTATAACCTCCACCATAGTATGGAGAGTATATTAGTTTTGTTTTTCCGTTTGTAACGCATCGAAATAATCATTTCCTCCGACCCTATAAAGTATATATATATATATATTCTTGATCAGGGTAAAAATCTATGACGATTTAAGCATGCCCGCCTTCCCTCTGTCTGTTGTAATCACTCTAGCGTCTAAACGAATTGAAATAGATCGCCAAAATTTCGCATATAGTCGTATTTTGTCTGCAGGCAGGGCAGGCCACGTTTAGGCATATCTCCTATATAAGGGTACCCCCAACTTTGCGGTATTTTTGGGGTTTTGATCGCATTTTTCAACCGAATTCTCTGAAATTTGGTACTTTGAGTTCTTATTGGGTAGCAAATTATAAATATAGGGACATTTTTTTTCAGATAGCCCCCATAAAGGGTACCCCCAATTTTCAGTATTATGGGGTTCTTGGGCGCGTTTTATAACTGAATTTGCTGAAATTTTGTACATTGTGTTTTTATTGGGTACCAATAAAAAATTATAAATATAGGTTCACTTTTCCTGGTATTCCTCATATAACGGTACCCCCAATTTTTTGGTATTTTGGGGGTTCTGATCATATTTTGTGACCGAATTGGCTGTAATTTAGTACTTCGAGTTCATATTGGGTAGCAAATCTCTCCTCAAAAAATTATGAATATGGGTCCATTTTTTCGGATAGCACCCATATAAGGGTACCTTGAGCGCGTTTTTCAACCGAATTCGCTGCAATTTGGTATTTTGCAGTCGTATGTGGTAACCAATCTCCCTACCCAAATTAATTATATTCGCTCCCTTTTTGGCTAGTCCCCATATAACCCCCTTTTTATATTAAAATAGTTAACTGATTTGTTTCGCGTTTTGGGATTGGTTCTAAGACTCTGTTGTAATAATTTCACCTGCGGAGGACATAAAAAAAACTAGAACGTAAGGTTCGATAATGAACTATAACCCGCATTTAGGTCTAGCCCCTGTGTGGGAGGCACCAGTAGGAGTGGATCGAAATTCCCCATCTTCGAACTTGAACTAAGTTTGGAAGAAATAATAAGATGGGCAAAGTTTGGATGAAATCAAAATTTTCTGAAACAAAATTGATCCAAACCTATCAGTATATCTATGGTGGGGGGGTATCCAAAGTTCGCCCTGGCCGAACTTAACGCTTTTCACTTGTTGATATTTTCAGTTTTTGTCGATTTTTTTTTACCGATACTCTGAAGGAAATTTTGTTATCTGGATAATAATTTCTATATGACAAATGTTATCCGGATAATATTTTCTATAGGAACATTTTTATCCGAATAATATTTTCTTAAGGAAAATTTGTTATCCGGATAATATTTTCTAAAGGAAAACTTTTATCTGGATAATATTTTCTGTTATCCGGAAAATAATTTATCCGGATAATATTTTCTATAGGAACATTTTTATCCGAATAATATTTTCTTAAGGAAAATTTGTTATCCGGATAATATTTTCTAAAGGAAAACTTTTATCTGGATAATATTTTCTATTGGAAAATAATTTATCCGGATAATATTTTCCATAGGAAAATTTGTTATCCGGATAATATTTTCTATAGGAAAATTTGTTATCCGGATAATATTTTCTATAGGAAAATTTGTTATCCGGATAATATTTTCTATAGGAAAATTTGTTATCCGGATAATATTTTCTATAGGAAAATTTGTTATCCGGATAGCAAAATTTGTTATCCGGATAGTATTTTCTATTTTATTTTTCAATAATTTTCAAATTTCAACTTCAAAAATCAGAATTTTGAAATTTTCTGCTGTTCAGTGTAATTACTGAAAGCAGAAAAAAATAATCGAATAAATCACTCTCAAAGACAAATAAGTGTTGAATAATGAGCACTAATTGTGCTTTAAGTGTGACCGCTGATTCTCTATTCGGAAAAAAACTCGTACCTAAATTATATGTAGGACCACTATCTAAATAAGTGTGTGTACCAACTTCAATAAAATCAAAATAAAAAACCTTATCGCATTTTGAACAAAAAAACCGCACACCCTGTGCCATGAAGTGCAAAGATAGTGGCCAGTTATGTAAACAAATAAAAACAATCCATAGAACGAACAGAAACTACTACAACAACAACCCGAAGCAATACCTCCACAAATGACCTGGTGCGGTATAAGTTAGCCCTCATTCCAAAGAACCACATTAGAATTTATTGTGGTGGTGGTGGTGGGGTAGCGGCGGTCAAATGCAGCCCGAGGTGGTATCTGAACGATCACAACACCTTGGTGTTGTTGTATTCGTTTGTCGTGCTTTGTTTTGTTTTGGAACGACTCTCTCATTCATTCCGCTGTGAGTTAAAAAAAAACAAGTCTTCCACCTCGGACGTCAGTCTTTAACTTTCAGTCGTCCGCTAAAGTACTACGTTCAGTTTGTTGGGTTCGGTGGCATTCCATTTGTGTGTAAACAAGTTCAAGAAGTCCAGGTGTGTTTGAAATTAAAAAAAAAGTGAATAGAAATGGCATCACAAAGTGCTTTAAATACCAGTGAATTGTTATACGAAGAGAAGCCGCTATATCAGCCCTCATTGCAGGAACTTAAGGAAGGTGAGTTGTTGTGGTCTCAATTAATCGGCAATAAATTTCTACGTAAATTGCTTTTATCTAAATTTGTTTTGCGAGATAAAACACATGTTTTTTGTTTATGATGGCCCATCTATGCAAGAAAACAACAAAAATATTTGCTCTCTTAGAGTTATCTACCTTGAGAGATAAACAGATAATGTTCTCTTTTCTGAATGTACACACCTGAACTTACTGTAAATAACATTTACATTGAAAGGTACATACCGAGAGAGAGGGAGAGACAATTTTGATAAAAGCTCTTTGCCGAACATAACTGTTAAATTTTTAACTGTAAATGGTTGCTAATGTAAATTTATTAACTTTTTAACAGTTATTCACTCAGCTTTGGTTAAGAATTTCGTAAATGTCACCGTTGAAGTTACCAATTGTCCCGATTTGAAAAAGCCGGAATTTGGTTTAATGGATTCGGGTAAGTAGAAATATATATATATTTATTTGGATAATAAAGTTTGTTTTAATTTTTTTAGGTTTGGGTGGTTCACCAACCCTTTTGGAGCTGGGCGGCCCACCATATCTCCTGCCATTGGTTCAACGTGAAAAATTATACAATGTCAAGGAAATTTGTCAGAAGACTATGGGTGGTGGTAAAATTTTGGCAGGTGTGTAAGAAGACCTAACATGCCAGAATTTAAATTTTATCCGTATATTTTCAATAGGGAAATGTTATAAGGATGTTATTTTTTATGATAAAAATTATTCAGATAGTATTTTCTATCCGGATAAAAATTTTATATATATAAAAATATATTCGGATAAAAATATATTCGGATTTTATATATATAAAAATATATTCGGATAATATTTTCTGTAGAAAAAAAAAAATTACTGAAAATATTTGTACAGTAAAAACTCGCTAATCCGGATAATTGATTGCAGACCCCAATCCGGATTACCGAGATTTCCGGATTATCGAGTTTTATTAATTGGTTTAAATTTATATTAATTTGGTGATAATTTAATTATTTTTATGTTTTTATTAAAAGTGAAAATTATTCATTTCAAAAATATGAACTTTGAATATAATGGGTACCATTTTCAATTAAATTTGCAAGGATTTTTTTATTAAAATAAAAAGTAACGTATCCTTACAATCCGGATTTTTGAGTCAAATAAGTCAATCAATCCGGATTATAGGATACGCAATGGGTTGTGGAATGCAGTCCGGATTACCGAATAATCCGGATTGTCGAGGTCCGGATTATCAAGTTTATACTGTATTAGGAAAAAATTATCCGGATAAAATTTTCTGTAGGAACAAATTATCCAAATAAATTTTTCTGTAGGAAAAATTATACAGATATTTGCTGCTATAGGAAAAATTTTTCCGAATAATATTTTCTATAAAAAGATTTTCGAAATATTTTTTGACGAAACAAATTATCCGTATAATATTTTCTATAATAAAAAAATTACATATAATCTTTTCTATAGGGAAAAATATCCAGATAATATTTCTGTAGGAAAAAAAATTATATTTCCTATAGGAAAAAATTATCGGTATAATATTTTCTATATGGAAAATTATTCGGATTTCTATAGAAAAAATTATCTGAATACTATTTTATATAGGAAAAAATATCCGCATTATATCTTATATAAAAAATTATTCGGATAATATTTTCTGTCGCAACAATTTCACGGATAAAATGATCCGTATATTTTTGTACATATAACAAACTTTCCTATCGAAAATATTATCCGGATAAAAAATGATCCTATAGAAAATATTATCCGCATAACCAAATTTCCTATACAAAAGAATTTATTCTATAGAAAATATTATCCGGATAACAATTTTCATATATAAAAAAAATTATTCCTATCGAAAATATTATTCGAATAAAAAAATTCCTATAGAAAATATTATCCGGATGACACATTTTCCCAAAAAATGTTATCCGGATGACACATTTTCCCAAAAAATATTATCCGTATAATAAATAAACCTATAGAAAATATTATCCGGATAACAAATTTTCTTAAAAAATATCCGGACAACAAATTTTCCTATAGAAAATATTATCCGGATAACAAATTTTCCTATAGAAAATATTATCCGGATAACAAATTTTCCTATAGAAAATAATATCCGGATAACAAATTTTCCTATAGAAAATATCCGGATAACAAAATTTTCCTATAGAAAATATCCGGATAACAAATTTTCCTATAGAAAATATCCGGATAACAAATTTTCCTATAGAAAATATTATCCGGATAACAAATTTTCCTATAGAAAATAATATCCGGATAACAAATTTTCCTATAGAAAATATTATCCGAATAACAAATTTTCCTATAGAAAATATTCGGATAACATTTTTCCTCTAGAAAAATATTATCCTATAGAAAAATATTATCCGGATAACAAATTTTCCTATAGAAAATATCCGGATATAAAATTTCCTATAGAAAATATTATTCGTACAACATTTTTCTTATTTAAAATATTCGGATAACAAATTTTCCTATAGATAATATTATCCGGATAACAAATTTTCCTATAGAAAATTTTAACAGAATAACAGATTTTCCTACAGATTTGTCACTATAGAAAATATTATCCGGATAATTTTTAGCTAACGAAAATTATATTCGGATTTTATTTTATTATATAAATAAATATCCGGATAATTTTTCTTATAGAATATAATATCCGGTTCTTATAGAAAAATCGTATCCGGATAAGAGATTTTCCCACAGAAAAAAATTTCCGAATAAAAAAATTTCCTATAGAGAATTTCCGGGTAACATTTTTTCGCTTAGAAAATATTAATCGGATATTTTGTATTTCTATAGCAAAATATCCGGATAATTGTTTTCCTATAGAAAATATTACTCGGATAATTTGTCGCTATAGAAAATATCCGGATAATTTTACCGGTTTTAAAAAAGAATATCCGGGTAATGTTTTCCTATAAAAATAATAACCGGTTAATTGTTATTTATAAATAATATCCGGATATTTTTTTCTGTAGAAACTATTATCCAAATATTTTTTGTTGTTTGAAACTATTATCCGAATATTTTTTCCTATAGAAATATTATCCGGGTATTTATATATATATTTTTTAAATGTAATTTTAATTTTTCCCCACTCCAAACAGTTGGTGCCGGTGCTGGACCCTATCCTCTGCGTAATTCCAATTGTGAAGGTATCTATAATATGAGCATCTCAGAAGATGGCCAACTAAAAAGTGGTAGCTACACCGCCAAGGTCTCTGGTTTAGAAGAGACATGTGTATTGGAATCTATTCCCGATACCGAACCACGATGTGCATTACTTTTAAATTTATTTGTGTGTCGCGGCGAACCAGGTCAAGTATTAAAAATCGCATGTAAAAAGCGTACCGGCCATTTGAATTTTATTGAATGTATACGCCAAGGTCTGTTGGAGAGATATCAGGATAAGTGTGTGGGTAAGTATCGTCCTTTCTTTCGAACTTTAATTTATTATTTCTCTTTTATTAACTTTTCTTCTTCGTCTTTGCTTTTTGCCTAGGTATGGGTGGCATGTTTAAAATTAATCAAGGCAAAGCCCATCAGCATGTCATGCGGGATTTCAGCAAAACACCCATTGTCGATGAACATGGTCTGAATCAATGGCTGAAATTCTATGAAATGCCAGCTACCTTAACTGCCGTGGGCACATTGATAACTCATGAACACGTAAGACTCGTGAAGAAGTGACTCAGTCACTCTCTGGGTGCTTGCCTAGCTGGCTGGCTAACTGGAGATTAATGTTTGCCTTAATATCGCCGTTATTAATTTTTTTGTCTCTCTTTTTATAGGATCTGGATTTACGTTTACAACATTTCCACTCATTTTCCAACTCCAATTGGGGTGGCCACTATCATTACGACACCACACCTGAGATTGTGGAATATGAGGCTTATCTGAATGTGGCCGAACGTGTGGTGCGGGTGGATAAACCAGTGGAGACACATAAATTCGGTAGAGATTAAATGTAGACGAATCATGAAAAGAATGCGAGGTGGATGGAAAGAGGGACCAGCCGTCCTGTTGGTGTATTTGATGATGGTGCTTTTAATGACTTAATTTTGATTGCTCGTCCATCCCGCCATACTTTCGGTATAGCTGTGTGGAATTTTTTCTTTGTATATATGTATGTGAATACACAAAGTTTTGTTACACAAATATAATAAATTTTATTTTTATGATATATGTAGAACAACAGTAACGTAAGCATATTTTCAAAAGTGGCCGGAATGGAAGCCAGGGGCCATTGCTTCTGATCTCCCCACTTACACCCTCCAATTTTCCAAGTTTATGTGATTGTTATAAACTGCTTTTAATGCAAGATAATAACTATACCATTTATTAAATGAGGCCGCAGAGCAGAATATTTGTTGGTTGTTGTTTTCAGTTCTGTTCGCTTCGGTTCAGTTGTTGTGGATTTTTATGGCCATTGTCGTTTTATCCATTAAATCCATATTATTTGAGATGTTATGTATAATAAGTGTTCGTTCATCTACTACTGCTGCTGCTGCTGGCACCGAACACTACCCTCATTCCACATGGTATGATATTAAAAGAGAATGGGAAAAAAAAGAAACAAAATAATGAGGCCATTGCTTAAGAAAATTATATGAGAAAATGGGTGTGTTTTCCATTTTTTTTTTCGATGATATCCACAGCTCAAATTAGTTCCATTTGCAACAAGGGGTGTGGCTTCATTGTGTTTTATCACAGGGAGAAAGAGAGAGAGTATTTGTTATTGGGGTGGCAGCAACCAATCCCAATCATGAATTTCTCTTTATAGATAACGGCATGCTTATTACAATATGAGATAAACTCTCTTTAACGGTAGTATTCTCTTTAAGAGTGCTTAACTTGAAATCCAATTTGTCAGAGATGGAAGTAACAAATTAGATAAATGACAGCAGACGAGAATGTTTTTCAAGGGTTAACCATGGGTTAACCAAATCGAGGATTTTTTAAAAAAAAAAAATTTTCAAGGTTTAGACGAGGCCTACACAAACAACCATGTTGTCAGGATATTATAGCCTTGTGCCCCAAGAGTTTGTAACGCCGCGAAATATTGGTTCTAGACCCACCTTTAAGTATACCGATTGTCATATCTCTACTAGCTGAGTCGATCCAGACTTGCGTGTCCGTCCGTCTGTCCATTATAATTTGTTATCAAGGTACAGTCAGCAGTTATGGACCAATCTTCACCAAATTTTGCATTTGTGGGGGATATTTAAGTGTAACTCCCACATCCTACTACATACAGCCATATAATTGGTATCAATTTAAAGACCAACCATTCCTTTTGGATATACTATCAATTTCTCGGGTCTTTGTCTTTCATATACGCTACAGAATACAAAATTTTTTACGGCCTCTGTAGCAAACAGAAAAAACGACAAATTTTAAGTTTTTGGTCCCTTTTTCTGGTCGCTCTAGAGGCCGCAATTATGGCCCAAACATTGCGAATTTTTACATGGAGAAGGGGATCCGGCCAAAGAATAAGTATGACTGTTTCGGGTCAAATAGACCCTGACTTTGTGTGAAAAATGGCAAATTTTTATTCTATAGCGTATATATTTACCCCGTAAGGACATAGACCCGAGAAGTTGAAGAGGAGTGGTTGGTCTTTAAATTGATACCAATTATATTGTCGTATGTACTCGGATGTGGGAGCACAATTTACCTAAAATCGAACGAAACTATATATATGAGAGCTAAATCTAAATCTGATCCGATTTCAACAAAACTTCATAAATACCAAACAGGACCTAATTATTAGGCTGTGCAAAATTTTATCTCAATCGGAAAAATATTGGGAGTTTGATGCACCACTTGCATATAATCGGATAAACTATATATGTGGGAGAAATATATCTACAACTGAACCGATTTCATCAAAACTTCACGTAGATCAAACTGGACCTAATCTAGTACGCTGTGCAAAATTTTGCTTCATTCTGAAAAATATTGAAAGTTTGGTGCACCATCTACATAAAATCGTACGAATCTATATAAAGAAGTTATATCTAAATCTGAACCGATTTTTACGAAACTTGGCACACATCACTCCAGGCTTAACTCAGTACGCTGTGCCAAATTTACATTTACCTTAAATAGCACTAAAATATATATGGGAGCTATGTCTAAATCTGAACCGATTTTCACGAAACTTGGCACACATCACTCCATGTTCAACTCAGTACGCTGTGCCAAATTTCGTGCAAATCGAAACATATTTAGGGTCTTTGGTGCATTATTTACTTTAAATCGGGCGAAAATATATATGGGAGCTATATCTAAATCTGAACCGATTCTAGGCTCAATTCAGTACGCTGTGCCAAATTTCGTGCACCATTTAAATAAAATCGGACGAATATTTACAGGTGCTTACGAGTTCAGATATTATGTAGTAACTCATTGATTTTGTATTTAGGGTACTCATTGGATAGCAAATTCTAAATCCTACAAAATATTTTCAAGATTGGTCCACTTGGTAGACTAGTCCTCTTACCAGAAAATTATCAATATTGACTTAAAATAAGGGGTAGACCCCATCAAATGGTTGTCATGCCCTTTAAATTTTTTCCACAAAAAATCAGAACCTTTTGTAAAAAATAAAAAAAATAGATTTTCCAAAAAAATTTCCAAAAAATTCACGCCTAGGTTAATCTTTGAACAATATTTCTTTAAAAAATTCGCAACTTTTGTGTGTCTTCGAATATTTTCTTTAAAAAAACCGCACCATTTGTAAGTTCCTGAAAAAAATAGTCCTAAAAAAAAATATTTAAACCTACTTTAACTTTTGAAAAACAAACCTGAAAAAATCCGCAATTTTGGTAAGTCCTTGAAAAAATATTTATTAACAATTTTACGCCTCGGTTAACCTTTGAAAAATATTCTTAAAAATATACGCCTTGGTTAATCCTTGTAAAATGTTTCTTTAAAAAAATCCGCACCTTTTGTAAGGCCTCGAAACATTTCTTTAATCAATCCGCACCTTTGGTAAGTCCCTGAAAAATATTCTTGACAAAATGTACGCCTTGGTTAACCTTTAAAAAATAGCACTGAAACTTAATATGGCGAATTAAAATCCAAACCTTGATGAAGCCTCCGACAAAACATTCTTTAAAAAATCCACGCCTTGACAAAATATTCTTTAAAAAAGCCACGCCTTGTTGTGGCCTCCGACAAAATATTCATTAAAAAATCCACGCCTTGTTGTGGCCTCCGACAAAATATTCTTTAAAAAATCCAAGCCTTGTTGTGGCCTACGACACCAAAAATATTCGTTAAAAAATGAACTTATCATCTGGCCTTTGAAAATATTCTTTAAAAGATCCACTTCTAGTCAAACCCTTTAAAAAATATTTTTTTTTAAATCCACACTTTTGTTAACCCTTGAAAAAATGCCTTAAAATGTTCACGTTTCTTGGTTTCCCAACCCTGCTTACAATTTACATTTTGCCATCACTGTTAAATCTCTTTATATTTCTTCTTTTATGCTTATTAATCATGCGTACTGATTTCTCTTCTCTCCTCTCTCTCATGCTGTTGCATTAGTATTTGTTTCCGTTATTTGTAATAATGGAGAATTCTTATTGCTGGCGTTTTGTTGTTGTTGTTGTTGTGCTCTAGATTTCTTATTGGGGAGTTGCCTATTCTGTTTGGCGGTGATGATGATGTTGTTGTTTACTCTATTTGTTTTTTTGTTTTTCTTGTAAGAGCCATTTATATCTTGTTGTTTTTTGTTTCGCTCTCTCTCCCTCCATAAACAATTCATTTATTCATTTGATGGCAGACAAAACACATCGTGAAAAGCATAATAATTGCATCGTTTCAGGTTATATTTTTGGCGAAGAAGGAGATGCTGTTCCCCCGTCCCCGCTGTTCATGCTGCCGGCCGCTCTACTCCTCTGCTCATATTTATCTGCAATCATTTATGTATAAAACTGAAAATAATGTTGGCGGCGATGGCAGAGACAGACGTTAGATTTTCTTATATATACACATCTACATATTTGTGTGTATTTAAGATTGTTGGTTTGTATCTGTGTGTGTGTTGTGTGCTGGTTGTATAAAATTCATTTCTTTTCCAAAATACTTAAAACATAATAATTCGCCATATTAAGTTTCAAAACCCACAGACAACAACAATAGCAACCATGCGAAATATTACAATGGTGGAGATTATTTTCAGCTGCTTCAGCTTTTGCCAAGAAAATGATAATCGGTAATTCAGTCGATTGGAATAAATTATTTATATCGTATTGGGATGATGATATATTTATGGATACATACATACATATGTATGTACATACATACATTTTATATAAATTTATTGAAAATGAAATTTATAGATTTTTTAAGGAATATTTCGTCAATCTTTAATCATGGTCATGGATTTTTTAAAGGATATTTTTCAAGGAGGCGTGGATTTTTTAAGAACTCTTTTTAAGGACTAATGAGTCGTGGATTTTTTAAGGTTTCATCGAGGCTTAACCGAGGCGTGGATTTTTTAAAGAATATTTTTTAAGGTTTCATCGAGGCTTAACCGAACCGTGGATTTTTGTAAAGAATATTATTTAAGGTTTCATCAAGGCCTAACTGAGGCGTGGATTTTTTTTTTTTTTTGAATATTTTTTAAAGTTTCATCGAGGCTTAACCGAGGCGTGGATTTCTTAAAGAATATTTTTTCAAGGCTTAACCGAGGCGAGGATTTTTTTAAAGAATATTTTTTCAAGGCTTAACCGAGGCGTGGATTTTTTTTAAATAATATTTTCTCAAGGCTTAACCGAGGCGTGGATTTCTTAAAGAATATTTTTTCAAGGCTTAACCGAGGCGTGGATTTTTTTAAAGAATATTTTTTCAAGGCTTAACCGAGGCGTGGATTTTTTTAAAGAATATTTTTTTAAGAATATTTTTTCAAGGCTTAACCGAGGCGTGGATTTCTTAAAGAATATTTTTTTAAGAATATTTTTTCAAGGCTTAACCGAGGCGTGGATTTCTTAAAGAATATTTTTTCAAGGCTTAACTGAGGCGTGGATTTTTTAAAGAATATTTTTTCAAGGCTTAACCGAGGCGTGGATTTTTTAAAGAATATTTTTTCAAGGCTTAACCGAGGCGTGGATTTCTTAAAGAATATTTTTTCAAGGCTTAACCGAGGCGTGGATTTCTTAAAGAATATTTTTTCAAGGCTTAACCGAGGCGTGGATTTCTTAAATAATATTTTTTCAAGGCTTAACCGAGGCGTGGATTTTTTTAAAGAATATTTTTTCAAGGCTTAACCGAGGCGTGGATTTTTTTAGAGAATATTTTTTCAAGTCTTAACCGAGCCGTGGATTTCTTAAAGAATATTTTTTCAAGGCTTAACCGAGGCGTGGATTTCTTAAAGAATATTTTTTCAAGGCTTAACCGAGGCGTGGGTTTCTTAAAGAATATTTTTTAAGGTTTCATCTAGGCGTGGATTTTTTTTAAGAATATTTTTTCAAGGCTTAACCGAGGTGTGGATTTCTTAAAGAATATTTTTTAAGTTTTTTTAAAAAAAAATTTTTTAAGAATATTTTTTCAAGGCTTAACCGAGGCGTGGATTTTTTAAAGAATATTTTTTCAATGCTTAACCGAGGCGTGGATTTTTTTTAAAGAAAATTTTTTCAGGGCTTAACCTATGCGTGGATTTTTTTAAAGAATATTTTTTCAAGGCTTAACCGAGGTGTGGATTTCTTAAAGAATATTTTTTAAGGTTTTTTAAAGAATATTTTTTTAAGAATATTTTTTCAAGGCTCAACCGAGGCGTGGATTTTTTTAAGAATATTTTTTCAAGGCTTAACCGAGGCGTGGATTTTTTTAAAGAATATTTTTTCAAGGCTTAACCGAGGCGTGGATTTTTTAAAGAATATTTTTTCAAGGCTTAACCGAGGCGTGGATTTTTTAAAGAATATTTTTTCAAGGCTTAACCGAGGCGTGGATTTTTTTAAAGAAATTTTTTTCAGGGCTTAACCGATGCGTGGATTTTTTTAAAGAATATTTTTTCAAGGCTTAACCGAGGCGTGGATTTCTTAAAGAATATTTTTCACGGCTTAACCGAGGCGTGGATTTTTTAAAGAATATTTTTTAAGGCTTAACCGAGGCGTGGATTTTTTAAAGAATATTTTTTCAAGGCTTAACCGAGGCGTGGATTTTTTAAAGAATATTTTTTCAAGGCTTAACCGAGGCGTGGATTTTTTAAAGAATATTTTTTCAAGGCTTAACCGAGGCGTGGATTTTTTAAAGAATATTTTTAAGGTTTCATTGAGGCGTGGATTTTTTTAAAGAATATTTTTTAAGGTTTCATCGAGGCGTGGATTTTTTTAAAGAATATTTTTTAAGGTTTCATCGAGGCGTGGATTTTTTTAAAGAATATTTTTTAAGGTTTCATCGAGGCGTGGATTTTTTTAAAGAATATTTTTTAAGGTTTCATCGAGGCGTGGATTTTTTAAAGAATATTTTTTAAGGTTTCATCGAACCTTAACCGAGGCGTGGATTTTTTAAAGAATATTTTTTAAGGTTTCATCGAGGCGTGGATTTTTTAAAGAATATTTTTTAAGGTTTCATCGAGGCGTGGATTTTTTAAAGAATATTTTTTAAGGTTTCATCGAGGCGTGGATTTTTTTAAAGAATATTTTTTAAGGGTTCATCGAGGCTTAACCGAGGCGTGGATTTTTTTAAAGAATATTTTTTAAGGGTTCATCGAGGCTTAACCGAGGCGTGGATTTTTTTAAAGAATATTTTTTCAAGGCTTAACCGAGGCGTTGATTTTTCTCAAGGCTTAACCGAGGCGTGGATTTTTTTTGCAAGGCTTAACCGAGGTGTTGGATTTTTTTAAAGAATATTTTTTAAGGTTTCATCGAGGCTTAACCGAGGCGTTGATTTTTCTCAAGGCTTAACCGAGGCGTGGATTTTTTTAAAGAATATTTTTAAATTTTTAAATATTGTGTTTGGTTGTTATCCTTGCTAAAACCAGGATTAGTGTGATTTGCTAAGACATAAGGGTTATAAGATTTATGCCACAACCTCAAACCCTACACACAGATGGCGCTACTTATGTTGTGATTTACATAACATTCTAATACACAGAACATTATAATTTTTTTTTTTAATATCCGAAACGACTGATTTTCAAATTTTTTGAAGTAATTCACTATTTTTTGTGTCTTCTTAAAGGATTTCCACCTTTTTCTTAGGATGAATTTTATTTAATTTCTTATGATCTCTTGATACTGATATAGAAGATTTCCAATTAGAAATGATGGGAAATGTGTTGAGGCAAGCTAAACCTAGATGGCGTTAACTCAATTTTTGTTCAAGAAGAACTACCAATAAAAATCTACCCCGCAGTTAAGGATTGAAAAAAAAATATTTTTAAACCAGTGAGCGGAGCAGTATAGTCGGACGGGGCCGACCATATGATACCCTACACAACTTCCACAAAAATCTAACTTTTTGCGGGTGTTTATTCCGAACCTGGGCAATATTTCGTGATATTCGCACCCTCTTTTTTGATTATAGGTCAACTTTATTTCACTTTCTAAATCTGGCATATTTTCTATTTTTTCTTGAAGTGAATTTTTACGCCATAAAATAAAAAACTGGTAACATTAGGTTTTGGTTGATTTGACCCTCGGAATATTGACCGATCATCATCTAAACAGCCGCTCTAAGTATTTGGTCACATCCCCTTCACCTTGTAAAATATACGATGTTCTGCGTATAATAGAGCGAATAGAAAACCTGACAAAATTAAAGGATTCCGTTCATTGCACCCCCTGAATAAAATCTCAACTTCACCGAAAACTATATGCGTCGTCCTTGACCATAATCGGAACTTCCTTTACAATTTCAAAGCGATCAGCGGGACATTTCCGTCCTCTAATGGAGTAATAGTAATACTATGCACATAGACACAATTACCTTATTATATATAACTCCATATCTGAGCACATCCGACAATATAATTGGCATCAATTTAAAGGTCAACCGCTCCTCTTGGATTTACTATCAACTTCTCGGGTCTATGTCCTTCAGGGGTAAATATATACGCAATAGAATACAAATTTGTTAATTTTCACACAAAAGTCAGAGTCCATTTGACCCGCTAAATATAGACCGATCTTTATAAAAATAGGCAGGCTTATTCGTTGGCCCAATCCCCTTCTCCATGCAAAACTTCACGATGTTCGGGCCATTATTGCGGCCTCTGGAGCGACCAGAAAAACCGACAAAAATTTAGTATTTGGCCCATTTCATCCCCTAAATATTAATCGATCTTTACCAAAAACAATAGGGGTCTTCATTGGCCACAACCAATCCTATATGCAAAATTTCATGAAGATTGGTCTATAACTGTGGCCTGTATCGTGTTTACAAATTATATTGGACAGACGGACGGACTGACACACATGTCTAGATCGACTTAGCTAGCCGAGATATGACGATCTGTATACTTAAAGTTGGGTCTAGGACCAATATTTCGCGGCGTTGCAAACTCTTGGGGCTGCACAAAGCTATAATACCCTGACAACATAGTTGTGTAGAGTATAAAAAGGCCTTGGTTGTGGCCCTGAATCTACGGCTTGATTGGGGCCTTAATGAATATTCTTTAAAAATCCAGGCATTGAAAAAATACTTTTTAAAAATACTTCTTAAAAATATTCCTTAAAAATACACGCCTTGTTTGGGACCCTGAAAAAATATTCCTTAAAAATCCACGCCTTGTTTGGGACCCTGAAAAAATATTCCTTAAAAATCCACGCCTTGTTTGGGACCCTGAAAAAATATTCCATAAAAATCCATGCCTTGTTTGGGACCCTGAAAAAATATTCCTTAAAAATCCACGCCTTGTTTGGGACCCTCAAAAAATATTCCTTGAAAATCCACGCCTTGTTTGGGACCCTGAACAAATATTCCTTAAAAATCCACGCCTTGGTTAGGACCTTCGAAAAAAAAAAATTAATAAAAAAAATCCACGCCTTGTTTGGGACCCTGAAAAAATATTCCTTGAAAATCCACGCCTTGTTTGGGACCCTGAACAAATATTCCTTAAAAATCCACGCCTTGGTTAGGACCTTCGAAAAAAAAATAATAAAAAAAATCCACGCCTTGTTTGGGACCCTGAAAAAATATTCCTTGAAAATCCACGCCTTGTTTGGGACCCTGAAAAAATATTCCTTAAAAATCCACGCCTTGTTTGGGACCCTCAAAAAATATTCCTTGAAAATCCACGCCTTGTTTGGGACCCTGAACAAATATTCCTTAAAAATCCACGCCTTGGTTAGGACCTTCGAAAAAAAAAATAATAAAAAAAATCCACGCCTTGTTTGGGACCCTGAAAAAATATTCCTTGAAAATCCACGCCTTGTTTGGGACCCTGAAAAAATATTCCTTAAAAATCCACGCCTTGTTTGGGACCCTGAAAAAATATTCCTTAAAAATCCACGCCTTGTTTGGGACCCTGAAAAAAAATTAATAAAAAAAAATCCACGCCTTGTTTGGGACCCTGAAAAATACATTCTTTAAAAATCCACGTCTTGAGTAAGACCTTGAATAAATACTTTTAAAAATCCACGCCCGTTTTAATCGTTGAAAACAAATTAAAAAAAATCAATCCTTTAATAGACCACTACTTCTGCGAATGCTTGAAAAAAATACTCTTTCAAAAATCTAAGCCTCAATTTTGCACTTAAAATTATTATTAAAAAAATCCCCGTTTTGTTTGAAACATGGAAAAATATTTTTTTGAATTATCCCCTCCTTGAAACAAATATTCTTCAAATTGTATTTCAATATTAATCTCCCAAATTAATTCCAACATGACTCGTACACAACAAATTTTGTGGTTTCATCCACAAAAAAAAGGAAAAATCGACTTCAAGTTTTAACAGCTGTCAACGATTTTTAAAATGTCTCGGCTAAAACACTTATCATCGGAACAACAACAACAACAACAACAAAACAAAAAAACTGAAACCAAAAACTACAATTTATTTTATTTCATTCTATTTTATCACTTTTATCACATCGGAACAATTAATTTCATTTTACAATTATTTACGAGAATGAATTGAAGCCACCCCCACCCCCTACTCCTCCTCACAGAAACTCCAACGTCCATAAAAATGCGTGATTTCCAATAAATTATTGTTACCAATTAAAAATGAAAACGCCACAAAAGCCACAACCACACACACACAAAGGAAGAGATACAAAGTTGCTCTCTTCTTTGTCCGAATGGTGAAATATTAACTGTGACGAGGACCACCGAACGTTTATCACTTTTTTCCTTCGTTTGGTGGAAACGAGTACAAAAGGGTGACTGCGGGGGTCATTAATGTCATTTGGTGCCAATAAAACAAGCAAAAACAACAGCTAATTGTTGAGAGCAGCAGGACCGGCTGAACAAGGATATTTTTGCTGCCACAAGTCCAAAGCAAACAAACAAAAGGAGTTGTTTGCAACCCCCTTTTCGATTTGGTCCATTTGTGAAGTGTGACTCGAACTCCCCTCACCAAATCTCAATTACACGTTTGACACCTTGTGTGCCAAATTTTTTTTGAAATCCATCCGTCCAGCCAGTCGTTCATTCATGGGTGTTTGGTGTGTTTTGAAGTAGGGGGTGTTTGCAGCAGAGGGGTTAATTGCAGCAATTGACTGTCTGACTTGACTCACTTCCCAATTTTGATTTTAAAAATCTCTTCTTTATTGAGTTCGCATTGAATCTGAAGACCGATGTGGCCTTTTTAAATTGTTCGCTAAATTGTCAATCATTTTGGTTTGGCCAATTAATTATTTGCCACAAAGAAGAATAAGAAGGTGGTGGAGGCGGAAGTGCAGGGTGGATCCACTAACAGTCAATGCCTTTGTTTTCCCAGTGTAGTTAAATGGCCGTTTATTGTTTCCAATGACAACCATTTGCACAATTCCTCTTCGACTGTGGTTGGTGGCTTCATTTAGGTGTGAAATAATTTTGAGGTCTGGTAGTGTTTTGTTGTTGTCGTTGTTGTTATTGGCCAAGCAATTAACAAAGTGTGCAGTGTTGGTTAATTACACTGATGCTTGTATTATTAGTCTCCAACCAAATGTGAGGGTGGTCATTAGTGGTGACCTTGAAATAATATTTTATTTGCGTGAAATTTTCAATGGATTTATTTTGAGGACTCGCACAAGCCTGGATTTAAAAAAAAAAATTGTGAGCACGACCAGAACCTTGGATACTTAAACAAAATATTTTTTAAGCAACAATTGATGTCGGAATGTTTTAAAATATTATATGATACCCTTCACCACTTTGGGTATATCCAACAGATGAATCCTAACAGACGTCGAATTTTTCAAGGACCTATATATATCGAAATCTAAACCGATTTCAAATAAACCTGCCACACGTTATGTTATAGTAACTTCAGTACGTAGTGCAAAATTTTGTGCCGATTGGACCCACCTTGGTAATGCGTTTATATCCAACTTCTAGGTTATACTAACTCTAGTACGTTGAGCAAAATTTGTGTCAATTTTGTGTAAAATCGGACGAAAATATATATGTAGAAGCTATATCAAAATCTGAACCGATTTAAATAAGACTTGTCAGAAATTAATTTATATTAACTACTAAAACGTTGCGTTTTTAGTGCATAATTTACATAAAATCGGAAGAAAAAATATGTAGGAGCTATATCAAAATCTGAACCGATTTTCACGAAACTTAACACAGATCATTCTAGACTTAAATTATTACGGTATGCCAAATTTCGTGGAAATCGAAAGATATATAGGGACTTTGGTACATCGTTTACCTTAAATCGGACGAAAATATATATGAGAGCTATATCTAAATCTGAACCGATTTTCAGAAAACTTATTACACATCATTCTAGACTTAATTCATTAGGTTATGCCAAATTTCGTGCAAATCGAAAGATATATAGGGACTTTGGTACATCGTTTACATTAAATCGGACGAAAATATATATATGGGAGCTATATCTATATCTGGACCAATTTTCAAGAAATTGTACACACATCATTCTAGACCTAATTCAGAACGCTGTGCCAAAGTTCGTGCAAATCGGAAGATATATAGGGACATTGGTACACCATATACCTTAAATCGGACGAAAATATATATGGGAGCTATATCTAAATCTGAACCGATTTTTCCCAATTTCAATAGGGTTCGTTCTTGGCCCAAATAAGTGACCTATGCCAAATTTCATCCAATTCGGATCATAAATGCGACCTGTACTGTGTTTTGGAAATTTGGTACATTGGATTCTTATTGGCTACTAAATTTCCCAACAAAAAATTATGAATATAGGTCCACTTTTTCTGGAAGCCCCCATATAACGGTACCCTCTAATTTTCAGTATTTTGGGGTTCTTGAGCGTGTTTTTCAACCGAATTCGCTGATATTTGGTAAATTGGGTTCTTATTGGTTATTAAAATCCCTAACAAAAAATTATAAATATAGGTCCACTTTTTCTGGTAGCACCCATATAATGATACCCCATAATTTTCAGAATTTTTTAGGTGTTTTGATCGTATTTTTCCACCGAATTGGCTGTTACTTTATTATTTTGAGTTCTTAATATGTACTTAATCTCTCCACAAAAAATTATAAATATAGGTTAATTTTTTTCGGGTAGCCCCCATATAAGGGTACCCTCCAATTTTAAATTTTTTTTTTTTTGGGTTCTTGAGCGCGTTTTCCTGCAATTTAGTATTTTGTAGTCGTATATGATAACAAATGTCCCTACCAAAAATTAATTATATTCGCCCCACTTTTTGGGGTAGTCCCCATATATCGCCCATTCCTTTATTAAAATAGTTACCGGCAGCTTCCAGCCAACCTCCTGAAATAATTCCTGAGTACGTTCGTGATGGTCTCATGTTCCACCATACCAAGCGTTGACTGATTTTGGATTTATACATATTGACAATTTTGACCTTTTGTGGGGGATGCACCAGAAGAAGTGAATCAATAGATGCCATCTTCCTACATAATCTAGGCTTGCTTAAGATAATAGGTTGTACAAAATTTGGTTCAAATAGAATAGTCCGTTCGCATGATATTATAAAATTTAATTTTTGCACAATTTTGACCATTTTGTGTGTGGGAGGAGCCAGAAGGTGTGGAATGATATTCCCAATCTTCGAACTTGAACTAAGTTGGCAAGAAATAAGAGGTTGTGATGAAATCCAACATTTCTGAAACGGATTTGGTCCAAAGAAACATGGGGTCTGGAACCAATATTTCGTTTCATTAGCCATACGACAGAGGGTATAAATATCCATTAAAAATTGCGGAAATTTGTATTTAATGTACATTATGGTTTCCATAATCGGTTTGTAGACCTGTCGGTATACGTCCACTTTTTGGTATGTTCCCTATATTTTCATTTCAAGTACCTGTCAGTATACCTTTGGTGGAGGGTATCCAAAGTTCGGCCTGGCCGAACTTAACGCTTTTCACTTGTTCTCAGTCACAATTCTCAGTTTAATAGAATTTTTTTACTCAAAAAATTCTGTTCGCAGTTTCTTAGGGGTTTTTTCATTAGCTTTTTGAGCCATGTTTTTTGTCGAAAAAAATTGATATTTTGAGAGATGAAATGAATCTTCCGATTATGGGGGACTTTTCTCAATAGAAAAAAAATTGTGCTTCAGAAGGTCTGTTTTTGGATGAAGAAAAATTGATGATCCTCAGTTTCCATAACAACAAATGTTCATGTTTTTCACACACGAAGTTTTAGATTTTTTCATCTATTCATAAAAATTCTTACCCGTTGATGATTTTTTTTGTCAATTGAACCCTTCATGTCAAAGGAATCACCTACAAGATTTTTTTTGCCTGCTCAAATTCCTTTTTCTACTTTTAATATTTTCCAAGATTTTTTTTAAAATTTGCCTTAGCTTTGCGCAATCAAAACCCACTAAATTTTAAAAAAAGGATAATTAGTGTGCAATAATCCTTTTACAAGCCTTTCCTTCATTAATATCCCTTTCCCTTCTGTCCAAAATATTTGTTGTTGTAATGTGATAAAAAAAAACGGAACGACGATAGGTGTCAATATGCCGAATATCCTGTAATATTTGGCAACACTTTTATGACGCCATTATGACAACAGGACATCGAACAGGAAGAGAGAAAAAATATTCAATTGATGTTTACCTTTTTTTAAGTGAGTTGTTTGTTTTTTTATAATTTTAGGTAGTAGTAAAGGATAAGGCAACAACAACAATATATTGACGAAGTTAAAAAACATTGGAAAATATTGCCCATTATGACTTCATCATGGCGTAAATAGTTTTTTTTACGTAAAGGACGTATAGGATTGTCAGCAGCGAGCCATTGTCAGGAAACCTTTTCCTTCCCGCAATCATCAAAACACAGAGAAAGGAAGAAAGAAAGAAGGGGTCATAAAAATTGCCGAACAATGCCAGCTAACAATACGCAATTTATTTTTTACAACTCCTTTCTTCCGTCTTCTGTTTTTTTAGTGTGTCCGTCTGTCGGGCCCTTTTGTGTGTGTGTGTGTGGGTTGTGTCATGTTGCGTTTTTTCGCTTTCGCGAAAATTCATATTTCAAACCTTTATCAAGGGGTTGGGTAGGAATGCGTGCCTTCTTCACCTGGACGGACAAGCACACACACAGCGAGTGTGTGGGTTTGTGTGCGCGGATCCTTTTGTGTTTTTTAATAGAAAAAAAGAAAAAAAAACGACGACGTCGATGTTTTTTTTTACGATGCAACATTAGCCGATGTCATATAACCGGTTGGTTGTGTAACCCTTATGTAATACCCTTGCCTAATATTGTGAGTGAAAACAAAAAAGAATTCCGCGAAACGGAAGGATGGACGCACGGACGGACATACGGCATGGTAATATTGCATCCTTTTACAGCACATAGTTAAATCCGCTGCTGATGATGTCTTCCTCTTCATACAATTTCAATATACCTGTCCTGCGTTTTTGTCGTCTTCACTTCTTTTTTTTTTGGCAATTTATGACTTAATCATTTCTCTTCCTTATCCGCGACGTTTTTTACGATTGCCAATAAAAAAGAAGTACTTTGTTGTTGTAAGTTCGTGTTTTTTTTTTGCATGTGTCCAGCTAACCCGTCAGGATGGCTTTAATGTTGGTGGAAGAGGTAAATTGCGAAGGGTTTTGAAAGAGTTTCTGCGAAAGGATAATAAACCTTTCCCTTTTTCTTGTGGGCATTAGGTTTTTTCGGAAACTCCTCCTTGCAGGATAACAGCAAATTATTATATTATGAAAATTTACGCAAGTTGCTGTAAGACTGCGTAGCTGCCGTCAACTCAAGGTTACTCCTTGTGTTTTTTATGAAAAACATAAAAAATTGTATAATTTTTTATAAGATTCTGCGGAATTTTGTGTGCAGGATGTAATTTTTTTAGGGATCCGTAAAAAACACTCATAATTATTAACAAAGAAGTAATTATAGAAGTCACAAATGTTGCGTGTTGCAAAGGTTTTTAGTTTTTATGATTTCCTATTTTCTTCAGCGGTTCTCAGAATCCATCAAAATTTACGCAAATTGCAGATTGCCGAAAAAAATGTCAATGCGAAAACAAAACTCAAAGGAGGCTAATGAAATATTAATCCTTGAACAAAGACCTCAGATTTTGGGGATCGATTTTTTTTATAGAAAAAAGTACTGGGAGAGGAACGATTTTATATATAGAAAAAAGAGTCCTCGGAGAGTACCGATTTTGTTTCTATAGAAAATAAAGAGTCCTCGGAAGCTGAAGATTGTTTTTTTATAAAAAAGTCCTCAGAAATTGAGGACCAAATTTTTTAGAGAAAAAAAAGTACTCAGAGAGGACCGATTTTTTTTCTATAGGAAAGAGTCCTCGGAGAGTTCCGGTTTTGTTTATATAGAAAAAAGAGTAATCGGAAGCTGAGGACTGTTTTTTTAATGAAAAAAGTCCTCAGAAATAGAGGACTGATTTTTTCTATAGGATAAAGAGTACTCGGAGAGTTCCGATTTTGTTTCTATGGAAAAAAAGAGTCATCGGAAGCTGAGAACTGAGGATTTTTTTTTTAAAGACCTCAGAAATTGAGCCTGGTTTTTTTTCTATATAAAAAAGTCTTGAGATGCTGGTATCCCATTTTTTTCTATAGAAAAAAAGTCCTCAGACAATGAAGACCGAATTTTTCTAACAGAAAAAAAATCCTCTGAAGCTAAACCCTCCCAGAAAACGGCCATGAAAGGAAAATGTTTTGGCATAGTACAAATTCTCATTAGCTGAGATTTTTTTCTATAAAAAAAAAAATACCCAGAAACTAAGGACCTCAGAAAATGACCTCAGAAGCAGAGGACAGAGTTTTAACATGCCTAGTTTTTTTAAATATTTTTCAAGATTCCCCAAAGCGTGGATTTTATTAGTATGGGAGGGGTATATTGGTTTTGTTTTTCCGTTTGTAATGCATCGAAATAATAATTTCCGACCCTATAAAGTATATATAATCTTGATCAGCGTAAAATTCTATGACGATGTCCGTCTGTCTGTTGTAATCACTCTAGCGTCTAAACGAATTGAGATAGATCGCCAAAATAGAGTCTTTTGTCTGCAGGCAGGTCAAGTTCGAAGATAGACTTTATCGGTCCACGTTTAAGCATAGCTCCTATATAAGGGTACTCCCAATTTTGCGGTATATTTGGGGTCTTGATCGCATTTTTCGACCGGATTCGCTGAAATTTGGTACTTTGAGCTCTTATTGGGTAGCAAATCTCCCTTCTAAAAATTGTAAATATAGGTCAATTTTTTCGGATAGCCCCCATATAAGGGTACCCCTAAATTTTCGGAATTTTTAGGTTCTTGGGCGCGTTTTATAACTGAATTTTCTGAAATTTTGTACACTGTGTTTTTATTGGGTACCAAATGTCTTCACAAAAAATTATAAATATAGGTCCACTTTTTCTGGTAGCCCCCATATAACGGTACCTCCTAATTTTCAGTATTTTGGGGATTTTGATCGTATTTTTCCGCCGAATTAGCTGTAATTTAGTATTTTGAGTTCTTAATACGTTCCAAATCTCTCCAAAAAAATTATGAATATAGGTCAATTTTTTCGGATAGCCCCCATTATATAAGGGTACCCCCCAATTTTCGGTATTTTGGTATTCTTGAGCGCATTTTTCAACCGAATTCGCTGAATATTGGGTACTAAATGTCTACACAAGAAAATATAAATATAGGTCCACTTTTTCTGGTAGCCCCCATACAACGGTACCTCCTAATTTTCAGTATTTTGGGGATTTTGATCGTATTTTTCCGCCGAATTAGCTGTAATTTAGTATTTTGAGTTCTTAATACATTCCAAATCTCTCCACAAAAAATTATAAATATATAACCATTTTTTCGGATAGCTCCCATATAGGGCTACCTCCAATTTTCGGTATTTTAAGGTTTTTGAGCGGATTTTTCAGCTGAATTCGCAACAACTTGGTATTTTGTAGTCGTATATGGTAAAAAATCTTTCAACCAAAAATTATTAATATTCGCCCCCTTTTTGGGGTAGTCCTCATATAACCCTCTTTTTAATATTAAAGTAGTTAACTGATTTGTTACGGAGGATAGCGAGATAAAAAATTAGAACGTATGGTTCGATATTGAACCTTATATAAACTATAGCCCGCATTTGGGCCTAGTCCTTGCCCCTGTGTGGGAGGTACCAGAAGGAGTAGACCGATATTCCCCAGCTTCGAACTATATTTTCATTCCAAGTACCTGTCAGTATACCTATGGGGTGGAGGGTATCCAAAGTTCGGCCCGGTCGAACTTAACACTTTTTCACTTGTTTATATTAAAAGAGTCATATGATTTGTTCCGCGTTTTGAGTTTGGTTCCAAAACTCGGTTGTAATCATTTCACCGGCAGAGGATAGGTGAACCACACAGGGAATAGGCCTAGTCCTTGCCCCTGTGTGGGAGGTACCAGAAGAAGTAGACCGATATTCCCCAGCTTCGAACTATATTTTCATTCCAAGTACCTGTCAGTATACCTATGGGGTGGAGGGTATCCAAAGTTCGGCCCGGTCGAACTTAACACTTTTTCACTTGTTTATATTAAAATAGTCATCTGATTTGTTCCGCGTTTTGGGTTTGGTTCTAAGACTCTGTTGTAATCATTTCACCTGCTGAGGATATCGAGATAAAAAAACTAAAACATAAGGTTCGATAATGGACTATAGCCCGCATTTAGGCCTAGCCCCCTGTGTGGAAGGTACCAAAAGGAGTGGACCGATATTCCCCATCTTCGAATTTGAACAAAGTTTGGAAGAAATAATAATATGGGCAAAGTTTGGATGAAACATAGGGTCTAGAACCAATATTTCGATGAGGCACATTTTCACCGTGTTAAAGTGTATACACCCTCATTAGCCATAAGGCTGAGGGTATAATTATCCATTACAAATTTCTGAAATTTATATTATAGTTTACAAAATCGGTTTTTAGAAAGGTCCACTTTTTGGTATTTCTCTATGTTTTCATTTCTAGTACCTGTCAGTATATCTATGGTGGAGGGTATCCAAAGTTCGGCCCGGCCGAACTTAATGCTTTTTCACTTGTTTTAATTTTAACAGACATGGATTAAAAAAATGTTTTCAATATTTTAACAAGCGTGGCTTTAAAAAAAAAATATTTTTTCACGATTTTGATAGACCTGGATTTTGGATTTTTTTTTTAAATATTATTTGTTAAAAAAAGAATATGTTTTTAAACCAACCCACTAAAATTATTTTCAATAATTTTTCCAAATCATTATTTTATTTTCATCCCTGAAATTGTCATGGTATTTTAAAATTAATATCCATTTCAAATTTGTTTACAATCAAATATTTAAACAACATTGATTTCATAGCTATCCTCCCCTCATCGACATCCTCTATCCCCTGCCTAAGGACAATTCTCCGTTTACATATTTAAATATTTCCAAAATAGATTTCAAGTTGATGGCGCAACAATTAAATGAGGGATGGCGTCCACTCAGCATTTCCTTCCCCCTTCAAGAGCCCTCAGAGGAGAGGAGATAAAAAGGAACCGCCTCTGTGTTTAGAGGCGCTTAAAATGATGTCGTTTTTTCTGTTTTCCGAAGTGGATAACAAGGTTCGAAAATCACTTAAAGGAGGATAAGAAGAACACAAAAAACGGCTGTCTTGTAGCTACTACGCTCTTCAAAAAAACACATCGAACAACAAATTAATTACCCTGTAACCATCACCACCGAGGCAATTATGATTGTAGTCGGAACGAGAAACCACCACCATTACCGGCTGGCTGGCCACAGTTCCGCTCACCACTTGAACACACACACACACCAGCCACACCGCACATCATTGACATTTTCCTTGTTTGCCTTGTCAGCCACCATCCCCTTGTCTTCCATTTCCCCTTCCCCTCTCTCTCGTCCCACACTCAATTAGCATTCAATCGATGTTGGTTGGCTTGCTGCTGCACATCGAACCAATCATCCATCCAAAAAGATCAAAGTGACGTCAAACATGACATAATTGTCGACACTTAGCAGTTTATGTTTCTTCAAGTAGTTGTTGTTGTTGTTCTCATTACAAAAAAATAACAACAATAAAAAAACAACAAACACAAATCGTCACCATTAAAATGCCACCACTTAAGATCAATAAAATGCATTTTGATCATTTCAATATTCTTCAAGAGGACCCTGCCTGCACCCACTCCGCTGTAGAATCAGTAGCAATGAGAGAACATTGTGGTGTGTAGAACGTCTTTTTAATGGAGGCATGGAGCGGTGTCGCCTATTTGGCACTGCTAATTGCCTCTTAAGTAGTTATTGACGGTCCTACTTTGGTGGTGGTGGTGTTGTTGTTGTTCGTCTTCCTCGGAGGACCCATTTGCCATTCCCTATTTAGGGTCTTGTCTCTGCCAAAGCATTCGGTAGCCATAGACAATAATTGTAGCGGTTTTGTTTTGTCTTGTTCTTCTGTCGGTCGGTTAGTTCGATGTTGCCCTTAAATCATTCTTAATTGTAATTAATTTTTGTTGGTTTCTTTTTTAGCGGGATCTCTGGGCTCCCGTGGTCTCGGTTAGGGTTCTTCTCTTCATTAAATGTGTGATGAGTAATTGAGACATTTGTGTCTTGTTCCTGAGGAAGTATTTGTCACATTGGCTACTTCCGCATATCCTCATTTAATTTTTAAAACTAGTGGAGAGGTGTAATTCGAGTGAAATGTTTTTTGTTTCAAGTGTCGGAACTAATCAAAGAATTATTATTGAGGGTTATGGTCAAATTAGAGCAGACTGATAGCACAT
The DNA here is from genome assembly GCF_032173495.1 of Musca vetustissima. Lineage (NCBI taxonomy): Eukaryota > Metazoa > Arthropoda > Insecta > Diptera > Muscidae > Musca > Musca vetustissima. Next base: position 63,636 of record NW_026881593.1, on the reverse strand, counting down.
TATAATTATAACTGCAGGGTTTTTATATCCTACACAACAATGTTGTCAGGGTATTATAGCTTTGTGCAGCCCCAAGAGTTTGTAACGGCGCTAATCGGGCAAGTCGGGGCAAATATGACGAAATATTGTCCAGGCTCGGAATAAACATCCACAGAAAGTTAGAGTTCCGTGGTAGTTGTGTAGGGTGTCGTATCCGACTATACTGCTCCGCTCACTTGTTAAAATAATAGTTGTTGAAAGCCCAATAACATAGATTGGGTATGCGAGAATTCGTAGATTTTTATACCCTTCACCACACTGTGTACAGGGTATTAGGCAAAAGGAATCGATATAGACCCATGGTTCCTTTTGAGAATATGCATAGAATCACTTTCTGAGTCGATTTATGCATGTCCGTCTGTCCATGTTAAATTTTAAACAAAGTACAGGTCGCATTTATAATCCGAATAGGATGAAATTTGGCGCAGCTCATCCATTTGGCCCAATGATGAACCTTATTGAATCGGTTCAGATTTAGATATAGCCCCCATATATATTTTCGTTCGATTTAAGGTAATTGGTGCACCAAACTCTCTATATATCATTCGATTAGCGCGAATTTCGGTATAGCCTACTGAATTAAGTCTAGAATGCCGTGTGCTAAGTTTCGTGAAAATCGGTTCGGATTTAGATATAGCTCCCATATATAGTTTCGCCCGATTTTAGGTAAATGCTGCACCAAATTCCTTAAAAATCATTCGATTTGCACGAATTTTGGCATAGCGTACTAAATTAAGTCTAGAATAATGTGTGCAAAGTTTCGTGAAAATCGGTTCAGATTACGATATAGCTCCCATATATATTTTCGTCCGATTTAATGTAAATGGTGCACGAAAGTCCCTATATATCTTTCGATTTGCACGAAATTTGGCACGGCGTAATGAATTAGGCCTAGAATGATGTGTGATAAGTTTTCGGAAAATCGGTTCAGATTTCGATATAGCTCCCATATATATTTTCGTCCGATTTAATGTAAATGGTGCATCAAAGTCCCTATATATCGTTCGATTTGCATGAAATTTGGCAAAGCGTAATGAATTAGGCCTAGAATAATGTGTGACAAGTTTCGTGACAATCGGTTCAGATTTCGATATAGCTCCTATATATATTTTCGTCCGATTTAATGTAAATGGTGCATCAAAGTCCCTATATATCGTTCGATTTGCATGAAATTTGGCAAAGCGTAATGAATTAGGCCTATAATAATGTATGATAAGTTTCCTGAAAATCGGTTCAGATTTAGATATAGCTCCCATATATATTTTCGTCCGATTTAATGTAAATGGTGCACTAAAGTTCCTATATAGCTTTCGATTTGCACGAAATTTGGCACGGCGTACTGAATTACATCTAGAATGATGTGTGCTAAGTTTCGTGAATATCGGTTCGGATTTAGATATAGCTCGCATATATATTTTCGTCCGAGTAATTAAGTTATTGATGCACTAAAGATCCATAGCTAGGCCCATTGACAAAACGTATCGAAGTTGATATAAATTAATTTCTGACAAGTTTCCTTGAAATCGGTTCAGATATAGATATAGCAAAGCTTCCATATATAATTTCGACCTATTCGTGTTAGTTGTACACCAAGTAATCAATACATGTCTGATTGAGATTAAATTTTAAATCGTGCAGCATTCCATAGCTTTAAATCGATTTACAATGTAGAATATACCCAAAATGGTGGAGGGTATCATATAGTCGGCCCAGTCCGACTTTATTGATTTCCTTACTGGTTTAAAATGTATTTTTTCAAGCAAACATAAATCGTGAAATTTTTAAAAAAATATTTTTTTCAAGTACCTTAAAAAAATATATATTTTTCCAAGTTCCTCAGCTCGTTCGTATAGACTACTTTAATATCGTCTATAGAGACTTCCTTTGGTTCATCTATAAAAAAAACGGCGCACCTTGCCGATTGAGTCTCCTTCAGCTAGACTTTGGATACTCTCTCCTGTTCGGCTCCTCCTAAAGGCTCCCTTCTCTTTAAAAAAAAACCTTTTTTCCCACCCTCCTTTTAAGATACTTTTGTTCATTTCCGTTGACTTCGCGTTTATCCTTTAATTGACCTCGCTTATCCTTAATTTAACTCGTCACTTCCCCCTACGTTCGCATATGTTCTCTTCCAAAATAGCTGACTTTCTAATAGTTCTAATTAATTCTCAGAACATAGCCGACTTATACCCTACAACTCATAATTGACACAGATTTTCATAATCCGAATTTAGTTTGCAAATTTCCTCGGCAACTGTGATTTGTCATAGCGAAAATCGAACCGAACAATAGAGAAGGACAGTGAAAGGATTAAAACCGAACGAAAGGATTAACCAAGAAAACATATCATGGCTGGCTGGTTGGTTGGCAGCCACAAAAGAATAGAATGCCAGAACCAAAATCCTTTCACCGAAACAATGGCCCGAATGATGAACCCGAATGACGAGGACGATGACAACGAAGAAAAGAACGAAAGGGCTACAAGTAGCTGGACAATATTAAAAATCCCATCATCCGTTTATGGTACACACCCGCACATAAATTAGAGACAAAACCGACAATCCAAACAGCCAAGATGATGAGGCATTTTTAAACGCTTGGACCACACCCATAATTGCCGAACGGCAGCAGCACCAACCCTTTTTTCGGTGGCCAAAATAATTTGGGCGAACGCTTTATCCTTTTGTATGCAAATGTTTTGCTTTAATTTGCATCCTCGACGGATTAAATTCAGATCAACGGGGTAAAGGAAGATGAGCGCAAAAAGGATTAACGGGCAAAGGATTGTCAATGACCTGTTTGAAAGGCAGCAGCCTGAGACTACCTACAAACTACCTACCGCTCGCGTGGTTACCCTTTCCCAAACAAACACAAATCGGAGCATCATTAATTATTTAATCCTTTCGTTTACTTGACTTTTAAATCCTTTGACAACAGAAAAAGAAAGGCTTAAACTCACTTCGGCTAAATCTCCCTCCAACGAGGACGAAGACGAAGGCTTGTCTTGTTTTTCGTCTAATAACGGGTTAATTCTGTTCGCTTAGCCGTAAGCCGCACATGTTAATGCGATTATCCACGATTAGCCGACTAAATTCTCAAAACGTTTTGCGATTATCCCAGCGACTAGAGGCAGATAGCCGGGAGATTGGAACCTAGCACGAGTAAGTGAGGGGGAGTTAACGAAAAGTCAACTCCGCTTAGCCATGGCTTAATTCGCTTAAAGTTAATTTTCGAGTTTAGGGAGAAAAAGCAGAGCGATTTAAAACTAAAGCAAGGGACTAGGACTAGCCTGTCCTGTTCTGTCCTGCATCCTCCTCACAATCTTTGTTTGTTTGTTTATTTGTTTGACGATTAGATCCAGCTGATCTCTAGACAATCTGCTTCTCAACGAGGATGAGAGGGCGGCAGCAGCAAACGGCTAAAATTAAGAGCAAAACAAGACAAATAGGAAGAGGGAGTGGAAGTAATCTTCGTCCTTCCTTCCTTCGGAACGGGGATGTCATTTGTTCCAAATCCTAGCAAATGTTTATAAATAACGAACGACAGTTCGGACATGGATTTTTGAATACAGGTACTATTTTGTATTTAGATTTGTCTAAAGGTGTGGGCCGAACAAATTTATGAAGGCTTACAAAAGTCAATCCTCGAAGGAGCCATGGATTTTTAGGGAAGGATATTTAAGAACATTTGAGAAACGCCTGTTTGAAGATTTTGAATATTTAGGGAAATTGATTTGATATGCCAGAAGAAAGTACAGAAGTCACCTCGAATATGATGCAGTTAATGGTTGAGACAAGTAGAACAAGTTTGAAATCTCTATAGGGTAAGGGAGGTGATGGAGTTTTTATAGACCAGCTGACAGCAGGCTGTCACAAACGATTTTTTAATCAAGCGACGAATTTCTATAGGCGAACTGAAGGTAGTCTCTATAGAACCACAGAAGGTTGTCTCTATAGGCAAACTGAAGGGAGTCTCTATAGATGAACTAAAAATACTTTCTACAGGAAATCTAAAAAGGAGTCTTTATAGATGAGCCGAAGGAAGCCTCCATAGGCTAGAGCAGAAGGGATAGAGGGATATTTTTTAAACGAGCTGAAAGTCTATGTGAATGAGCTGATACAAGAAGACTCTATAATCTCTGCTCCTGATTTTTTTTATCAGAAAAAAAAAACAAAACATGATTTTTTTTTTATAAAAATTCCAAATTATGATGGTCTTTAAAAACGAACTGAATGAAGACTTGTTTAACAAGCTCTGAGCTACTTAAAGATTAAGTTGAAGGCAATCAGTTCAAGACTGGATTCTTTTAAGAAAAAAAGGGAGGAGAATGTCATGGATTTTTTTATTTATTCCTTTTTTTTTGAACTTCTCAATTGAAGAATCCCACAGATTGTTTTTAAAGAATGGAGTCTCTACAGGTCCGGTATAATATGATGACGATTTAAGTAAATGTTATTAATAGAAAAAAAAAAACTGGCCCAAAAAATGATTTTCTATAGAAAAAATCTATCCTCAGGAATGAGAAAATATTTGCCACAGAAAAAAACTCTGTCCTTAAGATTGAAGGTTTTTTTCTCAGTTCTGAGAAGTTTTGTTTTAGATCAAAAGTTGCCTTTTGTATTGATGAAGTTTTCTATAGGGGGAAAAAGTCTCAAGGATTAGTGGCTTTTATAAAAAAATGCCTTCAGGACAAGTAGCTATATACTCTAAATAGCTATATGCCCTAAACATAGTGATGGTTCTAAAAGGCTCTGATATTCCCGTAGAAAATGTCCATCCGGAAATAATTTTTCATAAAAATTTTCTTTCGAAAAACTGCTTTATAATAAATACCCCTTAGAAAACATCCTTTTAGAAAATGTCCATCCTGAAATAATTTTTCACAACAATTTCCTTTCGAAAATTTACTCCATAATACCCCTTAGAAAACATCCTTTTAGAAAATGCCCATCCAGAAATAATTTTTCATAAAATAGTCCTTTTGAAAATCTACTCCATAATACCCCTTTAAGTGTCCAAATGTCTGTATGCCCAATAAAAACATATCCCTTAACAATTCGCATCTGCAAAAAAAAAATTCTTACAAAATCCTCGTTCCGATAACGCTAAGAAAGTATCCTTAAGAAGTGTTCACCTTGAAAATACCCTCTCAAAAAAATTTACTTCCTAATGTCCTTTATAAATGATTCATTAGGCACCCTAATATTTGTAAATGTCATTTCAAGTGTGTTTTTCCTTTAAATGTCCTCCCAAATCTAATTTAATAAATTAACAAATCTAAATTCTGATATCCCATCAATTATATTCATATCCTTAACAATGCCCTTTTGTTGTGTTCAAAATATCTATTAACAATTTATTCGGAAAAAAATATCCTTAAAAAAAATTATATTGTTCTTTAAAAAAAAATCTGGTGTTTTTTAAATGTCCTTATCCTTTAAAAATTATGTTTAAAACATCTAGCCATTAAATATTATGCTTAAGACCATTAACGTAAAATTATAGCTCCTTAAAAACATATCCTTTGAAAAATTTTCATTCTGATGGTCCTATGAAAATATCCTTAAAATAGTCTTTAAAAATTCTTATTCTTAAAAGAGTATGCTTAAATATGTCCTTTAAAAATTTCTTATCCATAAAATAACCTTTTTAAAAATCCCGTTAAAAATCCCATTTCAAAAAACTGATCTTTGTTATCCTTTGCAAATATCCTTTCAAAGTATGTCCTTAATCATTCTCAATGGAAATATGCATAATCAAGAATTTAGTTTAAAACATCTTGGCTTACAATATTATGCCAAAGGCCATTAGTGTTAAATTATAGTTCCTTAAAAACATATCCTTTAAAAAATCTTCATTCCGATGGTCCCATGAAAATATCCTTAAAATAGCCTTAAAAAATTTGTATTCTTAAAAGCGTCCTTTAAAAAAAAATTATAACCCTTAAAAATGTGGTTTAACAACAATTAAATGCTTCGGTACCTTTTATTAAATGTCCTTGAAATAATCTTAAAAATGTTCTTAAATATTCCTATACCCGAAAATTTCCTCTACCACCTGACATCGCTTTTCCTATAAAAAATAAAAAAATTTCACTTTGATATCCCTTAGAAAGGTCCCATAAAATGATTTACATAAAAATGGAACTTTACTAAAATATCATCCTTAAAAATGTCCTTTACAACTTTTTTTACATTAAAAGGTCCTGTAAAATACCTACATTTCAATCGTAATTTGAAAATATTCTTTAAACATTAGTATCCCCTTAAAAAAGTCCTCTAAAATACGTATCCCTTAGAAAAGAATCATTGACAAATCCTATCCTTAGAAAATTCTAATCTTCAATGTCCTTTACGCCTCGTTGGCTCTTTTTTTAAAGGACCTTTAAATAATCTCAAGAAGGTCCTATAAAATGACTACATTCTGATAGTCCTAAGAAAAAATCCTTTAAACATTCGTAGTATTTTATAATATATCCCATGTTTTAAATTCGTATCCTTATAAATGTCCTTTAAAGTATTCTATGTTCTTATTAATTCTTAGTAAATAATCATTTACGCTTCGAATCTCTTTCGAAAAGATCGTTTGAAAAATCCCTTAAAAATGTTTATCCTTAAAAAATCCTTTAAAAAAGCAGTATTTTGAAAATATTCTTTAAAAATTCAAAATTCCTTTACGCCTCGTTAGCTCTTTTTAAAGGACCCTTAAATAATCTCAAGAAGGTCCTATAAAATGACTGCATTCTGATAGTCCTAAAAAATCCTTTAAACATTTGTATCCTTAAATAAGTATTTACAATAATATATCCCTTGTTTTAAATTCGTATCCTTATAAATGTCCTTTAAAACATTCTATTCTCTTATTAAAAAATTTCCTCTACACACTAACATCCTTTGTCTATTATAACATAATCATTTACGCTTCGAATCCCTTTCGAAAATCTACATAGGACTATCAGCCTAAAAAAATATCCCTCAAAAATAGTTTGTCCTTAAAAATTCCTTTAAAAATCGTACTTTGAAAATATCCTTTAAACATTCGTATCCCTTAAAAAAATTCATTGAAAAATCTTATCCTTAGAGATTACTTCATAAGAAAATTCTAATCTTAAATGTCCTTTATGCCTCTTTTTAAAGGATAATAATCTCAAGGTCCTATAAAATGACTGCATTCTGATAGTCCTAAGAAGAAATCTTTTAAACATTTGTATCCTTAAATAAATACTTTAAATAATATATCCTTTTTTAAATTCGTATCCTTATAATTGTCCTTTTAAATATTTTATGCTCTTATTCAAAAAATGTCATCTACACACTGTTATCCTTTATCTATTACAAAATAATCATTAACGCTTCGAATTCCTTTCGAAAAGATCCTTTGAAAAATCTACATACTGGTAGTCCTAAAAAAATATCCCTTACAAAAAATGCATCCTTAAAAAAAAATTCCTTTAAAAAATTGTACTTTGAAAATATTCTTTAAATATTCGTATCCCCTTAAAAAAAGTCCTCTAAAATGTGTATCCTTAAAAAAAAATCATTGAAAAAATCGTATCCTTAAAAATTAATTCTTAATAAAATTCTAATCTTCAATGTCCTTTACGCCTCCATAGCTCCTTTTAAAGGATAATAATCTCAAGGTCCTATAAAGTGACTGCATTCAGATAGTCCTAAGAAAAAATCCTTTAAACATTCGTATCCTTACATAGTATATTCCTTGTTTTAAATTCGTATCCTTATAAAAGTCCTTTAAAACATGCTATGATCTTATTAAAAAATGTCCTATACACACTGATATCCTTTGTCTATTAGTAAAAAATCATTTACGCTTCAAATCCCTTTCGAAAAGATCCTTTGAAAAATCTACATAGGACTATCAGCCTAAGAAAATAGCCCTCAAAAAAAGTTTGTCCTTTAAAAAGCAGTAATTTGATAATCCCAAGAAAATATTCTTAAGAATTCCTTTTAATTAAAAATCTAAATTTTGAAAGAAGTTGATTAAAAATGTTGCTCTTAAAAATGCCATCTAAAAAGTTCCTGTAAAAAATCTGCACTTTGATACTCGTCCTAATAAATATATTTTGAAAATTCTATACCTAAAAATGTTTTTGAAAGTATTTACGCTCTGATAATACCAACATATATATATATATATATATATATTTTTTTTTATTTTGATCCTTTATAATGTTCTTAAATCTGAGAGATTTTTATGCGGAATTCCTTTCGGCATCTTTTCTTTCATATTTGTGTTTCTATTTTCTATTCCACACAAGCAAAACTAATTCATTTGCATTCGAAATCCATTTCACCAAACTTTTTTCCAGGATCGCTCTGTTTGATGATCTCTCCAATTGATCTCTCCAATTCCATAGAAAAATATTGAACCACAGAAAAAAGGACATTGGTCACAAGAACAGGAGCACACGATCATAAATTACTATAAATTCGAATTTTTTCTCGCTCTTACGCTAATGTAAAGTGAATTCCTTATAAAACAAAATTCTCTGTGGCGGTATCCTCCGTTTCATGTCAACCAAAAATTCCACAAAAAAATCGCAAAAAATTATTTAACCTCAAAATTTTTGTAACGAAAAGACGCAATCGATCGGCATTTGCCTTTATAACTTCAACCGGAACCAATTGTGGCAACTCAAAGTAAACACCGATAATTTACATTAGAATTTTAGCACGATTATTTCGATGATGGAATTCTAACCCCTTCATGCAAATTAGGACAAAAGGATGAACGGTTTGAAGGCTGTCAAATCTCTCGTTGCACTCCCATCCCAAAAAGGAAGAAGACCACAAAGACCTTGCAAGAGGTTTGAAAATTTACATACAGCAGCTAAATCTATTAGCATTACCGATATCCGATATTGTTGTTATTGTTGTTGGTGCTGGTGTATTGGTTCTTTGGGGTGTTAATGGTGTTGTGAGCCCAATATTTTTTGGCCAAAAACTCATTTCTATTTTCATTTTTGTTTGATAGGTGTAAAAAACAAACAGAAGTAATTACCAGCAGCCGAACAAGCAACAACAAAACACCACCTATGCACCCACACATAACAACAACAACGTCACTTTTGTTGTTGTAACATGTAAATTGTTCGAAAATTTCCAAAACATCATTAATTTCGAATGTACGCGCCCAATATGACCTTCTAATGTTTACACACACAAACCCACACACAAGACAAGGTATGCACACACACCATGTTACATTGTGTGGGAGTGTATGGCACACACTCTCTCTCCCTCTCTCATCTACACCTTTAAAATTGTGAAGAATGTGTGTCAACCATTCTGGATGGCTGCCTCATTAGAGAGCTTTGAAAACCAAAAAAATCACAACCAACTGCTAAAAAATATTTTTTTTAAAGGAAATTAAAAAAATTCAACAACTCAGGAGAAATGAAAATATAACTCTTTCCCTCTTCCGCTCTCTCTCACACCATTTTTTTTATGTGAATAAAAAAATCAACGATCTTCTTGCGCATAAAAGCCTGTCTGTCAGAATACCCACATTTTTTTAGCCTTACATTGATCCCAGTAGCGGAATTTGTTGTTGTCGAAATCGCGCAAAAATTCGCAACAACGTCATTCTCACACACATCAGCCACACAGCCGCCATTCTCTACCAAGAGAGGGAGGGAGGTAGTTTTCTTGAGGATGTGTAGCTGGCTGGCTAGCTGCTGACTGGTTGGCTTTCTCAATTTTCTTTTGACGAAGGTAGATTTTATTGTCGTCGCTGCTGCTGCTAATTTTTAGTCAGAAAAACTTGTAAAAATTTTATGAAATTTTTATGGCCCATTTTAATTGCATTATCACCTTTGAGAGAAGAATTTTTTTGCACGACGACGACAACGACGCGAGACCTGATGATGACGATCATAAAAGCGGGTCCATAAAATACTAAACGTTTTTCTTTAATTTTTTTTCCCAGCATATGTACAAACGCATGTATGTGTGTGCATGTATGTAAATTAGGTATGTAAATACATATGTATATAGGATGTGGGTGCATATGTAATTATGTAAATGAATGTAATGTCATAATTGTATGTATGTAAAAATATTCATTGTAAAAATCTCTGTGTCATTATGTACAGATGCACTTTTTTGTCATAACCAATTTTGTTTATTGATAAGTAGGCAGGTTTTATATACAAACATATAAATATATGGTACATAATATATATGAAATATTTTTGCTATAACATTTTGCCAACATTTTTAATGTGGTAATCAATTTATAGCCTAGATACCATTATTTGAATTATCATTTTTTAAAGGGTATTATTTGATGTCGATTTAGTCCTATCATTTCTGCTTTATTTCTGATTGTGTGGTTATTTAGTGTAACTATCAAACTTAACTGAAAGATGGCCAACTACTTCGGCTGCATCCGATTTTTTTTTCAAATAATATAATAATAGATTAATATATATATATATATATATATATATAATTAGAATATAGATTAATATGTGCAGTACTGGTCCACTCCAATGAAATAGTATTTCGATTTAATTATAGAATGTCAGAAAATCCTGCCAAATCTATTGGCAAGAAAATAAACTTTGTAAAAAATTGCTTTTTTAAATTTTTAAAAATATTCTTAAAAAATATACGCTCCTTGGGGGAGACTCATATCCTTACAAATGTCCATTAAAATTTTGATTCTTCATATGAAATATTCTTTAAAATATTTTTTTTTTTCGTTAAAATTTCCTTAGACAAATTCTTAAATGCTCTTTACAAAAATTACTGGATGTTCGTAGGATTTTTTTTTAATTTCCTTACATAAATTCTCAACCTTATACAAGTCCTTTAAAAAATCGATGCTTCTTAAAAAATATTATTATACTTATACATGTTCATAACATATTCTATGCCTCTTGGAAAATATTTATCCTTAAAAAATCAACCCTCCTGACATTACAACTGTCCGTTAAAATCTACACTCCCAACCGTATAATATCATTTACAAATTTACCCTCCCTAGAAAATATTCTCATCATTATACATATCCTTTAAAAATCCGTTGTCCCTTAGAAAAATACCTATCCTTGTAAATGTTCATTAAAAATATTATTATCCTTAATATTAATAAATAACTAACTACAAGTTCCCTTTAAAACAAAATCACTCTCCTTACGAATGTCATTCAAAAATTTTCGCTTCATGGAAAAATGTTTATCCGTACAAATGTTTTTTCAAAAAATCGGCGCTTCTAAAAAAATATTACTGTATTTAAAAAAAAAACTTTCAATACATTGAAAAGAATTTGAAAAATACTTATAAATGTATTTAAAAAATATTTCGCTGTTTAGATGAATTCCTATCTTTATAAATGTCCTTTATAAAATCTACACTCTTAATTATTGTGTTATAATCCTTAAAAGTCTACGCTTTCGACCTTAAAAACGTCTTTTGGGAAGTCTTAACATACTAGAAAATATTTTTAACCTGATAAATTTTATTTAAAAAAAAAATACCGCTCCTCAGAAAATACTCTTATCCTTCGGAGTATTTCTTTAGAGAATTGTATATCCTTATAAATATCATTTGAAAAATAAGCGCTTATTTAAATATTATCCTTAAGCGTTCAAGCGTTTAAAAATGTCCTTTAAAAAACTACGATCCTAAAGTAGAAATTCTAAACCTTATAAATTTTCTAAATTTATCAATTATCATTAAAAAAAGTATGCTCCGATTTTCTAAATCTCTTTTAGACTATTAGAAAATAATTCTAACCAAATATAAAAATAACGCTGCTTAGAAAGTACCGTTATCAGTTCTCTATCCTTAGAGAAATTCCTACCCTTATAAATAAGTTTCATAAATCGATGGACTTTAGAACATATTGCACATAAAAATCTACGATCCAGCATGCTTCACGCATGCTTCAAAAATTTTCCTTCAATAGCTATGTCCTTAGAAAATATCTGTTAAATGTTATGTTATCAGAAAAAAAATCCTTAAGAATGCATATCCTTAAACTTTCCCCTTAACAAATAGCGATCCTCAAAAATATGCGTTTTAGATTTGCAAATATCACATAAAAGTCCTTTAAAAGATCTGCGCTTCCTCGAAATTATACTTTAAAATCTACTATATTGACCCATGGGGAAAAAACCTCTTTTAAAATTCGTGTTTTTAAAAATGTCCCTGATAGTAAAAAATACTATAAAAAAATCTATGCTTGTTAGAAAATGTACTTAAAACTAGTGAGCGGAGCAGTATAGTCGACCATACGATACTCTACACAACTACCAGGGAACTCCAAATTTCTATCAGGAAATATTGTCCAAGCCTGGAATAAAAATCCAGGCTTGGGCAATATTTCGTGATAGTCGCAACCTCTTGCCCGATTAAAGGTCAACAGCATATTATCCGAATATTACTAATATTAAGTGCATTCCTTCTAATTACTTCTCCCATATGCCCTTCACCGTGGGTTGTATTGTGATGTTCGGTTTTTTATTGTGGCCTATAGATCGACTCGACCCAAACAAATTAAGTTCTCGGTCTACTTGATCCCAAAATTATTATCTGATCATCACCGAAAATTATTGACGTTGACCTTGACCATAACCTCATGGAACAAAGCGATCAGCGCTTTAATTCCGCCCTCTAGTGTGGTAATGGGTTACTAAATAATATCTGAATACGTAAGCACCTGTAAATATTTCCCACATCCGAGTACATACGACAATATAATTGGTATCAATTTAAAGGTCAACCACTCCTCTTGGATATACTATTAACTTCTCGGATCTATGTTCATCAGGAGTAAATATATAGGCCATAGAATACAATTGACCCGCTAAATGTTAACCGATCTTTATCAAAACAGGCATGCTGATTCGTTGGCCCAATCTCCTTCTCCATGTAAAAATTCGATGTTTGGGTCATAATTGCGGCGTCTGGAGCGACCAGAAAAACCGACAAAAATTAAGTATTTGGTCCATTTCATTGGTCCAGAACCCATTCGACATGCAAAATTTCGTGAAGATTGACCCATAACTGTGGCCTGTATCGTGTTTATAAATTATAATTGACAAACGGACGGACGGACACACATGTCGAGATCGACTCAGCTAGTTGAGATATAAAGATCGGTATTCTTAAAGGTGGGTATAAAAATGTAGTAGGCCTTGAAAATTGCATAAGGTGGACTGTTTATCAGAATGCATACATATTCCTGATCAGAACATAACTCTATGCCGATTAAGCCATATCCGCCGGAATGTCCGTTGAAATCACGATAGACCTCGCAATATTTACGATAGAGCTTTGGTAGAGATATTCGATAATTTGGTGTTATAGGTTCTCAGGGGGGCGTGGACAAAACTTTCTTAGAAAATGATCAAAGTTCGTACACTTTGTTCGGGTGGGCCCCACACAACAATTTGGGCATGTTGGATTCTAAGTTGGGTACAAAATCTCCCTACTAAAAATCAATCAATATTGACCAAAGTTTCGGGGAAGCCCCATCTAACGTTACCCCTTCCGTTATTCGGTATTTTGTGAGGTTTGAGCACATTTTCAACTGAATTATCTCGATTGAATTGAATGTTAGATTCTCATTGGTTGACAAATGTTCCTTCCGTATAAATATCCAATACCTTGATGGCATGTGTGTGGCTTTAATTTGGCATTCTTGGAACTTCTTGAGTAGGTCCATGTTTTTACAACTTAAAAAAATGTTTTTTTCTAAAGAAATCTACGCCATTCTTGCTCCTTCCCTTAGTCCATGACATATACATTTTTTTAAATCCCAAAATTTTTTATTTTTTAAAAATATATTTTTGTAAAACCATGGTCCTTTTGACCCTTGAGATAGTCATTTATGATTTTTGTTTTTACATCGACGCTTGAGACGCCCCTGGAAAAAAAATATGTTCTTTAACAAACCCCGCTTGCGAAGGTCTTTAAAAAAAATATTCTCTTCAATGATGCGAACTCTCTTTTTCCACAAGTCCTTAAGAAAAAATTTATTACAGAACCACGAAATATTTTTTTCCAACTACGCTTCTTGTGGTCCTTTACAAAATATTTTTTCAAAAAGCCACTCCTCCTTTAGGCCTTGAAAAAATATTTTTTTTGTTTAATCCATGCTTTTTTGTACTTGGTTTAATTTCTTATAAATCCTCTGTTTTGTTATGGCTTGAAGAAATATATACTTTTTTCTTCACTCTTTATATATGCTCATTGAAGAAAAATCTACGTTTTCCTTGGTCCTTTAAAAAAAATATATATTTGCTTTAAAATCGACTGTTGAAAATACACATTCTTATAATTTCTTAAAAAAATTTTTAAAAAGACCCATACTAGGCTCCAGAAAAATATTTGTTAAGCACTAAAAAAGAGTGGATTTAGAAAATAAAATTGTCCTCTTAAAAATGATTCTCTTAAAAATCTCCCTATTCATTAAACAATCCCTAACACACACTTTTTTCTCTCAGTGTACATTTATGATTTATAATGATGACACGACTACCATACACACCATGATTATTTTTATTATTAGTCTTGGCCAAATCCTTTCACTTTCCTTGCATTACACTTCCAGGAAAAATATATCATAAAAAAAACACTAATCCTTTTTTTTACTGTCTGTCCGTCCATCCTTTTCCTTTTTTCTTCTCGATCTTCACGGCTTAAACCCTTTCTACTGAAACGGAAAATCTACAATTCTAATGACGTGTTCACCTACTATTACTAATCCTGCCAAAAAGGATTCAGTTCGTTTTTTAACTCTTTTTTCGCCATAGCGAAAAAAAAACAGAACTACCTTCCAGGAATCCGCTAAAAAAAGAGTTAAAAATGTTCTGTTCAAAGGTCACCTAAAAAAGCGGTCATAAAAAAACTAAAACTAAATTGCCGTTGTAAAAAAAAACATGCCCACTTTAAACCCTTTTTACCATCGTGACACATCACCTTGTAGTTTGCATACAAGGGAAGAGAAAAAACAACAACAGTATGGTTGGGAGTGTTAGTGGACCATAAAAAATCGCGATCGCAAAAAAATGTGTGAGGAGGAACAGAAACAACAACAAATTGTCACCTTAAAAAAATCGAACTCATAAAAAAATGAGCTGGCAGAATGAGAGAGGGAGTGTGCTAGAAAGAGACAGAGGGAGCATCATTACTCTAAAAAACATCAACTAAATATTAATTTTCTAAGGCAATGGTAACACCATTTAGTAGAGGGATTAGCGGGGTCGTCCGTCTTCGTCATGCCAATTTTTTGCTCGTTTTTTTTTTTTCAATGCAATTTCAGGAACTGTTGCTGCTGCTGTCCTTATTAAAAAAAGGAAGACATGTTTTTTTTATTACGAATTTCTTTTAAAAACCCACCGAGAGTCAATTTCTTTATGGCTCTGCCGCCCTGGGCTAATAAAAAAATGCCACGAACCACCAACAAAAAAGATCTACAAAAAAATTTGACAAGGTCAGTTTTGTAGTAGTTTTTGTTTTTTTGCAGTAATTTTTTTACAATTGACTTGCATTTTTTGCGCTCTGCTACTTCCAAGAATTCGATCCTCTGAACTGAACTCTGGCGAAACTAGAACTAGAAGAATCAAGGCAGTTTTTTTCTTCCTCTTGGGCGAGGACACAAAAAATTGTAAAATTTTTTAAAATTCGATTTTTATGACCCAGCCGCACACAGAGGCTCGCTGAAATGCTAGGCGAAACAACAACAACAATACCAGCACGATGGCAGGAAGATTGAGTGGGTGTGTGTGCGCGAAAAAACGGAAAGTCTATTATCGTTTCCGTTGTTTCCGATGTCCGTCCGCCAGGTAAAAAATTCCATAAAAAGTCGATACGCGAAAAAAAGGTCCCGACGACACGGAAACAATGGTGACTTCATTTTTTAGAATCCGAGCATGCAATTGAAACCTCAAGAACAATGCGAGCATCATTTTTTTTCCGGCGAGCGAGCTCATTTTTATGACAGCAATTAACGCAAACGTCAAAAAGTCAGAAAAAAGTCATCATCATGATTTCCTTCCACTCACTGCTGATGTTGTTGTTGTTTTATTCCCTTTTTTCGAAAAAATAATGAATATTCAATGGCTGGTCGGGATGGTCGTGCTGCTACTCCCATAAAAATCTTGGTTACAAAAGTTAAACAGATTTGTTTTTTTTTTGTTAGGTTTCCTTTGTTAACTGCAATTTCTAAGGACGAAGGACTCTTAAAAAAAATAAATTACAATGGTTGCAGTATTTTTTTTTCGGTTGGTCGCTCGGGTGTCTCCCTCTGCAGCAAAGTCAAACCGCAATAAAAATTGTCATCGTCTTCTTCTTCTATTTTTTTTTTTTTTTTTTGTGGACTGGACTGGTCCACGCGTTGTCCTTCTGTTGACCATAATAAAAAAACAACACCAACAACATCCTCTGGCATTAATGTTTTATTTGCCCTGCCATGCTAGTTTTTTAAACCAATTCCTCAATAAATAGATTTCACCGGAAACGCGACGAGGAGAAAACAGAATTGGCCCTCTACAATTTTCACTTAGTATCTGCATCACTGCAGGATATGCACATTTTTTTCAATTTTTTTTTTATTCTGCAACAACAAAATTGTCACCATTATTTTTGTTCTCCGGTCGCCATCGTCAACCAACTCTACTCCATTATTAAATTTCCAGCAACGAAGCAAAAGAAACACTACTAAGCTCCATCGGAAAAACAATTGCTGTACTGTTTCACCTTCGTCCATTTCTGAAGAGGTCATGCGCCTTGGCATTTTGCCCAACAAAACGATGGGTGGTGGGTAATAAGGGGGGTTGCTATTCATTTCCCTGTGTATAGAGAAAATCCAATAAAAGGCCATGATGAAAGTAAAGTGATTTTCCACAAAAAAAAAAGACTTTTTATTTATCAGGATAATAAATAATGGTCGAAGAACGAAAGAAACAGAGGAGTGTAAGGAAGACGAACAGCATTTGTAGTTGAAAAATCCTTAAAACCCAAAACTCCTAAAGAATTTGCAGGAAATATGATTAAGAATTCAAAACATGGAATTACTTAAATTAAATTCGATATGATAATAATTTTAATAGTTACCTAATAGAGTCCACGTCTCCAGTTCTGATAGTCATTAAACTATATGTTGAAGGGCATGATTCAAAAACCTCCTTTCAATGTCAAGGTTTTCAGCTCTGATAGTTCTTCAAAAAAAAAAAATCCTTATGATTGTTGAAGAAAAAATTCTTAAAAAGGCAACACACAAAACTCAATTGAAAAGTCTGTGGTTGAGAATAAATCTACAATCTACGATTTCAGATCTAATATTCCATAAAATATATTTAAACCAGTAAGGAAAGTAGTAAAGTCGGACGGGGCCGACTATATGATAGCCTTCACCACTATGGGTGTATTAAACGGGACTATTTACATGAAATTCGATGAAATAAAATATGTGATATATATCTAAATGTGAATCTACCTAGATCTACGTAATTCTATGCTCAATTTTGTGCATTCAGCAACATTTCAGGCAATCTGACAAACATGAGGAGTTTGATGCACCATTTACTTCAAATCGGACGAAAATATATATGGAAGCTATATCCAAATATGAACCGATTCCAACGAAACTTGTAACAGGTTAGGTTATACTAATTTCAATACGTTTTGTTCCTTGGTGTGTCAATTACTTAAAATCAATCTATAATATAAGGGAGCTGCATGTAAATCTCAACCGATTTTCACGAAACTTTGCACACATCATTCTGGACTAAATTCAGTACGCCAAGCCAAATTTCGTGCATATCGAAAGATATATGTGGACTTTGGTGCACCATTTACATTAAATCGGATGAAAATATATATGGGAGCTATATCTAAATCTTGACCGATTTTCAAAACTTGACAGACATCACTCTAGGCTCAATTCAGTATGTTATGCCAAATTTCGTGCAAATCGGAGGATATATAGGGACTTTGGTGCACCATTTACATGAAATTTGACGAGACTATACATGGGAGCTATATCTAAATCTGGACCGATTGTCTCGAAACAAGGCAGACATCACTCTAGGCTCAATTCAGTACGTTATGCCAAATTTCATGCAAATCGAATGATATATAGGGACTTTGGTACACCATTTACATTAAATCGGACGAAAATATAATCGGAGCTATATCTAAATCTTGACCGATTTTCACGAAACTTGGCAGACATCATTCTGGGCTCAATTCAGTACGTTATGCCAAATTTCGTGCAAATCGAATGATATATAGGGACTTTGGTACACCATTTACATGAAATCGGACGAAACTATATATGGGATCTATATCTAAATCTGGACCGATTGTCACGAAACAAGGCAGACATCACTCTAGGCTCAATTCAGTACGTTATGCCAAATTTCGTGCAAATCGAAAGATATATAGTGACTTTGGTGCACCATTTACATGAAATCGGACGAAACTATATATGGGAGCTATATAGAAATCTGGACCGATTTCCTCGAAACTTGGCAGACATCATTCTAGGCTCAATCCAGTACGTTATGCCAAATTTCGTGCAAATCGAATGATATATAGGGACTTTGGTACACCATTTACATGAAATCGGACGAAACTATATATGGGATCTATATCTAAATCTGGACCGATTGTCACGAAACAAGGCAGACATCACTCTAGGCTCAATTCAGTACGTTATGCCAAATTTCATGCAAATCGAATGGTATATAGGGACTTTGGGGCACCATTTACATGAAATCGGACGAAACTATATATGGGAGCTATATCTAAATCTGAACCGATTTTCTCAAAACTTGCCAGACATCATTCTAGACCTAAATGATTATGCTGTACCAAATTTCGTTCAAATCGAAAGTTATATAGCGAATTAAATCGGTTAAATATATATATATGGGAGCTATATCTAAATCTGAACCGATTTTTCCCAATTTCAATAGGGTTCGTCCTTGGGCCGAATAAGTGACCTATGCAAAATTTCATCCAATTCGGATCATAAATGCGACCTGTACTTTGTTTACAATTTAACATGGACAGATAGACAGACAGACGGACGGACATGCATAAATCGACTTAGAAAGTGATTCTATGCATATTCTCAAAAGGAACCATGTGTCTATCTCGTTTCCTTATGCCTGTTACAAACATATGCACATACCCTGTACCAGGGACGTACGCAGGGGGGCCCGGACCCCCCGAAATTAAATTTTTCACAGTAAATTTATGTCTGCAACAGCGATTTTTTTTCATTTTGTATTTAAAAAAATCTTTTAAACTTAGAAAAAAAACTTTAAAAAACCAAGCTTCCTTCTCAAAAAAAAAAAAAAAAATATTATGCTTGTAGCCCCTAATTTAACCTAGTAGTATCTCAAAAATGTCTCGCTGTCCTTATTTTCTTCGATTCCGGCGAAGTTCGTTCGTTCCAGATAGCAATTTAAAAAATTGTTTTTTATGGAAAGATATTATACATCCCACATCTTAACATCTACATTCTTCCTTAAGATATTCTGATAATCCTTCTTTTAAAAGACCACTCTTCTTTTGCCAAATAGTCCATAACAATATACACGTTTCGGGGGAAGGCAGTCCTTCCAAAAATATCTAAAAAAATAAAATAATCCTTCGAAATATTATTTAAACGCGACTTTTTTAATTTCAAAGTCCTTGATAAAATCAATTTCTGGACCAAATTGTCCTCCATTTGTCCTCCGGACCAATAGTCCTTAAAAAATCCAATAATTTTGCCTATATAGTTTACTTCAAAATGTTCTGAAAGACTTTCTAAAAATATCCATTAAACATATTATGTTTCTTTGGCAGCATTTGGAAAAGATAACCCCTCGAAAATCATCTTTAAATCCACACATCTAAAATAGTCCTTCGAAAAATATGGTTCCAAAATGTACGCTTCTTGTGAAAGTTAGTTCTTCGAAAATTCCCTTTAAGACTGCCTGTTAATCCCTTTAAAAATCGTAGTTTCGAAAGGTATCAGTTAGTAACGCTTATCTACACTTCATATGGCAGTTTGTCCTTTGAAAAAATCACGTTTATGAGGGCATTAAGTCCTTCGAAAAATATTCTTAATAAATTTTCTTTAAATCCACGCTTCTTGGACCAGAAAAATATCGTTTTGAAAATAAATATAAATCAACAACTATTGAACCTTTAAAAATTCCACTATCTTTGTAAGGGTAGGTCTTCAAAATTAAAATAAAAATAGAAACGCAGATGGTCCTTTGAAATTAAAAACCAACACTTCTGGCACAGGCCTCAACGATAGTATTTAAATAGGTTAAACCAGTGAGCGGAGCAGTATAGTCGGACGGTGCTGACCACACGATACCCTACACAACTACGACGGAACTATAACTTTCTGCGGTTGTTTATTCCGAGCCTGGGCAATACTTCGTGATATTTGCTTCCTCTAGCCCGATTAGAGGTCAATAGCACCTCTTTCTTACACTGATATATTTTCCGAATATTACTATTCGTATTCAGTACAGCCCTTCTAATTAATTGTCCAGATTCCCTTCATCGTGGTTTGTGTTGTGATGTTCGGCCTATAATTGGCATCGACTGGAAAAAAGACAAAAAAGTGAGGTATTCGGTCCACTTCATCCCGAATACTTCACTTTTTGTGATCATCACCGAATGTTATTGGCGTTGTCCTTGACCATAACTGGAACCTCATGGAAAATTTAAAAGCGATCCGCACTGTATTTCCGCACTCTAGTGTGGTAATGGGTTAATAAATAATATCGGAGTAGGTAAGCACCTGTAAATATATAAGTGTAACTCCCCCATCCGAATACATTCGTAAATATAATTGATATCAATTTAAAGATCAACCACTCCTCTTCGATATACTATCAACTTCTCGGATCTATGTCCTTCAGGAGGAAAAATATACGCCATAGAAAGTACATTTTGTTATTTTTTACATAAAAGTCAAGTTCCATTTGACACGCATAAGCATGTCTTTATCAAAGCAGGCATGCTTATTCTTTGGCCCGATCCCCTTATCCATATAAAATTTCGCGATATTAGGGCGACCAGAAAAACAGAAAAAAATAAAATGTTTGGCCCATTTCATCCCCTAAATATTTATCGATCTTTACCAAAGACAATAGGGGTCTTTATTGGCCAGAACCGGTCCTATATGCAAAATTTCGTGATGATTGGTCCATAACTGTGGTCTGTATCGTGTTTACAAATTATAATGGACAGAAGGACGGACGGACGGACGGACACACATGTCTAGATCGACTCAGCTAGTCGAGATATGACGATCGGTAAACTTAAAGGAGGGTCTAGGACCAATATTTTGCGGCCTTGCAAACTCTTGGGGCTGCACAAAGCTATAATATCCTGACAACATAGTTGGGTAGGGTATAAAAATAAGTTTCCATCTCTGTTAGTTCTTCAAAAATCCACACTTCCAGACTTTGTAGCCACACAAAAATCAGCAAGAAATTCCTTAAAAAATATCACGATCCGAAAAAACTCCTTACGAAACCAATGATTCCAGCGTTGGTTCACAATTTTTAGTCTTTCAAAAAAATTCTTTAGAGATGAACCCTTGTATACTTTAGAGTCCTTTAACAAATTCTTCTTCTAATAGTCCGTCGAGAAAAAAGGTTTAAAAAAGCCCATAGTGAACTGTAAACATCCTGGCTTCCTACTCGAATAGTTCTTGAAACCTTCCATAGTAAAACCATGCGCAAAATCTTGTTTATTCGGATAGTCCTTAAAATATATATTCACACAACCTCCTACGTCTTTTTTGAACACCTTCTTCTATACGAAGGAGTTGCCACATCGAAACTAAATTTAACATATGTTCATAACAGAGATGGAAGTTTCCAAAAACCTTAACTTTTTTCTGCTTCTAGCGTGATTTTTGTGCTAGGCTAAGAACTTTCCGAACTGCCCTCGTATTCTATTAACCACACCTAGTTCAAGTTTGAAGATGGGGCCCACTCCTTCTGGAGGGGGTCAAAACTTTCAATATTTATAAATCCAATATCAGGCGATGGGAATGTCCGATTTGTACCAAACTCTACACAACCTATTACCTTTACCAAGCCTAGATAAAGCTTGAAGATCCCCTCCCCCACAAACAATCTAAATTTTCAATACTTATAAATCCAATATTAGGCGATGGGAATGTCCGATTTGAAGCAAAACTTTGCACAACCTATTATCCTTATCAAGCCTCGGTCAAGTCCGAAGGTGGGACCTGTCTGTCCTAATAAAACCTGTTTATAACTCCGAAGACCACTTCCGCAAAACATAGGGTGAGGGTATATATCTGTCGGCAACACAGACTGACACTTTTTTACTCCACGATTCGCACAAAATGTTGTTTAAAAAGTCGTATCTGAAAGCCTTCGCAATCCACAATTTTATTCATGGCTCCTTTACAAAAACCACAATTGATAGATTAATCTATAAATAATTCCTGGATATGCTGACACATTTTTTTCAATACCTTAAAAATCCTTCAAAATGTCCCCTTAAAATTTTTCGTTGTGCTGGTCCTTGCAAAAACATCATCTGAAACAATTTTACAAAGAATATATTTTTTTTAAAAACTACTGCCTCCAGATGCATAAAAAATGTCCTTTAAATCTCCTTGAAAAATATTTTTTTTTAATCCTCGTTTTTATTGGTCCTTTAAAAATTTTTTATATACTCACAATTTTACTGGTTCTTGGTTTTTTTTATTTCATGGTCCTAAAAAGTACACATCCTGTTAACGTGTTTGCGATTTTAAAAATTCTTTCAGCTTACCTTTGCTAGAACGTGCTAGGGTGGCAGGAGAGGGGAGACAATAACAACATATTATGACAATGATGTCACTTTAAATTTACCATACATCCTGTTTCGATTCGTTTTACTGGTCGTGTGTCCTTTTGTGTGAGTGTGTGTGTATTGATTTCGACAGAATAAATATTTTGATATGCATAAATATGTAGTTTACGGATGGATGGAGGAAGGGAGGGAGGGCTACAAATTTCCATAACATGGCAATTAATTTCATCATGCAAAATAGATACCGAACAACAATGGATGCCTTATCAAGGGTAGGGGGAGAAAGGACAATGGGCAAAACGGTGTAACACACACACATTACATACCAATTGCCCAAATTTACATGCCATAACGAATTGAATTGAATGGTTGCTAGAGGGGAGGAAGGAGGATGTGTGTTACACATTTTTGCCAAACACCGGGGGAAATCTCTGTGAAAATATTTCAGTTTTATTGGCGGGTTACGTCTATTAAATTGATGACAGCCAACAACAACAGCAAGAAGAACACAAACAAAAACAATAACAACAACGATAACAATATCAATTGATAAATATTAGCATGTTAACAAACATTGAAATGGTCAGTCGAACAGACGGGGAACGACCGACGCCTGAGGGCATGGTCGATTGATTGGTTGGATGGAGGTTCTCAATATAGGGGAGGTCGATGATAAATGCCTTCCGATTAAATGATAATTGGCTACGAATGACTGACCATCAGCGGCAGCAGAGCAACCAAAACCATTACTGGGTGGCTGGTGTACGTATTTGAAGATGTATGTGTATGTGTGTCTCTGTGTGATGTTCGGAAAAAGAGAGCAATGATTTTCATTCACTTGCCATTTAAAAACGAAGAATAATAGGTTTTTCGTTCGCTACAGATGTACGTCGAACGATAACGATTGCCATAAATTTATGGTCAAATTCATTGGAGTTTGACTGACACACTGGTGGTAACGGTTTGAGAATTTCATGTTCCCAACTTCGGGATGATGTTGGTAAAAGAAAAATTGTAGCCTGTTTTTCTCTTGATTGGATGGTTGGTGGTTTTGTTTTTTTCTCCCTTTACTCTCGTTTCCATGATTTGTGTGTGTGTGTGTATTGGTGTCCCTTTTTGGACTGGCGCATTGTCATCTTCATTGTCATGCCATGTAGCTTCAGTGTATTACCTGGAGGGGGAGAAGAAGCGATGGAGATGTATCTAATAAAGTTTCTCGTTTAACGTTGATGTATGTCGGTAGTTAATAAAAATTGACGACAAATAACTTCTAATGAAAATAAAATGACTCCATCACTACGAGGTTTTATCGCAGACATTCATTTGGTGGGCGGAAGACGATAAGGGTAACATTTCTGGACACATATAAAAAAATATATATTTTTTAAACCCCCAATAAAAAATATTTTTTTTTTAACAAATTATTTTCAAAAATCCGCGCCTTTTGGAATCTTAAAAATTAAAAAAAATCATCCATTCTGAAATCCTAAAAAAATATATTTTTTAAAAAAACTTTAATTTTTCAATCTACCTTGGGTCAATATTTGAAAATATATTTTATTACAAAATCAAAAACTAGTGTAATCTTCAAAAAAAAAAAAAAAATATTTTTAAAGTTTAAAATAATAAGGAAAGTAGTAAAGTCGGACGGAGCCGACTATATGATACCCTTCACCACGTCGCATTTTTGAAGGACCAGTAAAATGAAATTGGATCCATAAACATACCATTCTGCAATTCATTACGCTGTACCAACTTTCGTGCAAACCGAAAGATATTAAGGACTTTAGTACAACATTTACCTTAAATCGGACAAGAATATATATGGGAACTATATCTACATCTGAACCGATTTCCACGAAACTTAACACACATAATTCTAGACCTAACTCATTACGCTGTGCCAAATTTCGTGCTGATCGAAAGCTTTTAAGGGACTTTGGTGCACCATTTACATTAAATCGGACGCAAATATATATGGGAGCTATATCTAAATCTGAACCGATTTTCAGGAAACTTAACACACATCATTCTAGACCTAATTCATTATGCTGTGCCAAATTTCGTGCAAATCGATAGATATATAGAGGCTTTGGTGCCCCATTTACAAGCAGTGGGATCAGATGGTCTTGCTTTAAAATGTTTAAAGATTGTTTGGCCTTTTGTTGAATTTCACATCAAACATCTCGTGAACACAATCTTAATGACATCCATGTATCCATCATTATGGAAAATAGGCAGGATTGTACCAATTCGTAAGCATGATGCTACCGACTCTTACAGACCCATTTCTATGATGCCGATTCTCTCCAAAATGCTTGAATACCTTATGAAATCACAAATTCTTGAACACCTCAATTCGTCGCTTCTACTTCATGATTCTCAACTAGGTTTCAGGCGTAATCGAAGTACAACTTCCCTACTTATTGGTCTGACGGATCATATTCGTAGTATTGTTAGCCACCGTGGATGCTGTGTTCTGTTGTCGCTAGATATGGAGAAAGCATTTGACAGAATTGAACACTCGGCCATAGTTAATAAGTTGCATTCAACTTTTCAATTTTCTAAATCGGCCTGTCATCTAATGAACTCATACCTTACAAATAGATATCAATATGTTGCCTGCAATGGAAATTTTTCTGATCTTTTGCCAGTTTTTAGTGGTGTACCTCAAGGGTCGGTACTTGGACCGCTTATTTTTATAATGTTTATAAATGACCTCTTTCCTTTAATTTCCAGCTCAAATTGTTTACCATTTGTATACGCTGATGACATACAGCTCCTACTCAAATCTGATTTGGGTTATTCTGATGTTTTGCAATGTGTCATTGACTCATCTATGTGCATTCTATCCCGTTGGCTACAAGACAATAAATTGACCATTAATACAACAAAAACTAAGGCAATGAAATTTGGATTAAAAAATGGTGAAGATTTATTAATCAAATTTGATTACATTGATATTGAATTTGTTGACAGTATAAAATGTCTGGGTTTAACTATTGACAGGCATCTTAACTTTGAAGATCATATTAACTCTTTAATATCAAAGATTAATTTTGTTCTGAGAAAACTATATAATGTGGAATTGAATTTGCCTCTTAGTATTAGATTAAAGATTGCACATGCGCTTATAATGCCAATTTTAATTTATTGTGTGGAAATATATTCAGGAACCATCGGGACATTTATGAAGAAAATACGCCTTGTTTTTAATAGAGTGATAAGATACATATATGGTTTGAATATCAGACAACATGTTTCAAATTATGTAATACAATTTTTGGGTTGCAATTTTCGTCAATTTATAAATCTACGAATTATAATTCATTTTTATAAGATTATTAAAATACAGTGTCCACAATTTCTTGTGAATTTTTTTAATTTCTCTAGGTCCACAAGAAATCCCCAACTTATTTTTCCACAATTAACTCCAATTTTGGAACGTTCATATTGCACTAGGGTTGCTAGGGTATATAATTCATTACCACTTTTTTTGCGAACGTTCAATTTATCCCAATACTCATATCGCTATAAACTCTTACAATATCTTCAATCGCTTGAATATAAGGCTACAATTAAGCCTTTTTTGCTTTTCCCTGGTTTTAGCCATATATTAAATATATTAATTAAATTCAATTTTGTTTTGATTAATAATAATAATAATAATTTCCTTCTAAATCTATCCTTTATTTTTTGGCCATTTTGAGTTATTTTCATACAATTTAATTTGTTTATTTTGAGTAGTTGAATACTGAAGATAAATTTCTGTAATTACTTAATATTTTACTTTAATGTTTTTGTAATCAATTCAGAGTAGTTCTTATTCAAATGATTTTTTTTCTATTACTTTTAATGAATATTTATGGAGCTTGAACAAATGTAACATGAAAAGAAATACTAGTGTTTAAAATTTATATTTTTAATTTGGTCTAAGTTTATTTTGTAGTATACTGGCCATATAAGGCTTTTTGGCTTGGCTTTGAAATGAATAAATAAATAATAATAATAATAATAAAATCGGACAAATATATATATGGGAGCTATATCTTAATCTGACCCGATTTTTCCCAATTTCAATAGGGTTCGTCCTTGGGACAAATAAGTGACCTATGCCATGTTTCATCCAAATCGGATCATAAATGCGACCTGTACTTTGTTCACAAAAATACATGGACGGACGGACGGACGGACGGACAGACGGACATGCGTAAATCGACTTGAAAAAATATTCTTTTAAAAATCCACGCCTTCTTGGGACTTGAAAAAATATTCTTTTAAAAATCCACGCCTTCTTGGGACTTGAAAAAATATTCTTTTAAAAATCCACGCCATCTTGGGACTTGAAAAAATATTCTTTTAAAAATCCACGCCTTCTTGGGACTTGAAAAAATATTCTTTTAAAAATCCACGCCTTCTTGGGACTTGAAAAAATATTCTTTTAAAAATCCACGCCTTCTTGGGACTTGAAAAAATATTCTTTTAAAAATCCACGCCTTCTTGGGACTTGAAAAAATATTCTTTTAAAAAGCCACGCCTTCTTGGGACTTGAAAAAATATTCTTTTAAAAATCCACGCCTTCTTGGGACTTGAAAAAATATTCTTTTGAAAATCCACGCCTTCTTGGGACTTGAAAAAATATTCTTTTAAAAATCCACGCCTTCTTGGGACTTGAAAAAATATTCTTTTAAAAATCCACGCCTTCTTGGGACTTGAAAAAATATTGTTTTAAAAATCCACGCCTTCTTGGGACTTAAAAAAATGTTCTTTTAAAAAATTTACCTCTAATGGAAACTTAAAAGATTTTTTTTCAATTAACGCCTAATGGAACTTTCAAAAAATATTTTTTTTAAAGTTCACACTTGTAATTTTGAAACAATACATAAATATTGAATACTAGATTTATGATTTCTATTTCTCAGAATTTACAATCCAGCCTTACTGAAACAAAAATCTTACCCTCCGCTTGGGTCCCAATACCCAGTATCTTTTTTATTTCTATTCTCATCATTATAGTTTATGATTGTGTAAAAAAACAACGAATCAAAATAATCTGTTGTCTTTTGTAAGCAAAATTTCTTGATTTGTCTTCGGCTGGCTGGCTGGCTGTGATATTTCGATATTTTCTTTTGGCAATCTTAGTTTTTTTCTTCTTTTTGGTGTTTGATTAAAACTTTTATGGTTTTATTGCTGATGAGCTGTCTAAACGAATAATTCGTTTTTTTGTTTTGTTTTGTTTTTCTCTTTCTTTTTCTCCTTTTTTGTGTAGTCATCAGTAAATTGTTAGTCGGCCGGTCTGTCTGTCAGACTTTGTGTTATCCAGCATCCTCAGTCGGTTAATCAGACAAAAGCGTGGATGGGCGAAAGAGGTTTCTGGGGAACGAACGGGCGGGTTATATAAATTGATGATGATATAAAATGATTATGATTCAGTAGTAGTTGTAGTAGTCAATTGTTGTTTTGGTGGGTAGATATTTTTTTATTCGTTTTTTTTTTTTTTTTGGGGAGAGAGCGAGATTTTTTTTCGAATCTTTTTTTTTTTTTCGTTGCAATAAAGAAATTCATCAGTTGCCGTATAAAAGTTTTATTAAATCCTTTAATAAAAAATTAAATTTTAAGGTAGACATTATTGTTGCTTTTATGGAGAGGGGGCAGTCGTGGGTTTATAAAAAAAGAGGTGTTAACGGCCCGCTGTTTGATGTTGCTGTGATGCAACAGCATCGTTGGCTTTCATAAATCTGTCAGCTATTATTGAATTATTTTGAACTACTGGCAGAGAAGGTAAGGTTCTGCAGAGAGGGTAAATGGCCAGGTTATGGTTGAGGATGAATTGAAAAACAATTTTAAAAATTATTTTTTAAAGTTCCCATAATACGGGAACTTTATTTTTTTAGGCGATGATAGATGTTTCTTTCATTTCAATTGTGGACACTGACCTCCCCGTGCTGCACCTGGGGTAGCTATTTTCATCACCCGATAAAATAGTGAGCTAATATGTGCCACGAGTTCACCCATAAGAACTATAAAAAATTAGTTGAGGCGTCGGGTTAGTTGCCCATAATCGGAAAACCGAACCTACTATGAAAAAGCAAAGAAAAAGATAACCAAACCCCATTAATGTTGACGACCCCCGCAAACGTATAAAGGACCACGAACTGCAAATCTGCACTTGGAATGTGCGCATCTTGTCACATTTGCGCCCATGCTCCGACCGAACATAAAGATGAACAGACCAAAGACATATTTTAGAAATCTAGAAACAGCATATGACCGTTGAGCTGGCCATGACATTAAAATTCTGCTGGGAGATTTTAATGCAAAAATCGGAAGGGAAAATATCTTTGGCCCCATCGTCGGAAAATTCAGCCTCCATGAAGAAACATCAGACAACGGCATGCGTTTTATTGACTTCGTGACAGCAAAAAACATGATAGTTAGCAGCACCAGATTCAAGCATCTCGATATACACAAGGCCACTTGGATTTCTCCCGATCGAACAACGAGAATTCAAATCGACGCAAGGCATTAATCCATTGTTTTAGACGTCCGATCGATCCGGGGAGCAAATATCGATTCGGGCCATTACCTTGTGACCAAGCCAAGGTTCGCATCCGTCTTAACGTAGCAGCAAAGGTGCGATCTAATGTAACACGGAAACTCGACGTCGAAAATCTGCAAACACAACAGATAGCAGAAGCCTACTCCGCTCAACACTTGGGTACCAAAGACCACAATCAAGGTACGATCCGTGGTACGATCTACAAGACGCTGATACTGCCCGTGCTGTTATATGGATCTGAAGCATGGGTACTTGCGCAAGCAGATGAGGCAGCTCTTGGAGTGTTTGAGAGAAAAATTCTCCGAAAGATCTATAGGCCGATCTGCGATGATGGTGAATATCGCCGTCGAATGAACCATGAGTTGTACCAGCTGTTTTCGGAAATCGACATTGTTAGACGCATTGAGCTGCAGCAGCGACTACGTTGGCTAGGTCATATTCTGAGAATGGATGAAGATGCCCCAGCCCAGAATGCGAACCAGCTGATGGTTCACGCAGAAGGGGAAGGCCACGAATACGATGGAAAGATCAAGCCGAAAATGGTATTTCCAATTGGTAAAAACTGCGCAAAAGACCGACGCGCCTGTAATTTTTTTTTAAGCTCGGCTTGTGGAACGAAAGTTCTGTCACAAGCCAGCTAAGCGCGGATTTAAAAAAAAAATATTTTTTTAAATTTAGTTTTTGAAGTGTTCAAGTTCATAGATGTTCTGATCTCTCCATTTCTTTTGTTTCCATTTATCGATAATCAATTAGAAAGTATTGTTTCAGAGACACAAAACGACAACATTCCCACAATTCTCAGAATTCTCAGAATTAGCAACCCCTTCCCTCAGCCATACAAAAATAGACATCGACCAACAACAACAACAACAACATAGATATCATTTTAAAAACACAACATAAGCATGAAATTAATGATTTCGCTTTAACCCTTTTATCGGCTTCGGCGTTAGACAAGTGTATTAGAAGGCCAAAGCGAAGGCGACCATCGATCGATGCTATCAATGAATTGGCGTAGAGCTCCCGAATTTCACACGCCTATGTCACTTTCATTGTCCAACAATCGTATTATGGTTTATGAAAATTCCATGGAAAAGAGGGCAGAGGGAGAGAGAGAGAGAGGGCAAGCGAAGAGACGGCATTGATGATGTGAACCGATTTTCACAACATTTGTTTGTGAGCTCAACTCAACCCAACCCCTCCACACCACAACATTTAACTTAGCTGGTCGATTTGCGTAGCTAATGTTTTACTGCTGGTGCTATTCGAATATCCGAAACTATTTATTGGCCGGTTAGCTGTAATCGGCTGCTGCCGCTTTTAATGTCCGACCGACGGACCGACCGACCAACAATGAATAAAATCTTTTGTATGGCAGAAAATCAAATTATAATTCGGTCGTTCGTTCGTTTGACTGCTGCCGCACTTCGTTCGGCATTTGTCCATAGATATGTATCTGCTGCCGGGCCCCAATGTGTTATTGTATTACGAAATAATAGCCAATGTTGCTGTTGTTGTTGTTGTATTGTGATTTAACGATAAACTGTTATAATTGTTGGCGTTGCTAATCAATGACAATTATGCCAATTGGTGTGAATAATTGCCGAAGGGAAAATATTGACACACACACATACGTACATAACTATGTAGATATTCAAATGGCCAAAGGACCAAAAAGTGTCGATATAATATTTTTTTTTAATTTCCTCGTGGTGTACATTTTTGAATTTTTTTTAAGTTTGCATAAAAACATAAGTTTGCATAAAAACATATAAAAAAAAAAATTATTTTTTTTTTTGAAAAAAATATTTTTTTTTTTTGAAAAAAAATATATTTTTTTTGAAAAAAATATTTTTTTTCTTTTTTGAATTTTTTTTTATATATATATATATATATATATTGTTTCAAAAAAACAAAAATATTTTTTTAAAAAAAAAAAAATATTTTATTTAAATTTAAAAAAAAAAAAATTCAAAAAAGAAAAAAATGTTTTTTTCAAAAAAAAAAAAAAATATTTTTTTTCAAAAAAATATTTTTTTCAAAAAAAAAATTATATTAAAAAAAAAATTTTTCAAAAAATTTAAAATTTCAGAAATCCGATGAGGAAATTATGTGTCTTTGTATCTTCCATAAAATGAAGCCATCTACAACCAGTTAGGAAAGCAGTAAAGTCGGACTGGGCCGACTATATGATACCCTTCACTTACTTACTTACTTAGCTGGCTTCTTACAGAACGGTTGTTCCATAAGCCGAGCTTATAAAAGATTTCCAAGCGCGTCTGTCTTGTGCGCAAGTCCACCAATTTGGAAGACCACGTTCCAAGATGTTGTTTTCTACTTGGTCTTTCCATCTAATTCGTGGCCTTCCCCTTCTATATGCCTTCTGAGGCGGGGGCATTCTCATTCATCGACGCCGATATTCACCGTCGACGCAGATCGGCCCGTAGATCTTTCGGAGAATTTTTTTTTCAAACACCCCAAGAGCTGCCTCATCTGCTTGTGCAAGTACCCATGCTTCAGATCCATATAATAGCACGGGTAGTATCAGCGTCTTGTAAAGTGTGAGTTTGGTCTGCCAGGACGTGGCCTTGTTTCTAAACTGCTTACTTAGACCATAGTAGCATCTGTTGGCCATCACAATCCCTCTCCGAATTTCGAAACTGATGTCATTCGTTTTAATTATGGCGGTACCAAGGTATATAAAGTCTTTAACTACCTCGAAGCTGTGGTTCTCAAGTTCCACAGTTAGTCCGAGTCTACTGGACGTCTTGCGCGTTGATACCATCAGCTTGGTCTTCTTGCCGTTTACTGCCAGACCCACTTTGGTAGAATTCTTTTCAATTTGTTCAAAGGTGGCTGTTACCGCTCGCAATGTTCGACCCATTACATCGATGTCATCGGCGTAGGCGAGTAACTGGTGTTGTTTAGTGTACAGAGTGCCATTTCTGTTCACTTTTGCCACTCGTATGACCTTTTCCAGCAGGATGTTAAAAAGGTCACACGACAAACTGTCACCTTGTCTGAATCCTCGTTCGGTATTGAAGGGCTCCGATAGGTCCTTTCCTACTTTAACTGCTGACCTTGTGTCACTTAAAGTTATCCTGCATAGCCGTATTAATTTTGCAGGAATGCCGAACGTAGACATAGCTTTAAACACCTCTGAACGGATAGGGCTGTCAAATGCGGCTTTATAATCGACAAATAGGTGGTATGTGTCGATCTGTTTTTCGTGGGTCTTTTCCAGGATTTGGCGCAGAGTGAAAATCTGGTCAATGGTGGATTTGCCAGGTCAGAAGCCGCATTGGTATGGTCCTATGATGTCATTGATCATTTGCTTCAGCCGTTCACACAGCACACTGCATAGCACATTATATGCGATGGGAAGGAGTCTTATTCCTCTATAGTTGGCACATATCGTCTTGTCTCCTTTTTTGTGCACGGGGCACAGAATGCTGAGGTTCCAATCATTGGACATGCATTCCTCTAGCCAAATTGTACAAATCAGCTGGTGTATGCTCCTGACCAGCATCTGGCCACCAGACTTGAATAGTTCGGCTGGTAACCCATCGGCTCCTGCTGCTTTATTGTTCTTGAGCCGATTAATTGCTTTTATGACCTCATCTTGGCTAGGTGGTATACAGACTATACCATCATCTCTTATTGGTTCTGGGGTATCAACGCCACTATTTGGTACCAGAAGATTTTCAAAGTGCTCCTACCAGATCCTCAACACGCTGTCTGTATCTGCACCAGGTTTCCTTCCTCTTCTCTACAGGAGGATGTGCCTGCACCAAAGCCTTCGGTTTGGTGTTTTACTCGTTGGTAAAATTTCATTCTGACTCCTGTACATCTCGATTTGCTCACGTTTGGAAGCTTTGCTATATCTATGTCTGAACCGATTTCAAGGAAATCTGTCAGAGATTAATTTATATTAACTTCAGTACGTTTTGTCGATATATATGGGAGCTATATCTAAGTCTTAACCGATTTTCACGAAACTTTGCACACATTATTCTAGACCTTATCCATTACGCTGTGCCAAATTTCGTGCAAATCGAATGATTTTTAGGGACTTTGGTGCAGCATTTTTCTAAAATCGGGCGAAACTATATATGGGAGCTATATCTAAATCTGAACCGATTTTCACGAAACTTTGCACACTTAATTCTAGACTTAATTCAGTACGATATGCCAAATTTCGGGCAAATCGAAAGATATATAGGGACTTTGGTACACCATTTTTCTTAAATCGGATATATATGGGAGCTATATCTAAATCTGAACCGATTTTCACGAAACTTAACATACATCATTCCAGACTTTAGTCATTACGCTGTGCCAAATTTCGTGCAAATCGAAAGATTTCCAGGGACTTTAGTGGACTATTTATCTAAAATCGGGCAAATTATATATGGGAGCTATATCTAAATCTGAACCGATTTTCACGAAACTTTGTACACATCATTCTAGACCTTATTCATTACGCTATCCCAAATTTCGTGCAAATCGAAAGATTTCCGCGGATTTTAGAGGACTATTTATCTAAAATCGGGCAAACTATATATGGGAGCTATATCTACATCTGAACCGATTTTCACGAAACTTTGTACACACCATTCTAGACTTAATTCAGTACGCTGTGCCACATTTTGTGCAAATCGTAAGATTTCCAGGGACTTTAGTGGACTATTTACCTAAAATCGGGCGAAACTATATATGGGAGCTATATCTAAATCAGAACCGATTTTCACGAAATTTAACACACATCTTTCTAGACTTAATTCAGTACCCTGTACTAAATTTCGTGCAAATCGAAGGATATATAGGGACTTTGGTGCACCATTTACATAAAATCGGACAAAAATATATATGGGAGCTATATCTAAATCTGAATCGATTTTCAGGAAACTTAACACACATCATGCTAGACCTTATTCATTACGCGGTGCCAAATTTCGTGCAAATCGAATGATTTTTAGGGACTTTGGTCCAGCATTTACCTAAAATCGGCCGAAACTATATATGGGAGCTATATCTAAATCTGAGCCGATTTTCACGAAATTTAACACACATCTTTCTAGACTTAGTTCAGTTCGCTATGCCAAAATTCATGCAAATCGAAAGCTATATAGGAACTTTAGTGCACCATTTACCTAAAATCGGGCGAACCTATATATGATAGCTATATCTAAATCTTAACCGATTTTCACGAAACTTAACACACACCATTCTGGACTTAATTCAGTAGGCTATACCAAAATTCGTGCAAATCGAAAGATATATAGGGAGTTTGGTGCACCAATTACCTTAGATCGGACGAAAATATATAGGGGAGCTATATCTAAATCTGAACCGATTTTCACGAAACTTAACACATACCATTCTGGACTTAATTCATTAGGCTATACCAAAATTCGCGCAAATCGAAAGATATATAGGGAGTTTGGTGCACCAATTACCTTAGATCGGACGAAAATATATATGGGAGCTATATCTATGCACAAGGACATAATACCCTGTACCACAGTGTGGTGAAGGGTATACAAAGTTTTCATAAGGCGTGGATTTTTAAAACAAATATTTTTCATGTTTTTATAATGCGTGGATTTTTTAAAAAATCCCGGTCCACCAAAGGCGTGGATTTTTAAAAAAATCCTGGTCCACCAAAGGCGTTAATTTTTTTTTAAATAATTTGACGTGCATTTCTTAAAAATATTTTTTTTCAAAATTTTAGAAATTCGATGAGAAAATGTTTTGTTTGTTTCTTCCATAAAATTTAGCCACCTATAAAAATATTTTTCTCATCATTATAAAAATGCTGTCTTTAGTTTTCTTGTGTCGCTCTACCCTGACCAAAGGTGCTAATTTACTATTAAAAGAAATCAAGACAAATCAAATATCATAAAAAATGGAATCCTTCACAACTTCATTGGCTTCTGCAACAAAAAATACGAATCAAAACAAAAAATGCCGACGAAGTCAGTCCGTCACTCAGTCATCTCTAGCCCATCTAGCTCTCAACGCAACATCATTATTATGACCCAGCTTTTTATTCATCCATTCATAATAGACAGATATACGATGGAGAAGAGTGGAGACAGAGTAGATCGACCGAACCATTCGCACAGGCGCAATATTTATGGTTGTTTAAGAAAACAACAGCAACAACAACATCGCCAATGGTAAAGGCAACAACATAGATAAACAACCAAACAATTGTTTTGTTAGCAAAGTCGTTAAAGCGGCGGCTAGTTTTCTTGTTGTCCGGTTGGCCAGGTCCATGATGGCTCACATCATCAAACGCCATATGATGTGATGACGAGGAGGAGGAGGAGAAGTGTTCATTTTGGGTTTGCTTAACACGACCGAAATACAACAGCAGCAACAAAAACAAACAGGAATGTCGAAAAGTCAAACGTTCGAAGTGAGGGATCGCTCTCTCTCTCTATTCTGGTGTTGTTGTTTTTTAACAATTTGATGGTGATAACCAAATATTTATTGTTGTATGGTGAGGAGGCGAAGGAGAGCTCACTGGTTGCATTAGTACTCAGCACTGTTGATCACTGATTATAACAATCAAACGATTGATTGAGTCCGGAGCTCGGTGTCACTTCGAACAAAATTTCGTTTTTTTGTGTTTCACAAATCGGTTTTCTTGGAATTTTGTTTCTCACGGCCGGTTATTTTTATTTGTGATGCCTCAATAAAACTCAGTGCTAATTGTGCTCTACAGAGCAGCATCTAATTGATAATAATGCCCCAAATATTTATGATTGAAATGATGATTGCTTGGTGGTTAGCTAACTGGTTGTGGCCCCTTTTAGGGCTCTTTCGCGTGAATTCCGAAATAATGACTGTGAATGGCAGCGTTTGTGTTCGATAAGTCTTTTAGTTGCCGACAAATAGGTGAAAATTGCAATCGACCTTCTATTCATAAGGTGGATCATGAAAACTTATTTTGAAAAAATCCAGACCTGCGATGGACCTTGAAAACTAATTTTTGAAAAAATCCAGGCCTATGAAGGACCTCGAAATTTAATTTTTAAAAAATCCACGCCTATGATGGACCTTGAAAACTTATTTTTAAAAAATGCAGGCCTGTCATGGACCATGAAATCTAATTTTTAAAAAATCTAGGTCTAGAATGGACCTTGAAAACTAATTTTTAAAAAATCCACGCCTATGGTGGACCATGAAAAATAATTTTTAAAAAATCCACGCCTATGGTGGACCATGAAAAATAATTTTTAAAAAATCCATGCCTATGGTGGACCATGAAAACAAATTTTAAAAAAATCCACGCCTATAGTGGACCATGAAATCTAATTTTTAAAAAATCCACGCCTATGATGGACCATGAAATCTAATTTTTAAAAAATCCACGCCTATGGTGGACCATGAAAAATAATTTTTAAAAAATCCACGCCTATGGTGGTCCATGAAAAATAATTTTTAAAAAATCCACGCCTATGGTGGACCATGAAAAATAATTTTTAAAAAATCCACGCCTATGGTGGACCATGAAAAATAATTTTTAAAAAATCCACGCCTATGGTGGACCATGAAAAATAATTTTTAAAAAATCCACGCCTATGGTGGACCATGAAAAATAATTTTTAAAAAATCCACGCCTATGGTGGACCATGAAAAATAATTTTTAAAAAATCCACGCCTATGGTGGACCATGAAAAATAATTTTTAAAAAATCCACGCCTATGGTGGACCATGAAAAATAATTTTTAAAAAATCCACGCCTCTGGTGGACCATGAAAAATAATTTTTAAAAAATCCACGCCTATGGTGGACCATGAAAAATAATTTTTAATGTTGGACCATGAAATCTAATTTTTATAAACTCCACGCCTATGTGAAACCTAATTTTAAAATGAAAAATAATTTTTAAAAATCTAGCCGTTCTGGGAACTCCAAAAAAGTATTTAAAAAAAATCCATTACACTTGTCCTTTTTAGAAGGGCACTGGCTACCATCGAACAGCTACGATGGTTCCCAGTTTAATGGGCGTTTGCCCTTATAAACAATACAAATCCCATTACAAAACGTTTAACAGGATATGGATGATCAACAAAACATCCTGAAAAGGGGTGGTTATCATATCACAAAAATAAAAAGCTAATTGAGTGCGTTATGATAGCAAGGGGTGTGCGGGGCAGATAAGCATTACAGATTACAATCCCAGCTAACTTTGGTTTGCAATCGTTTTTGGAGTGTGTCCTTTGAAAAAAAAAATAAAAACAGGTTTCATATCAAAATATGTTTTGACATCCTTAATTCATTTCTCAACAACAACAAAAAAACTCATGTTCGGCACCCTGATGTTACCCAAACAAGTGGTAACATTTTATTGCTTAATAATA
This sequence comes from Musca vetustissima, assembly GCF_032173495.1. Lineage (NCBI taxonomy): Eukaryota > Metazoa > Arthropoda > Insecta > Diptera > Muscidae > Musca > Musca vetustissima. The sequence continues at coordinate 25,843 of NW_026881593.1, read as the reverse complement.
AACAGAAGAGAAAAAATGCAGAGATAAGACCAGCAGCAGCTACAACATGGGACCTCTGTGGCAGCAGGATATTCACTTTTTTTATTTTGGGCATAACCATTTGCCCATATTTCACGGATACTTCGACAAGGAGGGGACGACATGGCATGACAAGGGGTAAAAAACAGCAGCCAAGTTTGCCACCAGCCAACGAAGTGATGGTGGTGTTGGTGCTTCAAATCTCCCGGGAATGTCGTCTGACAGCGACAATGAAAAAACATGAACAGATTGTTTTTTTCGAAGTTCATTCATTTTTTTGTGAGGATGATACCAGGTTTATTCTCTTGGAGCTTGACAATTTATTTATTACAAAAATAGACAATGTTTAGATGATTAATAAAAAAACATATTCAGGGCTTGATGGTGTGGATGATATGGTGTTTTTTGTAATAAGCGGAAGGTGTTAAGAGGGGGAGGTGAATACACATTTTTATTAGATTTTTGTTGTAGTCAGGGATGCCCTACACACAACTACTCAATAAAACTCTATTAAAGGCGTGGATTAAAAAAAAAAATAATTTTTCAGGGTCTGTTGAAGTCGTGGATTTTTTAAAAGATCTTTTTCATGGCCCACCATAGGCGTGGATTTTTTAAAAAATATTTTTCATGGCCCACCATAGGCGTGGATTTTTTAAAAAATATTTTTCATGGCCCACCATAGGCGTGGATTTTTTAAAAAATATTTTTCATGACCCACCATAGGCGTGGATTTTTTAAAAAATATTTTTCATGGCCCACCATAGGCGTGGATTTTTTAAAAAACATTTTTCATGGCCCACCATAGGCGTGGATTTTTAAAAAAATATTTTTCATGGCCCACCATAGGCGTGGATTTTTTAAAAAATATTTTTCATGGCCCACCATAGGCGTGGATTTTTTAAAAGATATTTTTCATGGCCCACCATAGGCGTGGATTTTTTAAAAGATATTTTTCATGGCCCACCATAGGCGTGGATTTTTTAAAAGATATTTTTCATGGCCCACCATAGGCGTGGATTTTTTAAAAGATATTTTTCATGGCCCACCATAGGCGTGGATTTTTTAAAAGATATTTTTCATGGCCCACCATAGGCGTGGATTTTTTAAAAGATATTTTTCATGGCCCACCATAGGCGTGGATTTTTTAAAAGATATTTTTCATGGCCCACCATAGGCTTGGATTTTTTAAAGAATATTTTTTCAAGGCCCATCCAAGGCGTGGATTTTTTTAAAAAATATTTTTCATGGCCCACCATAGGCGTGGATTTTTTAAAAGATATTTTTCATGGCCCACCATAGGCGTGGATTTTTTAAAAGATATTTTTCATGGCCCACCATAGGCGTGGATTTTTTAAAAAATATTTTTCATGGCCCACCATAGGCGTGGATTTTTTAAAAAATATTTTTCATGGCCCACCATAGGCGTGGATTTTTTAAAAAATATTTTCATGGCCCACCATAGGCGTGGATTTTTTAAAAAATATTTTTCATGGCCCACCATAGGCGTGGATTTTTTAAAAAATATTTTTCATGGCCCACCATAGGCGTGGATTTTTTAAAAAATATTTTTCATGGCCCACCATAGGCGTGGATTTTTTAAAAAATATTTTTCATGGCCCACCATAGGCGTGGATTTTTTAAAAGATATTTTTCATGGCCCACCATAGGCGTGGATTTTTTAAAAGATATTTTTCATGGCCCACCATAGGCGTGGATTTTTTAAAAGATATTTTTCATGGCCCACCATAGGCGTGGATTTTTTAAAAGATATTTTTCATGGCCCACCATAGGCGTGGATTTTTTAAAAGATATTTTTCATGGCCCACCATAGGCGTGGATTTTTTAAAAGATATTTTTCATGGCCCACCATAGGCGTGGATTTTTTAAAAGATATTTTTCATGGCCCACCATAGGCGTGGATTTTTTAAAAGATATTTTTCATGGCCCACCATAGGCGTGGATTTTTTAAAAGATATTTTTCATGGCCCACCATAGGCGTGGATTTTTTAAAAGATATTTTTCATGGCCCACCATAGGCGTGGATTTTTTAAAAGATATTTTTCATGGCCCACCATAGGCGTGGATTTTTTAAAAGATATTTTTCATGGCCCACCATAGGCGTGGATTTTTTAAAAGATATTTTTCATGGCCCACCATAGGCGTGGATTTTTTAAAAGATATTTTTCATGGCCCACCATAGGCGTGGATTTTTTAAAAGATATTTTTCATGGCCCACCATAGGCGTGGATTTTTTAAAAGATATTTTTCATGGCCCACCATAGGCGTGGATTTTTTAAAAGATATTTTTCATGGCCCACCATAGGCGTGGATTTTTTAAAAGATATTTTTCATGGCCCACCATAGGCGTGGATTTTTTAAAAGATATTTTTCATGGCCCACCATAGGCGTGGATTTTTTAAAAGATATTTTTCATGGCCCACCATAGGCGTGGATTTTTTAAAAAATATTTTTCATGGCCCACCATAGGCGTGGATTTTTTAAAAAATATTTTTCATGGCCCAACATAGGCGTGGATTTTTTAAAAAATATTTTTCATGGCCCAACATAGGCGTGGATTTTTTAAAAAATATTTTTCATGGCCCACCATAGGCGTGGATTTTTTAAAAAATATTTTTCATGGCCCACCATAGGCGTGGATTTTTTAAAAATTTTTTTTCATGTCCCACCATAGGCGTGGATTTTTTAAAAATTTTTTTTCATGTCCCACCATAGGCGTGGATTTTTTTAAAAAAAATATTTTTCAAAGCCCACCATAGGCGTGGATCTTTTTAAAAAAATATTTTTCATGGCCCACCATAGGCGTGGATTTTTTAAAAGATATTTTTCATGGCCCACCATAGGCGTGAATTTTTTAAAAGATATTTTTCATGGCCCACCATAGGCGTGGATTTTTATACCCTTCAATGAAGAATGATCTGTGTTAAGTTTCCTGAAAATCGGTCCAGATTTAGAAATAGCTCCCATATATATTTTCGTCCGATTTAAGGTAAATGGCGCAACAAAGTCCCTATATATCTTTCGATTTGCACGAAATTTGGCACAGCGCAATGTATTAGGTCTGGAATGATGTGTGTCAATTTTCCTAAAAATCGGTTCAGATTTAGATATAGCTCCCATATATATTTTCGTCCGATTTAAGGTAAATGGCGCACCAAAGTCCCTATATATCTTTTGATTTGCCTGAAATTTGACATTAAGTTCTGAATTAAGACCAGAATGATGTGTGTTAAGTTTCCTGAAAATCGGTCCGGATTTAGATATAGCTTCCATATATATTTTCGCCCGATTTAAGGTAAATGGCACACCAAAGTCCCTATATATCTTTCGATTTGCACGAAATTTGGCACAGCGTAATGTATTAGGTCTAGAATAATGTGTGGTAAGTTTCATGAAAATCGGTTCAGATTTCGATATAGCTCCCATATATATTTTCGTCCGATTTAATGTAAATGGTCCCTATATATCTTTCGATGTGCACGAAATTTGGCACAGTGTACTGAACTAGGTCTAGAATGATGTGTGTTAAGTTTCCTGAAAATCGGTTCAGATTTAGATATAGATCCCATATATATTTTCATCCGATTTAATGTATATGGTGTACCAAAGTCCCTATATATCTTTCGATTTGCACGAAATTTGGCACAGCGCAATGAATTAGTTCTAGAATGATGTGTGTTAAGTTTCCTGAAAATCGGCCCAGATTTAGATAAAATCGGTCCTGATTTAGATATAGCTCCCATATATATTGTCGTCCGATATACCCAAAGTGGTGAAGGGTATCATATAATCGACCCCGTCCGACTTTACTACTTTCCTTACGGTTTTAAAAAATATTTTCATGGTCCACCATAGGCCTGGATTTTTTTTAAAAAATATTTTTCATGTAGCGTACCTATTAAGTTCGCTGTTTACCACCTCACCCCCCTCTCTGACACTTTCACTTGACGCCTTCTCTTGATGGTTTCATTATTTTCCGGTTAACATGTGTTTATTGCAAAAACTTTAGATTAACTGAGATTATCAACTTCTGGTACGGGTTCCGCTGCTGACGAAGTCAACCACCACCATCACTGCTGACTGGCTGGCTGTTGTTGTTATTGTTTTAAAGTGTCTGTTTATTTTGTTGGGCTACAGGTTTTCCATTCAGTCATCCTCAGTTCATCCCGAGTTCATAATTAATCATAAGGGATTATGGGTGTTAAAAATTATCCAAAGGACAGAGAGAGAGCTCAGGGGGTTGATATCAAAGGCAAGTGTGTGTTGACAGCAAGGCAAACATAAAAAAGGTACACCAACAACAACAACAATAAATTTGTTGTTAACTTGTTGTTAATTGGAAAATTATGCATAATTGTTTGTTTTTTGGTGTTGGTGTCTGTGGGGAATTTTTTTTCCTGCTCAGATACTGCTGGTGGTGTTATTCCGAAATCATCCTCCTTATCCGTAGGTCTTCTGTCTATCTGCAGATTAAATTCCAGATTTATTTTAAATACCAACAACATATTAGCAACGAAAATCCTCATGCTCAAACAAAATGTTTACACGATTTTCGTTATAAGTTAATTTTAAACTTTTTAATCCGCCATCAGGCCCTGGATTGTCCTGGTGTCTGTTGTGGACTTCTTTGCCGTAGTCTCGTCTCGCCACCTCCCCCCATAAAAGGGTTAGTAAATATTTGATCTGACTTTAATTTAAACCATAGGGGATTATTAATTTAATGCGCTACGTCGATGCCTAACGATATTTTGGGAAGCAGGTAGCTAGATGGGTGGTGGGCATCGCTTCTGATCCGGGGAGATTTTTGTTTTAAGGAAAATCCTCACGATTTAGGTAGAGTTAATTGGGTGGATCAAACATCGAGGTGATTAAACGTCCTAAGGAGGAGGTATAAAAAAGAAAAGTCGAATAATTTGAACAAAAAAAAATTAAACCTGAGGACTGATGAATTTTTCGAACAAAATCAGGTCTAAGACCTTTCAATCTATAATCTTAATATATAAAAGAGCTTAGTGCTAAGTGAGTGAGTGACTGACTGATCATCGCCCATACGAAACGGCTAAAGCTAGAAGCTTGGTGTGTAGGCGTGAGATAAGGCTGGGTTTTTGGAAATTCGAACTAGAAGGGTACGAAAAGTACTAAAATGTACCAAATATGGTACCCTTTGTATTAGACGAACGGGAAGAGCTAGAATTCGGAAATTTGGAATGTGGGTCACTGATGGAAAGTTAGAAAGATGTACAGAAGGGTTTTGGAAAAGTGTACGAAAAGTACTTAAAAGTACCTAAAATTGTACGAAAAGTACTAAACTTTACTAAATTTAGTTCTAATTGTATATATAACCAGAATCCTGAAATTTCATATGGAATACAGTTTGGGAAGTTGGGTGTTGATTTATGGAAATGGTTTAAAAATTCGTACTTATCTTTAACAAAAAGTACAAGGTGGTACTAAATTTGGTACTATTTGCATTTATAGTTGAGCGTATAGAGATGGAATGCAGACAATATGAATTAGGGTTACAATTAGAGTACAGGCTTGTGGTAGCTTTAAAAAATCGTACTTATGTGTACGAAAAATGGTACTAAATGGTACTAAATTTGGTGCAAGTTGGGTTTAGGTGAACTGATAGAACAGGAGCCTTGAAATTGGCAATTAAAATGACTGCTGCTGGAGTGTAGGAGACTGAGGTAGTTTAGGAAATTCATACTTATTAATACGAAAAGTACTACAAAGTACTAAATTCAGTACAATTTGGATTTTGGCAGAACGTATAGAGCTACAAATCTGAAATTTGGAATTAAGATTACTGTTGCAGATTGAGCTATAGACACACCTTTGGAAATTCGTATTTCTGTGTACGAAAAGTACTAAACGGCACTAGATTTGGTACAATTTGGATTTGGATGGAACGAAGAGAGAGCTGGAACCCTAAAATTTTGAATAATGCTTGCTGTTGGTATATAAAATTGAGATATGGAAGCACAGTAATTGTGTGTACTAAATAGTACTATATTTGGTACATGATTTTGTGTGAACGGATAGAGTAGGTCTCCAGGATTTTTGAATTAAAATTACTGTTGGAGTGTAGGAGTCATATAGTTTAGGAAATTCTTAATTATCGAAACAAAAAAGTACTAAATGGTACTAAAGTACTAAATGGTAAAAAGTACAAATGGTAGTTTACAATTTATTTTTTTTTTGTTTTTTTTTTTTTTGTGTGGACGGATAGAGCTGAGATTCTGAAATTTTGAATTAATATTACAGTTGGAGTGCAGGATTGAGATATGAAGGTAGTTTTGAAAATTCGTAATTATGTGTACTAAATGGTACTAAATTTGGTACAATTTGGATTAGAGTTAATGGATAGAGCTGGAAAACTTAAGATTAAAAGTAAAATTACAGAATTAAGGTAGTATTGGAATTACGTACTTATATGGATATGAGAAGCACTAAATGGTACTAAATATGGTACAATTCGTTTTGTGTGAACGGGAATCATAAAATTTGAAATTAAGGTTGGAGTGTAGGATGAGACATGGATATAGTTTTAAAAATGCGTAATTATGTGTACTAAATGGTACTAAATATTGTACAATTTAGATTTGAGTGAAAAGATAGAGATGGAAAAAGTATATTTGAAAATAAAATTACTGTTATAGCACATGATTGAGGTAGTGTTGGAAATTCGAACTCATAAGTACGAAAAGTACTAAAAATTGTACAATTTGAATCTATGTGAACGGATAAGGCTGGGATCCTGAAATTTGTCATTAAAAATAGTTTTGGAGTGTAAAATTGAGAAGTTTTAGAAACTCGTACTAACTCGTCTACGAAAAATAATAAATGGTACTAAATTTGATACAATTTCGATGTAGGTGAACGGATAGAGCTGGGATCCTTAAATGTGCACTTAAGGTTATTATGCACTGGAGTGCATAACTGAGGTAGTTTTGGAAATTCGTATTTATGGCTACGAAAAGCGCAAAATTTAGTACAATTTGGACTTGAGTGAGCGGTTAGAACTCGAATTCTGAATGTTGCCACTTAGGTTACTGTGGGGGGAGTGTAGGAAAAGTACAGAATGGTATCAAATCTGGTACAATTTGGAGAGCAGACAGTGCTGAAGCAGGTTTGGAATATTGAGATAGGTTTGGAATATGGGTACGAAAAGTACAGAATGGTACCTCAAATGGGCACTTAAGGTTACTATGCACTGGAGTGCATGACAGAGGTAGTTTTGGAAATTCGTATGGGTATGAAAAGCACAAAATTTGTTACAATTTGGACTTGAGTGAACGGTTAGAACTCGAATTTTGAAAGTTGCCACTTAGGTTACTGTGAGAGTGTAGGAAATGGACAGAATGGTACCAAATCTGGTACAATTTGGAGAACAAATAGAGCTGAAGCAGGTTTGGAATATTGAGATAGTTTTAGAATATGGGTACGAAAAGTACAGAATGGTACCAAATCTGGTAAAATTTGTTTTTTTTTTCGACAGAGCTGGAATTATAAAATTTGGACTTACGATTACTATTTGAAAGAAAGATTGTGGTACATTTGAAAATTTGTACTTATGAGTACGAAAAGTACTAAATTTGGTACAATTTGGACTTTGGTCGAGTTAAGATTACTGTTGGAGTGTAAGATTGATGTAGTTTTAGAAATTCTTACTTAGGAGTATGGAGAAAAGTACTAAATGGTACTAAATTTGGAATTAACCCAGAGAACCCAGAGATTTGGAATTAAGATTATTGATAAAGTGTAGTACGGGGTTATGGCGACAACTTTGGAAAATCAAATTTATGTGTACGAATCGTAAATAGAATATATGAATGTACTAAATTTGGATTTGGGTAACGAATAGTGCTGGAAACCTAAAATTTAGAATGTGGTTCACTGACGGAGAGTTAGAAAGAAGTACCAAGGGGGAATTTTGGAAGTAACTGGTACTAAATTTATTGATGGTGATGGTAGTCATAAAAATGTGTACTTATGAGTTCGAAAAGTGCCAAATGAAACTAAATGTGGAATCTGTACGTATTTGCTGCAATCTGATCTATTTTTAAGCTATGTAATAAAATAAAAAAAACGAGATTTCGGAAAATAGTGCTTATGTGTATGAAGAGTATTAAATGGTAATAAACTTGATGTTAGATGTAGAAATAGAGATGGAATTCAGAACTATAGTACAACAAATTATGCAGTATTCACGATTTCCATATGAAATATGAGTTTTTGTATTCCCTTTCTGCATACGAAGTAGCGGGTACTTTGCTAGTGAAAAATATTTTTTAAACCAATGAGCGGAGCACTATAGTCGGATAGGGCCGACCATATCATACCCTACACAACTTCCACGAAAATCTAACTTTCTGCGATACTACATTCTGAGCTTGACCGACTAGAGATCAACAAATATTACTAATATTCAGTCCAGCCCTTCTAATTACTTGTCCAGATTTCCTTCACCGTGGGTTGTGTTGTAATGTTCGGCTTTCAATTGTGGCCTATAGATCGACTCGAAAAAAAACACAAAAAATAAGTTTTCGGTCAACTTCATCCCAATATTATTATTTGATTATCACCGAAAATTATAGGCGTTGTCCTTGACCATACCTGGATCCTCATAGAAATCTTCAAGGCGATGGGCGCTATATTTTCGCCCTCGAATGTGGTAATGGGTTACTAAATAATATCTCAGTACGTAAGCACCTGTAAATATTTACGTGTAACTCCCATATCCGACTACATACGGCAATATAATTGGTATCAATTTAAAGGTCAACGACTCCTCTTGGATGTACTATCAACGTCTCGGGTCTGCGTCCTTCAGGGGCCAATATATACGCCATATAATACAAATTTTGTGATATTTCAAAATTCAGGGTCCATTTGACCTGCCAAATCTTTATCAAAAAGGCATGCTTGTTCTTTAGCCCTATCCCGTTCTCCATGTAAAATTTCGCGATGTTCGGGCCATAATTGAGGCCTCTGGAGCGACCGGAACATGGGACAAAAATTAATTATTTGTTCCATTTCATCCCCTAAACATTAACCGAACTTTACCAAAAAATTAGGGATTTTCATTGGCCAGAACCCATCCTACATGCAAAATTTCGTGAAGATTGGTCCATAACTGTTGCCTCTATCGTGTTGGAATTTATAATGGACAGACGGACGGACACACACGTCTAGATCGACTCAGCTAGTTGAGATATGACGATCGGTATACATAAAGGTGGATCTAGGACCACTATTTCGTGGCGTTACAAACTCTTGGCGGTGCAAAAAGCTATAATACCCCGACAACATAGTTGTGTAGGGTATAAAAATTTACTCTTATTGCGGGTCATGAATAATATTTTTTTAAAAAATCCACGACTGTGATAAACCCAGACAATTATAAACAAAATTTAAATCCACGCCTTTGATAGACCCTTAAAAATATTTTTTAATCCACGCCTTTTATAGACCCGGAAAAAAATGTTTTTAAAGATCCACGCCTATGATTAACCCTGTTTAAAAAAAAAATACATGACTCTAGTTGAGAATGAAAAATATTTTTTTAAAAAAATCTCGCCTCTAGTTGAGCATGCACAATGTTGGACAATGAAAAATATGTTTTTCAAATTTAATTTGCATTAATCCTTTTCAGACAAACAAAATTGCCATATGAACCTGTAGTAATAAATTCCATAATCCTTTTGTCGTTTAATTTTCTATCATCCTAACAATGAAGGCTATGAAACGATTATCGCCATAAAAATTGTAACTTATGTGTAATCCCATAAAAATAAAAACAAACGAATGACGACGACAACAATTTATTAACATGACTTTGACTCTCGTGTTGGAATCCAAAAAAAAGACCGAACCAATTAACCCCTTTATTTTGAGTTTAGGTCCTGCGCATAGTGAAGGCAAGGATACAAGCAACCACCAGTACCACAATATACAAAAAAAAAATAATAAACACTACTGAATAAGGATAAAGGACACATATCCTTGCCAAAAGCAAAACAACAAAAATGGTCATGAGTGTTTGTTGTTGGGTCTGCTAAGCTAATTAAATGTAAATTTATTGCCCCTTGTCTAACATTGCCAGATTACAGCCCACAGGAAACCCCTTTTTTCATGGGGTGTTGATGATGAAAAACAATTATCAAAGGAAAACAATTATCAAAACAAAAGGTAATCATTTTATCCTTTCTCTTTATACACATATGTCTCTCTCTCTCTCATTGGCAATTGTCATTTTTTCTGTTTGTTTGTTTATGTCACAAATTAATATTATCATGACATTATAACCATTATCCTTTTTTTCGGCTATGGAACAGATGTGTTCACCATAGCCCCTCCTGGTGGGTGGTAATTTGAAAAATGAATTAACAACAAAAATTGCAAAGTGAAAATGATCCAAGAGTTTGAAAAGTGATAAATGTTTTGGCTGATCATCATCCTTCAGCCTTGACTATTTTAAAAAAAAATCAAAACATATCCTTTTCAAAATCCAACAATATTAATTACTAATTATGACACGAGGTCAATTCCCGTGGAGCTGCCTTCAATGGGTTGGGCACACTTTCCTTTCAACAATTCTTCAAGTCCATTGACATTTTTTCTACAATTAACGAGGACAATTTGAAATTTAAAAATTCGACAATGCGACAGATAAAAGGGACATTTGGCCAGGCCTATTGTTTTTCGTTTACTCTCACCGTGGGGGTGTAGCAGAATGCGCGTGGCACACACACAATTTTTATATCGTTTGACAACGACTTGACTCTTTTGTGCTTTGCAAAAAAAAAATCAAAATCAACCTTGATTTGGCCTCAAAAGTCGTTGCTTTGTTTGACAACACAACGGGGTGGAGCACACCAAACATTAACAACAACAACACTAGTAACACCAATCGTGTCCATCTCTACGATACTCTGTGAGAGCATTTCGTCAACTCTCCCGTTGATCGGCAATGTAAACGGCACTACAGTGTAATGCAATGCAACACCGTTAAGGTCATCTCATCTTCGTTTACTCTCGCCCACATTAACTCTCCCTCTTATGGATGGAAGAAAGAAAACACCAAAAACACCAACTGTGTGTGTCAGAGCACGCTCGTGTATTATTTTGTACGAAGGTCATTTCGTCGTTCATGGGTGGCAAACTGGTTGGCTGGCTGGCTCACTGGGCTCACTGTGATGTTTTTAATTGCTGATGACATTATTTTAGCAATAATATTTATCAATAAATATTTTTGTGACAAAATTTGTCACACTTCTTTGTTTTCGCTCTGTCGCTCTCTCTCTCTTTCTCTCTACCCCATTGAAACAAAGCCCTGACACGTGCAGTTTAATTTTGTTTTGTCATGTTTTCAATGTCAAAGGATATTATTAATTGCCAAAAATGACAGACAGCTGTCTGTCTGCTATTAACAACGTTAAAGAGATACTTTTTTGTATAAAATTTGGAATAGATGGATTTTTAAAAAAGACGCGGATTTTTTTTTTCAAAAAATATTTTTCAAAGACTAAACACATTTTTTTGCAGATTCCAAAAGATTTTTTTAAAATTATTTTTGAAGTTCCCATAAGGCAATTATTTTAAAAATATTTTTAGGGTCTTTAACAGCGGTGGATTTTTATTTTTTTTTCAGGGTCTATCACAGGTGCGGATTTTTTTTTAATATTTTTTAGGACCTATCACAGGCCTGGATGTGATAGACCAGGCGTGGATTTTTCAAAAAAAAAAATATTTTTAAGGGTCTATCACTGTCGTGAATTTTTATACCCTTCACCACACTGTGGTACAGGGTATTATGTCTTTGAGCATATGTTTGTAACAGACAAAAGGAAACGAGATAGACACATGGTTCCGTTTGAGAATATGCATAGAATCACTTTTTAAGTCGATTTATGCATGTCCGTCCGTCCGTCCGTCCGTTTGTCTGTCCATGTTAAATTGTAAACAAAGTGCAGATCGCATTTATGATCCGATTTGGATGAAATTTGGCACAGCTCACTCATTTGGCCCAAGAACGAATCCTATTGAAATTGGGAAAAATCGGTTCAGATTTAGATATAGCTCCCATATATATTTTCGTCCGATTTAATGTAAATTGTGCACCAAAGTCCCTATATATCCTTCGATTTGCACGAAATTCGGCATAGTGTACTGAATTAAGTCTAGAACGATGGGTGTTAAATTTTATGAAAATCGGTTCAGATTTTCAGACCCATATATATTTTCGTCCGATTTAATGTAAATGGTGCACCAAAGTCCCTACATAAATTTCGATTTTCCACGAAATTTGGCATATCGTACTGAATTAGGTCTACAATGACGTGTGTTACATTTCCTGAAAATGCGTTCAGATTTAGATATAGCTTCCATATATATTTTCGTCCGATTTAATGAAAATGGTGCACCAAAGTCCCAATGTAAATTGCGATTTCCACGAAATTTGGTATAGTGTCCTGAATTGAGTCCAAGATGATGTGTGTAAAGTTTCCTCAAAATCGGTTCTGTTTAGACATAGCTCCTATATATAGATTTGTCCGATTTCATTTAAATGGTGCACCAAAGTCCCTATATATCATTCGATTTGCACGAAATTTGGCATAGCTTACTGCTTTAGGTCTACAATGATGTGTGTTAATTTTCCTGAAAATCGGTTCAGATTTAGATATAGCTCCCATATATATTTTCGCCCGATTTAATGTAAATGGTGCACCAAAGTCCCTGTAAATCATTTGATTTGCATGAATTTTGGTATAGCCTACTGAATTAGGTCTAGAATAATGTGTGCTAAGTTTCGTGAAAATCGGTTCAGATTTAGATATAGCTCCCATATGTAGTTTCGGCCGATTTTAGGTAAATTGTCTACCAAAGGCCCTATATATCGTTCGATTTGCACGAAATTTGGTATATCCTATTGAATTATGCCTAGAACGATGTGTGCTAAATTTCGTGAAAATCGTTTTAGATTTACAAATAGCTCCCATACATAGTTTCGTCCGATTTTAGGTAAATGGTGAACCAAAGTCTCTGAAAATCATTCGATTTGCACGAATTTTGGCATAGCGTATTGAATTAAGTCTAAAATGATGTGTATATATATTTTCGTCCTATTTTAAGTATATTGTTCACAAACATCCACAGCTAGGCCGATTGACACAACGTACTGAAATTCTGATTGAGATTAAATTTAAAACAGTGCAGCATACCGAATAGCGTGTGCCAAGTTAGCTTTAAAACGATTCACACAAATCTGTCCCACAGTGCGCAAACGACATATGTAGAATATACCTAAAGTGGTGAAACATGGCCCGCTTTACCACTTTTTTAAAATGAAAAATTGACTTAGTCTTTAGTTCTGATATTTTCCTATATTTCATATAGATATTTGAAAAAATCGTTTTTTAATATCCACGGCTTCTAGTAACATGAAAAAATATGAATAAATATTTTTAAAAATCCAGACATTTTTTAATAGGTCGCATTTTTAAGTCAAAATCTAACGAATTTTTTTTACCTTTAAATATTTAAAAAAATCCAATATTTTCACATTCAATTATATATTTAATATTGTAAATTAATTAGATGTTGTTAAATCTGTTGATATTTGAAATAAAAATAAAGAAGCGACGGTATTATTAATATTTTTTTTTTAAGTTCGATTTGAAATGCGTCGGGTATTTTGATTTTTTTTTTTAATCCACTTTTTGTTTTGAATTCAATGCTTATTTTAAAATCCAACATATTTGTATTTTCCCATGTTTGTTTCCCATTATTGTATTTTTTTTCAATTAAAAGATTTCAAGATTTTTTTTTTCTTAATTTTTCAAAATTTTTTGTTTATTTGTATTATGTATAAATTTGGTTTTACTTAAAAATCTAAAACTTAAAAACTAAAATTTTTAAAAATTGCTCAGACTATTTACAATTATAATAAATTAACAAGTATTGAAAAAAAAAATTATTTAAAATTTGCAATCAAAATAATTATAAAAAATTTTTTGCAGATATTTGTACAATTTTTTTGATTTTTAGTTGTTGTTGTTGATTTTTCTAATTTTTAGCACCACGATCACAATGAGAAGAAAATTGTTGTTTTGTTTTTTTAGAGAGACTGCATGCAGTACTCTTTGTTGTTTGAGGGTGAGGGGAGGGGGGAAATTTAGGCCTCAGTCTTGTAGGGTTTGAATAGTTTGGGTTTGGGATCTGAAACCAAACCCGAGGTTTGGACTGGTGGTGGTGACATTGAGGAGGCAGGACGTTTGGCAGAGGGCATCAGTAGTCCAGCTGATGAGGGAGCGGCGGCGGCGGAGAAGTGCATGCTGTTGTTGGATGATGAGCAGGAGTTGTTGTCGTGGGCTTGCAACAAAGGCAATTGAATGGGTTGGTGTTGTTGTGGCATGGCAGGACGCAATGGACTTAGACTGCGGTCGAATACTTTGGTGTGATCCGAACCGGCGGGACTCAATGACAAGGTTGAGGAGTGTGGTGAGGAGGATGATTGTAAATCCAATGGAGGTGTTTGGGTCTTGTTGGCATAGGCGGAGGGAGCAGCATTGGTGGGTGGCATCACACCAAGCATGGCAGCTGGATAACCGGCGGCGGCAGCAGCAGCAGCCATGGGAGCGGCGGCGGCCATATGTGGTGGCATGGCATGGCCTAGATGGGGATGAGGAGCAGCATGTGTGGGACGGCTGGGCAAGTGGTAGGGTGTGTAACGGTATTGTCCATAGGGATTGTGGCCATGAACAGGCATGGTGGGCATGGCAGAGGCCAACATGGGATTGGCGGCGGCAGCTGGATAGGGAGCATAGGGCATGCCGACACTGTTGGCGGCGGCTTGCAAGATGGAGGCGGCAAAAGCGGGATCAGAGTAGACAGCAGCATAGGGCCAGGCGACGGCAATGCGTTGACGCTTGTCCTTCATGCGGCGGTTTTGGAACCAAACCTTAATGGTGGATTCGGGCAAGTTCAATTGGGCGGCCAATTCGCAGCGACGAGGACGGGAGACATAGTTTTCCTTGTAGAATTCCTTTTCCAAGCGGGCCAATTGATCGCGAGTGAAGGCAGTGCGATAACGGCGGACCGAGGGATCGGCGGGAATTTCGCAGGAGTTGTTGCGGCTACCGTTCAATGAGGTATCGGGGCTTGAAAGGCATTCTAAATAAAATAAAGAGAAGAGAAATGGATTATTAGTAAATTGCCAAGCACGATTGAAGGGATTTTTTTTTTCTTTTTTTGAAAATTTTCTTTAAGAAAAATCTTTTATCGAATGTGAAAACTTACCAGTAGGAGATGGTGGTGGGGTTTGTGGTTTGCCATATTGGCCGGACATTAAGTCCACAACCAATGGCTTTTGATCGTTGGCATCATGATGATGATTGTGATGGCTTTCCATGGTGTATGATCTGTATCCTTGCATGTTGGTATGTGTGTTTGTATTTGTTTTTTAATTGATAAATTTATTTAATTGATGATTTATCACTAGGTGTATTTCACTTTGTTGTATTAAATCACTGAGTTCTTTATTCTCTTTTGCATTTAATTTTTTGTTCTCTCTTTTTTGGAATAATTTTTCAATTTATTGTTTATTCTCAAAAAATATTTTGTTAATAATATTTGATTTATTTTTTTAATTCTCTTTTTTGTTTTGCTGATGATGTTGTTTGTTAGACAGCTACAGCTCAAGTGTGCCTTTCTCAGTCAACTGAGGGTGTTTTTATACCCGTCTCGGCCAGGCGCAGCAAGAGGAGAGGTTAACATAAAGTTAAAGGCGTGCTCTAGCACAGGGAAATTACCACACATACACACACACGCATACACAGCACACAAAACATAAACAACAACAATAACAGCAGCCATATGCAGTCTCTGCCTGTGCTGCTGCCATCATCATTGGCCAATAAGCAACAACAATTATCTCCGTTAAGGAGAGGAGGTATACAAATTGACTTGTCACTAGCAGTAATTGCCCACAGGCACACACACTAACTTGCTCGCTCTTGCTTTTTCTCTTTGGCCATATCATGCACGCACACACATCCTATGCAAGAGAACCGTTGTAATAATGAAGTGTAAATTTGAGAGACCAGTGGGTGGTTTCTCTGTGCAATGCAATATACACAGAGAGAGCATAACAGTACCAAGAGTATTGTTGTTGCTATAACTCTGGTATACTGCTCGTTTGGTTGGTTGGCCGAATGGCTGGCTGTTCGTTTGCTGCTTGATTGGTTTTGTGATGTTGTTGTTGTTTTTGTGTTTATTGTATATACGGCTGTGGGTGTGTGTTTTGTTATTGTTGTTTTTTGGTATTCATTTCTCAATTATTTTGGTACTAAACGCAGATGATAATGTGGCAATGACAGCGATTACGATGTTAGAACAATGGTTATAAAAAACCGCCAGCCATGCATAGCCGCAGCCAGCCAGCAGCAGTAGTAGTTGGTAGTAGATATTGTTTGTTTGTTCGTGTTTTTTTTTTGCATAGGGCTTTGATGATGGCCAAAATTTAGTTGTTGTTGTTATGGTTGTTTGCCTATGTGTGTTTTTTGTTATTCCAGGAAAAACCATTATGATTCGTTAAAACGAAGGAGGCAAAACGAAAAATATAAATTAAAACAACAACGAAAGCAATGAAACAAAAGTGGGCATTAGCAAACCTTAGATTATTTTATATGCCTAAAAAATTTGAAACAACAACAATAACAACTCATACACTATCAGTCATACATAAAACCATAACACCATAACATTACAACAATAAAACAACAGTGTAGGGTATAAAAAACTACATTATGACCACAAAGGAAGTCCAATAATTTTTGGACATTATTAAAACACTGTGGGGCGAAACTGGTGGGATTGTTAACAGTTGTAAATGGATGTTGTAGCATAAATATTTAGCAAGGTAGCCTTATAATTATTTCGTCACAGGGAGGTATTTTTAATTCTTTTATTTTTCAATTGCCATCGAAAATTTCAAAATGTGAGGTTATGTGGAAATAATAAAAAATAACACACTTTAGTAATAGATGATGTAATGCATTTTCGAAGCCACGTGCAATTTATAAATGAATGTCGAGAGTTGGCATCCTGGGAGAAATTTTGAAATGATTATCAGTTTCAAAAAGTGAGGTTATATAATCACCAACAAAGAAACATTTGGATAAGAAAACAGTTTTTTTTTTCATTTAACTTTTGAAAAAGTGAGGTTATTTGAATTGTTGGTACTAAAAATTTATATCTGTATATAATGGATATTGAATGTTATGAAATCTTTAATAAAATTAAATTTATTTAAAAATTTAAAATTAAAACTATTTAATATCAGAATTCTGATACTAAATTTAAAATGCAAAAAGTTAGGTTACGGGAATTTATTAAAAACTCTGTTTATTTGGATTCGTAACAGTTTTTTTAATAAGATTGAAAAACCACATGAAATGTATAACAAAATTATTTCCATAAGAACCAGGGAATCAATTGAAATTATTTTTTTAAATGTTAACTAAAATTTAAAGAAGTGAGGTTATGAAATTTACTATTAGTAACAGTTATTTCTCGATATAATAAATCTCTAACGCCATGAAATATTTAACAAAATTATCATGACAAAATTCTGGCATTCAAGAAATAAATTAAAACTTCGAATGTAAAAAGTGAGGTTATGTAAATTTCTACTAAATAAAATTTGAATTAGTAAAAGTTAGTTCTTGTTTATATAATGAATTTGGAGCGCCACACGAAATATTTCAAAAATCAATTTCGAGAAGAATTTTGCTTCCAGGAAATAAATCGAAATTATCATTTTCAAGCCATGACAAAAATTCGGCATTCAGGCAATAAATAGGAACTTCAAATGTAAAAAGTGAGGTTATGTGAATTTCTATCAAATAAAAATTGAATTGGTAAAAGTTTTTTTTTAATATAAAAATTATTTCCTGGGTGCTAATCCAGGAAATAAATCAAAATTATTATTTTCAAGCCATGACAAAAATTCGGCATTCAAGCAATAAATAGAAACTTCACATGTTATGTGAATTTCTAACAAATAAAATTTGAATTGGTAAAAGTTAGCGTTTTTTATATAATGGATTTGGGGCGCCACATGAAATATTTCAAAAAAAAAATATTTCGAAAAAAAACAATTGCGTTCAGGAAATAAATCGAAATTATTTTCAAGCATCTTCTAATGTCTCTCGCAAAAGTGAGGTTATGTGAATTTCTATAAAAAATGCCTCTGTGTATTTCGAATAGTAACATATATTTTTTGGATAAAATGATAGCAATTTTTTACGAAACTATGTAGAGGGAAAAATGCAGTTCAATGGTAATACATTGTTTTAATTTACCTCCTATTATTTCCAAAAAAGTGAGGTTATGTGAATTTATTTGAAGCACATTGTATTCGGATTAATAAGCTTTTTTTTTTTTTTGATAGAATTGAATTTGAATACAGAATTATGTCGAGAACATGTAGTCCCTTGGAAGTAAATATTTTAAATGTTTTCTACAATTTCTAAAAAGTGAGGTTATGCATATTTTATAGATAGTAGATGTCTGAATAAGTTGCAGTAATTTTTTATATTACGATACATTCAATAATTGATTTGACAATAGCTAACATTTTAAAATTGAATTTGAAATATAATTACGAAATTTTCAAATTATCTAATTATAACCTCAAAAATTAACATAAGCAGAAAAAAATATCTTAAATTTCTTATCTTTAAATATATTTCAAAATTCATATTTGCCTAGGCAGGTATTAGAATTAAATTTTAAATTATATTTGTAGAATTTGAAAATACCGATTATAACCTCAAATTTAATAAATTTAAATTGATGTTTTGATCATGAAAAATTAATCCCTTGTTAGGAAGGAATTTTTTGCAAACTGATTTTAAATTGCATATTTTGAAATTACAAATTATAACCTCAAAAATTGAAACACTCGAAGACAGAAATAATATTTGTGAAATATTAATGCAAAAAATACACACCTTTCATGTTTTTAAATCTCAATGGCATTTTCAAAAATTGAGGTTATTTTCAAATTACAAATATTGGAACTATCAAATTATAACCTAAAAAAAAAAAATAAATTAACAAAATAAACACAATTAAATCGATCATATGTGTAAAAATTTTAAATAAAAATTAAAGATATAACAATTTTCAATTGATATTTTATAATTTCAAGAATTGAGGTTATGTTCGGTTTGCGGGGGAAAATATTACTTAATGTTTTCTCAAATTTTTAATAAAAAACACATTTGAAATTGTCGAATTATAACCCCGAAAAAAATAAAAACAAAAAAATTAAATAATATTTCTGTAACTAAATAAAAATTCTGTATTCATATTTTTAATTACAACAATTGAGGTTATGTTCCGTTATAGGAATAATTATTTTATTATTAATATTTTTTATGTTGAATTTTTCGAATCATCTATTTGAAACCTCAATAATTTCGATCATATGTGTAAAAATTTTAAACAAAAATTAAAGATATAACAATTTTCAATTGATATTTTATAATTTCAACAATTGAGGTTATGTTCGGTTTGCGGGAAAAAATTACTTAATGTTTTCTCAATTACATTTTTAATAAAAAACTCATTTTAAATTGGCGAATTGTAACCCCCCCCCCCCCCCAAAAAAAAAAAAAAAAAAAAAGAATCTGATATTATATTTGTTAAACATGAATTTAAGGCAAAAAATAAATGATTTGAATTTATGTTTATTTTATTATTTCACAACATGAAAAAATTGTGGCTTGGTTTCGTTTGCGAAAAGAAAATTTGATTTTTTAAATATGAATTTAATCTGAATTATGTTGAATTCATTCATTCAACTAAAATCCGTTTTACTTTTATTTTTAGATCATCAATTTTTTTTAACGTCAGGTTAGTATTTATTAACTTGAAAAAAAAAATTGAATTAATGAAAATTAAAACAGATTTCGATATGTATACATTTATTATTAAGGAATTTTTGGGACCACAATATTGCTGCAATATATATATTGAGTGGAGGAAAAATTATTCTAAATTTAAAACATCAAAAAAAAAAACTCAAGTCAGATTTGTAGTGTACAACTATTTTTTTAAAGATTTTATTCCTATGACATTGAAGATTTTCAATCAACGATTTTTGAAAATTAAAATAGATTTCGATATGTATACATTTATTATTAAGGAGTTTTTGGAACCACACAATTGCTGCAAAGTAGGTGGAGTCTCAAAAAAGTCTCCAGTAGGGACTACAAACATTTTTTAAGATTTTATTCCTATGACTTTGAAGATTTTCAATCGAAACTTTTGAAAATCTTTTTGTTAAAAACATATAAAATATTTGATTTTCGATTTTGATAAATATTGAAACAGCATTTCAAAAACTTTTTTTGAAAACAAAACTTCCCTAGAAATGGGACCATAATTACCATAATTATGGCGCTATTACAAATTGTATTTAATTTGTCTTGTATTACTCCAGATAAATACTTTTAAAATTGATTTTTTTTATTCTTCAATTGGTTATCGATTGTTTTTTACAATAGTTTTAATTTATTTATAATCCACAGGTTCCCATTATTACGGACAGATATCAACATTGCCAATAAAGTAAGTAATTGTGTTTTTTTTTCTCTTTCCATCCTCATACCTCTTTCACCAACCAACATAAAATGATCTAAAATTGAATTAAATGCTATAAAAAATGTACACATTGAACATTTTAATGATCGCCAGTGTAATTGCATCATTCAAAAATGCACACACACACACACGCCTTTTTGTCTAAATTTATGTTCGGCAAATATTCACATGAATTCAATTTAATAAAAGTAATATAAAATATTTATTATTCCGTTAAACGCCCTTTAAATCAAAAATCCATTATAAACATCATATCAATTCCCCTTCAAACATCTTTTACATTTATACATATGTATATCCAATTTTACTACATTAAAACAACATTATAATTTGCCCATAAATGCTTATTTATTTCTCATATCATTTTTCATATTCACCAAAATAATGAATGAACACATATGCGTGTATATGTTTATCTATCACAATTTGTTTTACTCCCTCTCTCGGCAAAATGGTTTCATTTTCCTTTTAATATTAAAAATCTCTTAGTTTAGCTATCATCTGCCACTATTGTTGTTGTTGTTGCTGCTGCTCTAATTTCTTTAACATCCAACCTCCCCACCACCCCAATTTCCTTCGTTGTGTTGTGTGTATCCAACAACAAAAAAATTTTGTATTCATAGCCTCGTAACAAGGCAATCATCCATTTCACTCTTACGCTACACATTTTTAAAGAGTGCTCAGTGGGAAAGAGAGGCAACCAGACAATGAAACAATAACAAGAACAACAACACCATCAACAGCAAAACATTTAATAATGGGGTATTGTTGTTATCATCACTTGTTAGACTGTTACTATGGGTGTAGCGCTGTGTGTGTGTGCGTTTGTTCGTTCATGCCATCATCAATTTGGGTGTGGTACCCAATTACTGTTTATTTGATTTTTTTCTGCATCTTCATTTTCTTCTCGCTTGAATGAGAGTGAGTTTTTTTGTTTTTGGGGGGTGTATGGAGCGAGAGAGTGCCAGTGCGAGAGCTTAACGTTTGTCAGCCATTATTATACCTTTTTAGTATTGTATTTATTTTAGTGGTGGAGTTTTTAGTATTGTTTGGTGATGCTCTGATATTGTTGTTGGTATTGTTGTTTGTGTCTTCGTCTTTAGTTTCTTTTTCATTATTTCATTAAATGGCTTATCTTTTATCCATCTGAGCTACTGTAATAAAGCTCTCTATATATTGTTGTTGTTTGTGTATTATTCACAGTATATTACAGTAAGGTGACTTATTGTAGCATTATTGAAGAGTAGATATAAAAGGGGAAAATTCTCCTTAGGAGAAATAAAATTGTATGGTCGTTTGGATTTAATTGGAATTTATTAGTGTGAATAAAAGAGTTAATGATTTATTGGAAAATATTAATTGAACTAAAAGGTGTATAAGAAGCGTGGATATTGTAAAGAATATTTTCAGGGACAAATACAATCGTGAAAATTTATAAAAAAATATAAATAAAAATATCTTTTCAAAGTCCATTTCAGGTGGTTTTATTAAAATATGTTTTAAATGCTACCGTGTTTTCAAAAGCCTTCTGAGGCGAAGATTGTAGAAGTCATGTATTTTATAAAAAAATAGTTTCTAGAAGGCGTCGTTTTTATAAAAAATTTATTTATAAAAAAAAAATTTATCTAAATTTTTCAGAAGGCGTGGATTTTATAAAAAAACATATTTTTTAAGTTTCTAAAAGGTGTAGATTTTTAAGAAATATTTTTTAAAGAACATTTTTTAGAAGGCGTGGATTTTATTAAAAAAAAAAAAACAACATTTTCTTAAGTTTTCTAAAAGAAACATTCTTAAGTTTCTAATAGGTGTAGATTTTTAAGAAATATTTTTTCAAGGAAGGGTGATATTTTAAAAATAGTTTTTTTATAAAAAGTTTTCGTTTCCAAATTTCTTTATGTTTTTACATATTTTTTTTAAGTTTCTAGAAGGTGTAGAAATATTTTTTCTAGGAAAAATATTTTTTCGTGATTCCAACAGACGTGGATTTTTAAAAAACATTTCCATAATTTGTGGATGTTTTTGGTATATTATTTCATGTTTAAAACAACAGAGGATTTTTTAAAAATATTATTTGAAATATCCTTGCCTTCAGCTGGCCTATAGAGACCCCATTCCGCTCGTCAATATAGATTTCCCTTCACTCGCCTATCGAAACTCCATTCCACTCGTCTATATATACTTAGCACGTTTGGCGAGACTCCCTTAATCTCGTTTATAGAGGCGCCTTTTCGCTCGTCCATGGATTTTCCCTTCCAAACGTCTAGGGAATGTCCCTGCTCCGTTCAGTACTTCTGCAGAGAATTCTTTCCCTCCGTCTACAGATATATATGAACGGATACATAGACTCCCTTTCATTTGGTATATAGAAATTATTTTGCAGAGCGGTGGGGGTCCTTATGGACCTACTAGCAGCTAGCCTATAAAGACTTAATTTCCGCTCGACTTCCGCTAGTATATACAAATCCCTTCCACTAGTGAGGTTTCCTTCAGCATTTCTGTAGAGATTTAATTTCCGCTCGACTTCCGCTAGTCTAGTGAGGTTTCCTTCAGCACTTCTGTAGAGACTTCCATTCCGCATTATGTATAGGTCTATAAGTTTAGGTTTAGACTTCTGGAAATGTAAGTTATTGACTTTTGTCAATAAAATTTCCCAAGATAACAATATAGAAAATATCGAACACAACTTAGGCCTTTACAAAATCCTGACGAATATAGTTGAGATGGTGTATATAAGAGATAATAGGATCTATTCAATCAATTGAAGACAAGCTTTCAAAAATGATCGCTTAACTAGTTTTTTATTTACAGATGGCCCCAACAACGGATTAAAATCCTGAAGAGAACTTCGATATATAAAATACCTTCAAGAGATTTTCAATAACGTACATCGGAAAAATTCTTCTTCTCTAGATTTAAATTTTATTAGATGAATTCTGCAGATTGAAACCCTTCAAAAGATATTTTTTCGCCGAAAAAGACCATCTAAAAATATCAATTACATCTTCTATTATGAATGATTGCCTTCCCTGAGATCTCTATATACCCAGTATGTCAACAAAGGAAATATTTTTGTTTCATTTGCTATTTTATAAAGACCTTCTGGAGGTTTTTTCTTTATAAAAAAAATCCCTCCAAGAAGACTCCCATTCAGAGAATACCTTCTAAATGCGGTAAATATAAAATCTACTAGAGAACATGCATATACAGATAATTTTCGGGAGGACAGCTATCTAAGTGTCCTTTTGGCAATAAAATATGTTAGGAAAACTTTTGCCTCCGTCTAGAGACCTTTAATAAAGTATATTAAAGAAGTCGTTGTTGATGGTATTATTTAGAAGTCTGTAAAGAAAAAACCTAGTAGGCTGAAATCTATAAACAATTTTCCTATAGTTCGAAAATACTTTCAAAATAGAAGACTTCCTGAACAAATTAGCATTTATATTTCAGATGCTATTGTGTTGATCTCTACTATTTTCTTGGGATTTTTAATTGTCAGAATATCTATGCGATCTCATTTTTAGGGAAAATATTTTCATTTTTTTCTTACTTACATAGCTGGCTTTGACAGAACTTTCGTTCCATAGGCCGAGCTTAAAAAATATTTCCAGGCGCGTCGGTCTTTTGCGCAGTTTTTCTAATTTGAAAGACCATATTCGGCAATGTTGTCTTCCGCTTGGTCTTTCCATCTTATTCGTGGCCTTCCCCTCCTGTATGAACCATCAGTTGGTTCGCTTTTATATGCCTTCTGGGCTGGGGCATCTTCATCCATTCTCACAACATGACCTAGCCAACATAGTCGCTGCAGCTCAATACGTCTAACAATGTCGATGTCCGAGAATAGCTGGTACAACTCATGGTTCATTCGACGGCGATATTCACCGTCAACGCAGATCGGCCCATAGATCTTTCGGAGAATTTTTCTCTCAAACACTCCAAGAGCTGCCTCATCAGCTTGCGCAAGTGCCCATGCTTCAGATCCATATAACAGCACGGGTAGTATCAGCGTCTTGGAGAGTGTGTGTTTGGTCTGGCGGGCAGTGGCCTTGCTTTTGAGTTGTTTGCTCACACCATAGTAGGATCGGTTGGCCATCACTATCCTTCTCCGAATTTCAAAACTGATGTCATTCGTTTTGTTTATGGCGGTACCAAGGTATATAAAATCTTTGACAACCTCGAAGCTGTAGTTCTCAAGTTCAACAGTTGGTCCGAGTCTACTGGACGTTTTGCGCATTGATACCATCAGCTTGGTCTTTTCGCCGTTTACTGCCAGACCCACTTTGGCAGAGTCCTTCTCAATTTGTTCAAAGGTGGCTGTTACCGCTCTCAGTGTTCGACCCATTATGTCGATTTTCCCTTTTGCTATTCTATTGTACACATCTGTAATGGTGTGTTTTGTTGTGAATTATTACCACAATTTGGCTTTATATCAGAGTTGGCAGGCTCAGTTTCCTGCACTGCTGCCAGTAACTACCAGTTGTGGCAGCAGCAGATGCTGTTTCTAACTCACTCCCTCCCACCCTCCTCCTCCTCCTACTTTACCACATATTTTCATCACTTTGACTAAGAGTAATTTCTTTCATTGCTTGTTTTTGTTGTTGCTTTTGTTGTTATACATATACATATATTAAGTTGTTGTTGTGTAACATGTATATTATTATTTTGTTGTTGGCCAAAGCGAAATTTTGTGTGAAAACTATTCTGGTTTAACTCTCTGATTATTTGGCATTTAGGGGGGTATTAATGATATTTTTTGTTGAGTAACAAAAGCTAATAATATGGGGTAGATAATATTAGATGTACAAACAGACTCACATACATATGTATGTATGTAAATATGTATGTATGTCTATATATAAAATTGGATACATACTGTATATATGTAAGATTATGTGTTAGATTGATGTTATAATATACGACGTCGTAACGAACCAGATAACTAATTGTTCGGTGATTTTGGAATGAGCAAGGTATTCTAATCATCTTGAATGTTTTATTACATTTTTTCAGTGTTATAGTTTTTGTTGTTATTTTGTTTTTAATATTTAATTTATATGTATCTATTTATGTGCTATGTTTTATGATGGTTACACATGTTATTCGATTCGGTGGTTTATTGTGGGTGATTAGAGGG